>NC_091309.1:32628014-32660514 GCF_038502225.1 Cherax quadricarinatus | reverse complement strand
GCATCATTAATCAGCTGTGACTTTCTTTATTCCAAACACAATCAATAAATTATTGAATATTTCCACACTTACACAATGTAAGTGGCCGTCACTCACATATGTAGTACCTCCTCTCTCCAGTCAGTTTAACGCCATTTTCACATGTAACTAGTCACAGTAATTATTAACTAAAAAAGGTAACAAAATTATCGTTTAATACTTAAATATAATTACAATAAATAAGTTATATTAAGCGAGGTATATTGATCTGAAAAATAAATCACAAGGAATAAAGGGAGTCCCTACAGCGTCCTGCAGTGACTGTAAGTTAGTCCCTATCAGTACTCTGACGTAACTGTAATAGTCCCTCTCAGTACTCTGACGTAGCTCTCAGAGTTAGTCCCTCTCAGTACCCTGGCAGTTTCTGCAGTGACTGTAAGAGTAGGTCAGTCTTTCTCAGTAGCCTGACAGTATCCTGCAGTGACTGTAAAAGTAGGTCAGTCTTTCTCAGTAGCCTGACAGTATCCTGCAGTGGCTGTAAGAGTTGGGCTCTCTCAGTACACTGGTAGTGTCTTGAAGTGAGTAAGTTAGTCCCTCTCAGTATCCTGTCAGTGTCCTGCAGTGACTGTAAGAGTAAGTCAGTCAGTTTTTCTCAGTACCCTGACAATGTACTGCAGTGACTGTAAAAGTTAGTCCTCAGTACCCTGACAGTGTCCTGCAGTGACTGCACATGGCCGTCTCAGTACATTGACAGTATCCTGCAGTGACAGTAAGAGATACTGCAGTCACGTGATCTACAGGTCACTAGGCTTTCTAGTCACGTGATCTACATTCACAAGAGAGACTTGTACTCACTGACTGTAATGTTCGTAACTTACAACAGACTGGTCCACTTACTAACATAGTACTGTCTAACGTCAGATTACTTTTCACCGGCGGTGCATCTCATTAAAATAATGCGGAATGCACTCGCGGTCTTGGACCCAACTGTACAAAATAAATAACTATGATTATTTTAAAGCATAAATGGTATTATCCACAACGAAGGATAAAGTTTAACATGAGTCAACGCGAGTAGTATCTGTGATGACGTGTTGTGTGTAACGAACACTACCAACACTTCTGTATAATGGAACTCTCCTTCAGGATCACACTGCAAATACACGTAGACTACCACATATATATAGCTACCACATATATAGCTACCACATATATAGCTTGACTCTGCTGTGGGTCTATGTCGCGTATTACGCTGTATTCTACCCAAATTTTGTGGTTTTTTAAATACACACGACACTATTTCACAACTGTTAGACAATTGTGCGAGGCTGTATGACAGTTAGCTTAATTTATAATGGCACCAAACTTCTTTGTGAACGTTACGTTTACAGTCAGCTGAAAATTTATACACAACAGATGTTAAACGTTACAATACGCACGTAACTCTCTCTCTCTCTCTCTCTCTCTCTCTCTCTCTCTCTCTCTCTCTCTTGAAAAGTTATTGTTCCTGTACTGGTAACAAGAGTGTACTCTGGAGTACACAGTTTACAGATATGTACACAGTTTCATGTACAAGTATACTCTGTAGTACACAATTTGTAATCTTATCAACTCTAGTCCTCAAAAAATATTTTAACAAAATGAGTCACTTATCAATATATTTCAAACACCATTCGTTCAATTTTATCACCAGTGAAGCACTTTATGTACTCAAGATTACTCAACTCTATAATGTAATGAACAAGTGAACAAGGAACAATGAACAAGGAACAGGGAACATAAGGACCATAAGAAGGTCACAAAAGATACGGCCCATTCCACCAAGGACAGCAGAGTAATATATCTATACACAGTTTTATACGAGTTAGGTAAATTATTCTATATTAAGTAAATGTTAGTAAGATTATATTGTTTTATCTTGTTATGTAGGTTAATGTTGTTATGTAGGTTAATGTTGTTATGTAGGTTAATGTTGTTATGTAGGTTAATGTTGTTATGTAGGTTAATGTTGTTATGTAGGTTAATGTTGTTATGTAGGTTAATGTTGTTATGTAGGTTAATGTTGTTATGTAGGTTTATGTCAGGTTAGGTTATGTCAGTAGACTGTTGTATAAAGTTAGGTAAAGTTAATCCAGGTTTTTATGTTTTAGGTCAAAAAAAATAATAATTGGCATATTGAAAATTGATGTAACTATATTTCGGTGTTTTGTTTGGGCGTAGTGGGGATGAGAGTTATCTTCAGTTGATGAACTAAAAACAATCTGGAAATTCAGTGAGAAGCAGCAGTGTAATTGAGAGTAGTGTTAGAAAGAGTCGAGGTGCCATTACACTGCTTTCACTAGCCTCTCCGGTAACCCTTCAGTATACACTATATTATTACACGTGAGATATATTACAGATACGAGGAAATGAGCACAACAGTGTAAGTAACCACACCTATAACACTTGCAGACCGTGTCAGCAGTGGTAACTTATTATTAAAAATCTTTGGACATGAATTAAGGAAGGCGAGTATTGAGAGTAATGTAACAGTGTGGGAGTAGAGGGCTCACAACCTAAGGACCCGGGTTCAGTGTAAGGCATGTCTAGACAAATGGGTGTATGTTTTTAGAGGTAAGCATTGTGGAGATACTAGAAGCAGGTGGTTTAAGTGGGAGTTAGAAGTTCTAACACCACATGGATTAAAAGAAGTGTTTCAAGTGGGAGAGTTAAGAGGCTTCAAGACCACTTGTACTTGTAGCAGTATTTCAAGTGGGAGAGTTAAGAGGCTTCAAGACCACTTGTACTTGTAGCAGTGTTTCAAGTGGGAGAGTTAAGAGGCTTCAAGACCACTTGTACTTGTAGCAGTGTTTCAAGTGGGAGAGTTAAGAGGCTTCAAGACCACTTGTACTTGTAGCAGTGTTTCAAGTGGGAGAGTTAAGAGGCTTCAAGACCACTTGTACTTGTAGCAGTGTTTCAAGTGGGAGAGTTAAGAGGCTTCAAGACCACTTGTACTTGTAGCAGTGTTTCAAGTGGGAGAGTTAAGAGGCTTCAAGACCACTTGTACTTGTAGCAGTGTTTCAAGTGGGAGAGTTAAGAGGCTTCAAGACCACTTGTACTTGTAGCAGTGTTTCAAGTGGGAGAGTTAAAATTAGGCTTCAACACCATGGCGACAAGTCACCCTCAACATACTTTATATATGTACGATCAGATCCTGAACTCGAAATTGTGATTCCATGTCTTTATAAACTGGGAGAAAACCCAGGCTTGGGTACTCCAGTGGTGGCTTAACCACGGTTACATAGCATCGACCATCCAGTGTTGTATAATGGGGACAAGATAACCTTCGTCGAGGTGTGATATATATTTTTTTATACAGTCGAAATCTTAATATTCATTTTTTTTCTAATTCAGCATACCAATATCTCATTTTGAAATGTCTCTTTCTAATTTAGAATTTATTTTCCCACACCTGCCAGGTGTTATCTTGTAGTTTGTTGTGTTATAATAACATGAGCTGTGTTATCTTGTAGTTTGTTGTGTTATAATAACATGAGCTGTGTTATCTTGTAGTTTGTTGTGTTATAATAACATTAGTTGTGTTATCTTGTAGTTTGTTGTGTTATAATAACATGAGTTGTGTTATCTTGTAGTTTGTTGTGTTATAATAACATGAGCTGTGTTGTTATAATAAACTACGCTGTGTTATCTTGTAAACTGTTGTGTTATTGTAATTTACCCTGTGTTAACTTAAAGTTTGCTATTATAACACGCCACATCTATCTTGGTGTGTTATACGCTGCTATATTATTATAACAAAGCTTGTTATTTCATAATATGTTGTTATCATGACATGTTCTCTTAGTTTACACTTTGTTGTATTATCATGACATAAGCTGTGATATTTTATAGTTTGTTATAATAAACGCTGTGTTAGTTTATAGTTTATCATACGCTGTGTTATCTTATATTTTGTTGTGTTATCATAACACGCTGTGTTATTATAACACGCTGTGTTATCTTAAAGTTACTGTGTTATCGTAACACACGCTGTGTTGTCTTAAAGTTACTGTGTTATCGTAACACACGCTGTGTTATCGTAACACACGCTGTGTTATCTTAAGATATGATCACATCCCCTGCTCCATGGACGTCTTTTTCCTTAATTTTGTTGCTACAACCCAGGTACACAGTCACTGGTGTACCTTTGCTGAGGGTACAACCCAGGTACACAGTCACTGGTGTACCTTTGCTGAGGGTACAACCCAGGTACACAGTCACTGGTGTACTTTTGCTGAGGCTACAACCCAGGTACACAGTCACTGGTGTACCTTTGCTGAGGCTACAACCCAGGTACACAGTCACTGGTGTACCTTTGCTGAGGGTACAACCCAGGTACACAGTCACTGGTGTACCTTTGCTGAGGGTACAACCCAGGTACACAGTCACTGGTGTACCTTTGCTGAGGGTACAACCCAGGTACACAGTCACTGGTGTACCTTTGTTGAGGGTACAAACCAGGTACACAGTCACTGGTGTACCTTTGCTGAGGCTACAACCCAGGTACACAGTCACTGGTGTACCTTTGCTGAGGCTACAACCCAGGTACACAGTCACTGGTGTACCTTTGCTGAGGCTACAACCCAGGTACACAGTCACTGGTGTACCTTTGCTGAGGGTACAACCCAGGTACACAGTCACTGGTGTATCTTTGCTGAGGGTACAACCCAGGTACACAGTCACTGGTGTACCTTTGCTGAGGGTACAACCCAGGTACACAGTCACTGGTGTACCTTTGCGGAGGCTACAACCCAGGTACACAGTCACTGGTGTACCTTGCTGAGGATACAACCCAGGTACACAGTCACTGGTGTACCTTTGCTGAGGGTACAACCCAGGTACACAGTCACTGGTGTACCTTTGCTGAGGCTACAATCCAGGTACACAGTCACTGGTGTACTTTTGCTGAGGGTACAACCCAGGTACACAGTCACTGGTGTACCTTTGCTGAGGGTACAACCCAGGTACACAGTCACTGGTGTACCTTTGCTGAGGGTACAACCCAGGTACACAGTCACTGGTGTACCTTTGCTGAGGGTACAACCCAGATACACAGTCACTGGTGTACCTTTGCTGAGGGTACAACCCAGGTACACAGTCACTGGTGTACCTTTGCTGAGGCTACAACCCAGGTACACAGTCACTGGTGTACCTTTGCTGAGGCTACAACCCAGGTACACAGTCACTGGTGTACCTTTGCTGAGGCTACAACCCAGGTACACAGTCACTGGTGTACCTTTGCTGAGGGTACAACCCAGGTACACAATCACTGGTGTACCTTTGGTGAGGGTACAACCCAGGTACACAGTCACTGGTGTACCTTTGCTGAGGCTACAACCCAGGTACACAGTCACTGGTGTACCTTTGCTGAGGGTACAACCCAGGTACACAGTCACTGGTGTACCTTTGCTGAGGGTACAACCCAGGTACACAGTCACTGGTGTACCTTTGCTGAGGGTACAACCCAGGTACACAGTCACTGGTGTACCTTTGCTGAGGCTACAACCCAGGTACACAGTCACTGGTGTACCTTTGCTGAGGGTACAACCCAGGTACACAGTCACTGGTGTACCTTTGCTGAGGCTACAACCCAGGTACACAGTCACTGGTGTACCTTTGCTGAGGCTACAATCCAGGTACACAACTTGTCATGTTATTTTTTAAATTTTGCCTTTAATTCCATAAAACATCGTTTTATTCTCCTATAATTTTACATTTATTGTCCCAGAACAATGTGTTCGTCCCAGAAATTTCGTTTCCAGTGTCTGAAAATTTCGCCTGAGACCTTGGCAATATTAAAATTTACTAAACCAGTTTACTATGACAGCCAGAAATTATTATATAAACATATAACTGTTTTTTAAGTAATCTTGTTGTTTTACAGCAACATTTAATATCCTCATTATTATTATTATTATTATTATTATTATTATTATTATTATTATTATTATTATTATTATTATCCACGTTACAATTCCAGATTTAATAATTTTCATTTATTTTTATTACATTATTGCCTTTAGTGACATGTACATTATTACTGGTCAATTGATTTATTGCTAACGTTACTTATCTTATTCCTTGACCATTAACATACGCATGTACCTTTATATATATATATATATATATATATATATATATATATATATATATATATATATATATATATATATATATATATATATGCAAAACAACCACTGTGAAAGAATAGAGAAATTCCAAGCGGTTTCGTGACTACTCACATTATCAAGGAGCAATAAAAGTAATGCATCAAAGGAAGGCATATAAAGGGTCTAGCCCACACCTCGCTATCACATCCCACAACAAAGCAACACCTGACGTGCGACTCATAAGAAAGAGAACACTGCAGCAGGTCCGCTGGCCCAACTAGACAGGTCCTTCACACAACCCACCAGCAAAATATTCTACCCAAGAATTGAGAATTTTAAAATTTATTATTTGTCCAATGTATTATTAAATTCTTCCCAAATTCTATTAATTATAAATGGATCTAATTTATATAAACCAAAGGAAATATTCATATTATTGTCAAAACTGTTTTTTATGAAACAAGATTCAATTATATTCCTGTCGACCATCGACTTGCTTGATACAACTTTCTCAACTTTTTGAAAATCAATTGGAAAATCAATCAATTGGAAAATCAATTGATTTTCAAAAAGTTGAGAAAGTTGTATCAAGCAAGTCCATGGTCGACAGGAATATAATTGAATCTTGTTTCATAAAAAGCAGTTTTGGCAATAATATGAATATTTCCTTTGGTTTATATAAATTAGATCCATTTATAATTAATAGAATTTGGGAAGAATTTAATAATACATTGGACAAATAATAAATTTTAAAATTCTCAATTCTTGGGTAGAATATTTTGCTGGTGGGTTGTGTGAAGGACCTGTCTAGTTGGGCCAGCGGACCTGCTGCAGTGTTCTCTTTCTTATGAGTCGCACGTCAGGTGTTGCTTTGTTGTGGGATGTGATAGCGAGGTGTGGGCTAGACCCTTTATATGCCTTCCTTTGATGCATTACTTTTATTGCTCCTTGATAATGTGAGTAGTCACGAAACCGCTTGGAATTTCTCTTATTCTTTCACAGTGGTTGTTTTGTATATTTTGAAATCACCTGTTTACTGTGATCTTATTGCATATATATATATATATATATATATATATATATATATATATATATATATATATATATATATATATATATATATATATATATAAAAGGGAAGTGGAGGAAGATGAAGGAGCAAAGGAAGAAGAAAAACTTGTATATGGATATGTGTTCTGGGTGTATTGTGTTGGTCAGAGATGCAGCTCTTTGTGTGTGTGCGTGTGTGTACTCACCTAATTGTGGTTGCAGGGGTCGAGACTCAGCTCCTGGCCCCGCCTCTTCACTGATCGCTACTAGGTCCTCTTCCTCTCTGCTTCCTGAGCTTTGTCATACCTCTTCTTAAAACTATGTATGGTTCCTGCCCCACTACTTCACTTGCTAGGCTATTCCACTTCCTGACGACTCTATGACTGAAGAAATACTTCCTAACGTCCCTATGACTCGTCTGAGTCTTCAGCTTCCAGTTGTGACCCCTTGTTTCTGTGTCCTCCCTCTGGAACATCCTATCTCTGTCCACCTTGTCTATTCCCCGCAGTATCTTGTATGTCGTTATCATGTCTCCCCTGACCCTTCTGTCCTCCAGTGTCAGTCCGATTTCCCTCAACCTTTCCTCGTACGACATTTCCCTGAGCTCTGGGACTAGCCTTGTTGCAAACCTTGGTACTTTCTCTAACTTCTTGACGTGCTTGACCAGGTGTGGGTTCCAGACTAGTGCTGCATACTCCAGTATGGGCCTAACATACACAGTGTACAGTGTCTTGAACGATTCCTTATTAAGGTATCGGAACACTATTCTCAGGTTTGCCAGGCGCCCGTATGCTGCAGCAGTTATTTGGTTGATGTGTGCCTCCGGTGATGTGCTCGGTGTTATGGTCACCCCAAGGTCTTTCTCCCTGAGTGAGGTCTGTAGTCTTTGTCCACCTAGCCTATACTCTGTCTGCAGTCTTCTTTGCCCCTCCCCAATCTTCATGACTTTGCATTTGGCAGGGTTGAATTCGAGAAGCCAGTTTCTGGACCACGTGTCCAGCCTGTCCAGGTCTCTTTGCAGTCCTTCCTCATCCTCATCCGATTTAATTCTTCTCATCAGCTTCACATCATCTGCGAATAGGGACACTTCAGAGTCTATTCCTTCCATCATGTCGTTCGCATATATCAAAATAGCACTGGTCCTAGAACTGACCCCTGTGGGATCCCGCTCGTCACAGGCGCCCACTGTGATACCTCTTCACGTACCATGACTCGTTGTTGCCTCCCTGTCAGGTATTCCCTGTTCCATTGCAGTGCCCTGTTATATGCGTCTGATCCTCCAGCTTCTGCACTAATCTCTTGTGGGGAACTGTGTCAAAGGCCTTCCTGCAGTCTAGGAAAACGCAATCAACCCACCCCTCTCTCTCGTGTCTTACTTCTGTTACCTTGTCATAAAACTCCAGAAGGTTTGTGACACAGAATTTGCCTTCCATGATCCCATGCTGGTTTTCATTTATAATCTTGTTCCGTTCCAGGTGTTCCACCGCTCTCCTCCTGATAATCTTCTCCATGACTTTGCACACAATACATGTCAGAGGCACAGGTCTGTAGTTTAGTGCCTCATTTCTGTTTCCTTTCTTAAATATGGGGACTACATTTGCTGTCTTCCATTTCTCAGGTAGTTGCCCAGTTTCAAGGGATGTGTTGAAGATTGTGGTTAGGGGCACGCACAGCATCTCTGCTCCTTCTCTAAGGACCCACGGGGAGATGTCTGGTCCCATCGCCTTTGAGGTATCAAGGTCACTTAGCAGCTTCTGCACCTCCTCCTCGGTTGTTCGTATGTCATCCAACACTTGTTGGTATATTCCCTCTTGATGTTCCCTTCTCTGCTGTCTTCCCAGAGCCCTTCCTGTCTCTACTGTAAAAACTTCCTTAAATCTCCCGTTTAGCTCCTCACATACCTCCTGATCATTTCTTGTGAGTTCTCCACCTTCTGTCCTCAGTGTGTGTGTGTGTGTGTGTATTGTAATCATGGGAAATACGCATACATATACACACACGTGTGTATGTATGTGTTGTATGGCTCGCAAGTGAGTATTTAAAATTAACGACGAGAGTATTTGTACGAGACAAAGCAATTATATATGACAAGGTTGTGGGTTTAGTAATGAACGTAATTCTAAGTGAGCTCTCTTTCAGGTTTCATTCATCCACTAGATGCCTACCTTAATAAATATTGCATTCATTTTTCAATAGGGATCTGGAAATTGTCTTCCTCGGAATTTGTCTTAAAAAGAGAATTAAATAATAAGAAAAAAAAGTTTTTTTTCCACTTAGTGTGATTTTTAGCAAATGCAGATTTTCAGTGGCATTTACAAAGAATAACACCATATAGAGGAACTTTATAGGACAGTTGACTGTATATATAAAAGAATATGACTGTTACAAATCAAATCAAGAGGTGACATTGACTGTAATGAGGTAAACAAGAGAAAACAGTTGAGGACCAACTTTCTTACTGAGATCTGCAACTTTGAGACCCTCGATTGCATCTTGCACAGCAATACATGTCACACGTCTTATAAAAAACTATTTTTTTCTGCCTTTCCAAATGCGAAAAAAACATCAGAAAGAAAACAATGTGTTGCTACTCTTGCTACTGGATACACGAGTTAAGATTACCATAACACACAAGTCGCTGGTGACTGCAGCCTCGCCACACACTCTTCAATAAATTGAATTCCTTTTCCTTCTTAATATTCACACGCTACCTCCTCCTCTTTCTGAATAAATTGAACAATATTATTCTGTTTTCTGATTTCCAGCCAGTTCCTTTTACCACCTCATTCTTCTCCCCGCTTCAAGCAAGTCATGTTACTTACCACTTTAAACAGGTGTCACCTCATTCCTCTCACTGCTTCAAGCAAGTCACGTTATTTCTCACTACTTTAAGCAGTTTTCACCTCATTTCTCACCCCCTCAAGCAGGTGTCACCTTATTCTCTCACTACTTCAAGTAAGTTTCTTTCTCTATCACATAACACACTTATATCCATCGCTATTAATTATCTGTTTACATTATTATATTATTAATACTTTCGCAGTGGCCAGCCTCACTAGCATGGCGTCCGCCAGCAGTGTCCCCAACATGAATGCTTACCTGCTTTGACTGCCTCATTCTTAACCTTCACTTTCACTCCATGAGTTCCTCTCAGTGCTACTATGTCACCTTTATGATTTACATTGAGTTTTTTTTCCACTTCTAACAGTAATTTGTACATATCACCCGCTGCACACAATGTCCGTCCTCTATCCTAGCTGGTACCGTAACCTCACCGGCTTCCCCGTTCCCACCTATGTCCAAATGAAGCCTAGCCCCCACCAGAGGTGGGGGCGACTGGTGATAGTGAGGGTGTGTTGAGGGGGTGCTCACCCCTTCACCAGGAATGGTGGGGAGGTGCAGCCCCCTCCTCTCAGCCCCACCTCACGGTCACTGTGAGAGACGGCGCTGCTGCAGTCACTACCGACCTTGACTAGACAGAACACACTAACTCAGCGTTCTCTTCAAATTTCTCGTTCACCCCGGGCACAACGAACTCTCGCTTGCGGAGGCTTCACCTTCAGGGTCTTCTCCATGGCTTCTAGCTGAAGGGTGCAACGGCCCTTCTTCTTACATTTCCTCTCCACACGCTGCTCCCTCTTCTTGAACTTGTTCATCAGCCCTGCCCAGGAAAATACACTTCATTAAATAAGTGAACTCACGTAAATATTGTTAGGTAGTGCCATCAGCCAACCAACATTATTAGGTAGTGCCACCATACAACCAATATTGTTAGGTAGTGCCACCATACAACCAACATTGTTAGGTAGTGCCACCATACAACCAACATTGTTAGGTAGTGCCACCATACAACCAACATTGTTATGTAGTGCCACCATACAACCAACATTGTGTTGGTTGTATGGTGCTGGCTAATGGTACTTGATTTAAGGAATCTGAACTTATTATGGATCGAGATATGGCTCACCAACAGGAAGCAGAGAGTATGCATAAAATCTGAGTGGTGATCTGTAACAAGTGGCGTTCCACAGAGATCAGTTTTAGGCCCATTGTTGTTCATAAAATACATTAATGACCTTGACGAGGGAATAACTAGTGATATGAGCAAATTCGCTGATGACATGAAAATAGGCAGGATAATTGATTCAGGGGAAGATGTCGCTGAACTTCAGAAAGATTTAGACAAACTCATGTCTTGGTCAGAAAAGTTGCAGATGCAGTTCCATGTAGATAAATGCAAAGTCTGAATCTCGGGAATGTAAATAACCCAATTACTTATAAACTAAATAATGTAGAACTGGACCATACAGAATGCGAAAAGGATTTAGGAGTTACTGGTAAGCAGCAACCTGAAACCAAGACAGCAATGCCTAAACATACATAATAAAGCAAGCAGATTACTGGAATTTGTATCAAGAAGTATAAGCAACAGAAATCCAGAGGTTATACTATAGCTCTACACATCATTATTAAGGCCTCGCTTAAATTATGCAGCTCAGTTTTGGTCTCCATATTACAGAATGGACATAAATTCGTTAGAAAACATTCAGCGAAGAATGACAAAATTCATCCACTGCATAAGAAATTTTCCTTACGAAGAAAGAGTGAAATCCTTAAATTACATTATCCTGTAAGACGAAGAATAAGGGAAGATATGATTGATGACTGAAGTGTATAGCTGGAAGATGGGCATTAATAAAGGAGATATAAATAAGGTCATGAGGATACCCCTACAAGAAAGAGCCCTCAATAATAGATTCAAATTCGATTATTTAGATTTAGAAAGAATATAGGAAAGTATTGGTTTTCTTACAGAGTAGTTGATGAGTGGAAGTCTGCTTAGTAATATTATTGAAGCTAAAACCTTGGGCAGTGTAGTAATATGAGTACTAGAAGAACTAGTAATAGGCAAAATGAGGTAGATATTGGAAAGCCAGTGGCACAAATTGACAAGGACAGCAATAGGTTTAGTGGAATAACAGAAAGGAGCAGGAAGGGTAAAGAAAGAGGAGGGTCTTTAAATATATATTACACAAATAGTCGCAGTGCTAGGAATAAGATGGACGAGTTGAGACTAGTTGCTAGTGCAGGTAACATTGATGTATTTGCCTTAACTGAAACGTGGTTTAATTCAAAAAGTCGGGACATGCCTGCAGAATGTCACATTCAGGGTTTTAAATTGTTCCAAGTAGATAGAAGTGTCGGGAAGGGGGGTGGGGTGGCATTGTATGTCCGAGATCGCTTGAACTGTTGCATAAAAACGGGTATTAAGTCTGAAGTAACACATACAGAGTCTGTTTGAATAGAATTTTCAGATGGGCATGAAAAATTAATTTTAGGTGTGATATACCGTCCCCCAAACTTAGATAGGGACCAGGGGAGACTACTATGGGAGGAAATTGTTAGGGCCACAAGGCACGATAATGTAGTAATTCTAGGAGACTTTAACTTTAGTCATATTGATTGGAATTTCTTGACTGGGAATTTAGAATCATACGACTTCTTAAGAGTAGTTCAGGATTGTTTTTTGAAGCAGTTTGTGACAGAACCTACAAGGGGTAACAACCTGCTTGACTTAGTTCTGGCAAACAATGAATCCCTTGTTAATAATTTAAAAGTTTCACAGGAACTGGGTGCTAGCGACCACAAATCAATTACATTTAGCATTGAATGGAAGTATGATAGTAGGGATAACTCAGTAACAGTCCCAGATTTTCGCTTAGCAGATTACGATGGGCTTAGAGAACACTTATCATCTGTTGACTGGGGTAACGAAGAGAGCTATCAATATGACAGTTTTCTGAACACTATACATGAGGCTCAAAGAACGTTTATTCCGTATAAAGAAATTAGATCAAATAGAAATGACCCAAAATGGATGAATAATAGGCTGAAATATCTACTAGGGCATAAGAAAGGAATTTATAGGCGTATCAAAAGAGGTGAGTGTCATCTTATGAATCAGTATATTGACATTAAGAGGGACATTAAAAAGGGGATAAGAAAAGCTAAAAGGGACTATGAAATTAAAGTTGCTAGGGATTCTAAAACCAACCCAAAAAGTTTTTTCCAGGTATATAGAACAAAAGTCAGAGATAAGATAGGTCCCCTTAAAAATAACTATGGGCATCTTAGTGACAAAGAGAATGAAATGTGCTCGATTTTAAATAATTATTTTCCCTCGGTTTTTACACAGGAAGACACTAATAACATTCCAGTAATTAATTTCTATAGTGGACCAGAAGATAAATTATGTAACATCACAGTCACTAGTGAAATGGTTGTGAAGCAGATAGACCGACTGAAGCAAAATAAGTCACCGGGTCCTGATGAGGTTTATTCAAGGGTTCTTAAGGAATGCAAAATGGAACTCTGTGAACCATTAACTAATATTTTTAATTTATCTCTTCAAACAGGTGTAGTGTCTGATATGTGGAAGATGGCTAATGTAATTCCTATTTTTAAAACAGGGGACAAGTCGTTACCGTCAAATTACTGCCCAATAAGCCTGACCTCAATTGTAGGCAAATTACTAGAGTCAATTATAGCTGAGATTATAAGAAGCCATCTCGATAAGCATAGCTTGATTAATGATACTCAGCATGGATTCACAAGAGGCCGGTCTTGTCTAACTAATTTATTAACTTTCTTGAGTAAGGCTTTTGAGGCTGTTGACCACGATAAAGAATTTGATATTATTTACTTAGATTTTAGTAAGGCTTTTGATAGAGTTCCGCACCAAAGACTGTTAAAGAAAGTGGCAGCTCATGGCATTGGGGGAAAAGTGCTCTCGTGGGTCGAGTCATGGCTCACAGACAGGAAGCAGAGAGTGTCCATAAATGGGGTTGTGTAAGAATGGTATATAATACCGACAAGATGAAATTAAGACACATGTGCAACATCTGGGTATCTTTATTGTAGACGTTTCGCCAACCAGTGGCTTTATCGATACAAATTCTAGGACATAACTTGAAGACAGTAGGACTATATACAGAAGATGAGGTAATCAGTCCCTCAACCTAGGAGTAGGTGCGAAGAGCACCGCAGTCGTGGAGAATCTCCACGACTGCGGTGCTCTTCGCACTTACTCCTAGGTTGAGGGACTGATTACCTCATCTTCTGTATACAGTCCTACTGTCTTCAAGTTATGTCCTAGAATTTGTATTGATAAAGCCACTGGTTGGCGAAACGTCTACAATAAAGATACCCAGATGATGCACATGTGTCTTAATTTCATAAATGGGGTTAAATCCGAGTGGGGATCTGTAACAAGTGGCGTTCCACAGGGATCAGTCTGGGGCCCGTTGTTGTTTATAATATATATCAATGATCTTGATGAGGGTGTTACTAGTGATATGAGCAAATTCGCCGATGACACAAAGATAGGTAGGATAATTGATTCAAACGTAGATGTTAGGGAACTTCAGGAGGATTTAGACAAACTCTACTCTTGGTCAGAAAAGTGGCAGATGCAGTTCAATGTAGATAAATGCAAGGTTCTGAAGCTCGGGAGTGTCCATAACCCTAGCACTTATAAGTTAAATAATGTAGAACTTAGCCATACAGATTGCGAAAAGGACTTGGGGGTTATGGTGAGCAGCAACCTTAAACCAAGACAGCAATGCCTAAGCGTACGTAATAAGGCAAATAGATTACTGGGATTTATATCAAGAAGTGTAAGCAACAGAAGTCCAGAGGTTATACTGCAGCTTTATACATCATTAGTAAGGCCTCACCTAGATTATGCAGCTCAGTTCTGGTCTCCATATTACAGAATGGACATAAATTCGTTAGAAAACATTCAGCGTAGGATGACTAAATTAATACATAGCATTAGAAATCTTCCTTATGAAGAAAGATTGAAGACTCTTAAGTTACATTCACTTGTTAGACGAAGAATGAGGGTAGACCTGATTGAAGTGTATAAGTGGAAGATAGGTATTAATAAAGGGGATATTAACAAGGTCTTGAGGGTATCTCTCCAAGAGAGAACCCGCAGTAATGGATTTAAATTAGATAAGTTTAGATTTAGAAAGGACATAGGAATGCATTGGTTTGGAAATAGGGTAGTTGATGAGTGGAACAGTCTACCTAGTTGGGTTATTGAGGCTAGGACTTTGGGTAGTTTCAAATTTAGGTTGGATAAGTACATGAGTGGGAGGGGTTGGATTTGAGTGGGACTTGCACATCAGAGCTTATTTCTTGGGTAGCATTGAAAATTGGGTTGGTCAAATGTTTGTTAGTGGGATGAATTGTAAAAGACCTGCCTATTATGGGCCAACAGGCCTCCTGCAGTGTTCCCTTATGTTCTTATGTAATATGGAGACCAGAATTGAGCTGCATAATCTAGGTGAGGCCTTACTAATGATGTATAAAGCTGCAGTATGACCTCTGGACTTCTGTTGCTTACACTTCTTGATATAAATCCCAGTAATCTATTTGCCTTATTACGTACGCTTAGGCATTGCTGTCTTGGTTTAAGGTTGCTGCTTACCATAACCCCCAAGTCCTTTTCGCAATCTGTATGGCTAAGTTCTACATTATTTAACTTATAAGTGCTAGGGTTATGGACACTCCCGAGCTTCAGAACCTTGCCTTTATCTACATTGAACTGCATCTGCCACTTTTCTGACCAAGAGTAGAGTTTGTCTAAATCCTCCTGAAGTTCCCTAACATCTACGTTTGAATCAATTATCCTACCTATCTTCGTGTCATCGGCGAATTTGCTCATATCACTAGTAATGCCGTCATCAAGATCATTGATATATATTATAAACAACAACGGGCCCAAGACTGATCCCTGTGGAACGCCACTTGTTACTGATCCCCACTCGGATTTAACAACATTTATGGACACTCTCTGCTTCCTGTCTGTGAGCCATGATTTGATCCACGAGAGCACCCTTCCCCCAATGCCATGAGTAAATAATATCAAATTCTTTATCGTGGTCAACAGCCTCAAAAGCTTTACTGAAGAAAGTTAATAAATTAGTTAGACAAGACCGGCCTCTTGTGAATCCATGCTGAGTATCATTAATCAAGCTATGCTTATCGAGATGGCTTCTTATAATCTCAGCTATAATTGACTCTAGTAATTTGCCTACAATTGAGGTCAGGCTTATTGGGCGGTAATTTGACGGTAACGACTTGTCCCCTGTTTTAAAAATAGGAATTACATTAGCCATCTTCCACATATCAGACACTACACCTGTTTGAAGAGATAAATTAAAAATATTAGTTAATGGTTCACAGAGTTCCATTTTGCATTCCTTAAGAACCCTTGAAAAAACCTCATCAGGACCCGGTGACTTATTTTGCTTCAGTCGGTCTATCTGCTTCACAACCATTTCACTAGTGACTGTGATGTTACATAATTTATCTTCTTCTGGCCCACTATAAAAATTAATTACCGGAATATTATTAGTGTCTTCCTGTGTAAAAACCGAGAGAAAATAATTATTTAAAAATGGAGCACATTTCATTCTCTTTGTCAGTAAGATGTCCATAGTCATTTTTAAGGGGACCTATCTTATCTCTGACTTTTGTTCTATATACCTGGAAAAAACTTTTTGGGTTAGTTTTAGAATCCCTAGCAACTTTAATTTCATAGTCCCTTTTAGCTTTTCTTATCACCTTTTTATTGTCCCTCTTAATGTCAATATACTGATTCATAAGATGACCCTCGCCTCTTTTGATACGCCTATAAATTCCTTTCTTATGCCCTAGTAGATATCTCAGCCTATTATTCATCCATTTTGGGTCATTTCTATTTGATCTAATTTCTTTATAAGGGATAAACGTTCTTTGAGCAGCATGTATTGTGTTCAGGAAACTGTCATATTGATAGCTCTCTTCGTCACCCCAGTCAACAGATGATAAGTGTTCTCTAAGCCCATCGTAATCTGCTAAGCGAAAATCTGGGACTGTTACTAAGTTATCCCTACTATCATACTTCCATTCAATGCTAAATGTAATTGATTTGTGGTCGCTAGCACCCAGTTCCTCTGAAACTTCTAAATTATTAACAAGGGATTCGTTGTTTGCCAGAACTAAGTCAAGCAGGTTATTACCCCTTGTAGGTTCTGTCACAAACTGCTTCAAAAAACAATCCTGAACTACTTCTAAGAAGTCGTGTGATTCTAAATTCCCAGTCAAGAAATTCCAATCAATATGACTAAAGTTAAAGTCTCCTAGAATTACTACATTATCGTGCCTTGTGGCCCTAACAATTTCCTCCCATAGTAGTCTCCCCTGGTCCCTATCTAAATTTGGGGGACGGTATATCACACCTAAAATTAATTTTTCATGCCCCTCTGAAAATTCTATCCAAACAGACTCTGTATCTGTTACTTCAGACTTAATACCCGTTTTTATGCAACAGTTCAAGCGATCTCTGACATACAATGCCACCCCACCCCCCTTTCCGACACTTCTATCTACTTGGAACAATTTAAAACCCTGGATGTGACATTCTGCAGGCATGTCCCGACTTTTTGAATTAAACCACGTCTCAGTAATGGCAAATACATCTATGTTACCTGCACTAGCAACTAGTCTCAACTCGTCCATCTTATTCCTAGCACTGCGGCTATTTGTGTAATAAATATTTAAAGACCCTCCTCTCTCTTTACCCTTCCTGCTCCTTTCTGTTATTCCACTAAACCTATTACTGTCCTTGTCAATTAGTGCCACTGGCTTTCCAATATCCACCTCATTTTGCCTATTACTAGTTCTCCTAGTACTCATGTTACTACCCTGCGCCTTCACAGTTTTCCCACAAAAACCCATACCACTAACTATTCCTAGTTTAAAGACCTAACAGCTCCCTCCACTGCGTTGGCCAGTGCTCCCACCCCACACCTAGATAAGTGAACCCCATCCCTGGCATACATGTCATTTCTGCCATAGAAGAGGTCCCAGTTGTCAATGAATGTTACCGCATTTTCCTTACAGTATTTGTCCAGCCAGCAATTGACACCAATTGCTCTGGACAACCATTCATTTCCAACTCCTCTCCTTGGCAAAATGCCACATATATTAACTTGTTGTATAATAAGTGAGACTGGTATAAACCTTGGTAATAAATACCGACAAGTTGGTTTAGAAAGACACTTAAGCAAACACTATAACATATTTATTAGAAAACGTTTCGGTCTTGGGACCTTGATCAAGGTCCCAGGACCGAAACGTTTTCTAATATATGTTATAGTGTTTGCTTACGTGTCTTTCTAAACCAATAAGTGAGACTCACCACAGACACGACGCTGATGAACCGTGAGAATTTTTATTTTTTTTTATTTTTAAGGAAACCTTTGAGATTGGGGCATTTCATTTTAATTATTTCTTGAATCATGTTCATTTTTAATCCATTATTGCTTCACTTCCTAGTATGTTACATAGTTTACCCGTAAAAATATTTAAAAAAAATTCCCATCTGTTGCAGGTACGTACGTACGTATGTTTCAGTGTAAGATGTTAGGCTGAGACCGAGCAACAGCTGATGCAGTAATATGGGAGTGTTGATACATGGTTCAGAGAGCCGTCAAGTTGATGAATTAGACATATGTGAAAAACTTGCGTGTGTCGCCACGTAGTGACTTCATCAGTCCTAAACAAAGAAGAATGGTGAAGATCAGAAGGAGTTTTGAGGTTATCAGTCCCTCAGCCTGGAGTCTATGTAATCAGTCCATCATTACATGATTACATTAACTCCAGGCTTAGGGACTAATTACCTCAAACTCCTGATCTTCACCATTCTTCTTTGTTTATGACTGATGAAGTCACTACGTGACGACACATTTCCTCAATAAAGGTACGCAAGTTTTGCACGTGTTTAATTCATCAGTAATAATGAAGAAAACGAACATGACCGAAGCAGCGATAAAAAAAATATTTGAAAGTGTAATATCTCCCGAACTTTTCCAAGAGGATTGAGTCGCTGTGAAAGCTTGATGAAGAGAGTTTTAATTCTGTTCAGATCTGAAGAGTATGGACCATGGGATCTACAAGGAGGAGCCTGTGTTGAAGAGTATGGACCATGGGATCTACAAGGAGGAGCCTGTGTTGAAGAGTATGAACCATTGGATCTACAAGGAGGAGCCTGTGTTGAAGAGTATGGACCATGGGATCTACAAGGAGGAGCCTGTGTTGAAGAGTATGGACCATGGGATCTACAAGGAGGAGCCTGTGTTGAAGAGTATGGACCATGGGATCTACAAGGAGGAGCCTGTGTTGAAGAGTATGAACCATGGGATCTACAAGGAGGAGCCTGTGTTGAAGAGTATGGACCATGGGATCTACAAGGAGGAGCCTGTGTTGAAGAGTATGAACCATGGGATCTACAAGGAGGAGCCTGTGTTGAAGAGTATGAACCATGGGATCTACAAGGAGGAGCTCTTGTTGAAGAGTATGAACCATGGGATCTACAAGGAGGAGCCTGTGTTGAAGAGTATGAACCATGGGATCTACAAGGAGGAGCCTGCGTTGAAGAGTATAAACCATGGGATCTACAAGGAGGAGCCTGTGTTGAAGAGTATGAACCATGGGATCTACAAGGAGGGGCCTGTGTTGAAGAGTATGGACCATGGGATCTACAAGGAGGAGCCTGTGTTGAAGAGTATGAACCATTGGATCTACAAGGAGGGGCCTGTGTTGAAGAGTATGGACCATGGGATCTACAAGGAGGAGCCTGTGTTGAAGAGTATGAACCATTGGATCTACAAGGAGGGGCCTGTGTTGAAGAGTATGGACCATGGGATCTACAAGGAGGAGCCTGTGTTGAAGAGTATGAACCATGGGATCTACAAGGAGGAGCCTGTGTTGAAGAGTATGGACCATGGGATCTACAAGGAGGAGCCTGTGTTGAAGAGTATGAACCATTGGATCTACAAGGAGGGGCCTGTGTTGAAGAGTATGGACCATGGGATCTACAAGGAGGAGCCTGTGTTGAAGAGTATGAACCATGGGATCTACAAGGAGGAGCCTGTGTTGAAGAGTATGAACCATGGGATCTACAAGGAGGAGCCTGTGTTGAAGAGTATGAACCATGGGATCTACAAGGAGGGGCCTGTGTTGAAGAGTATGGACCATGGGATCTACAAGGAGGAGCCTGTGTTGAAGAGTATGGACCATGGGATCTACAAGGAGGAGCCTGTGTTGAAGAGTATGGACCATGGGATCTACAAGGAGGAGCCTATGTTGAAGAGTATGGACCATGGGATCTACAAGGAGGAGCCCTTGTTGAAGAGTATGAACCATGGGATCTACAAGGAGGAGCTCTTGTTGAAGAGTATGAACCATGGGATCTACAAGGAGGAGCCCTTGTTGAAGAGTATGGACCATGGGATCTACAAGGAGGAGCTCTTGTTGAAGAGTATGGACCATGGGATCTACAAGGAGGAGCCCTTGTTGAAGAGTATGGACCATGGGATCTACAAAGAGGAGCCCTTGTTGAAGAGTATGGACCATGGGATCTACAAGGAGGAGCCCTTGTTGAAGAGTATGAACCATGGGATCTACAAGGAGGAGCCCTTGTTGAAGAGTATGAACCATGGGATCTACAAGGAGGAGCCCTTGTTGAAGAGTATGAACCATAGGATCTACAAGGAGGAGCCCTTGTTGAAGAGTATGAACCATAGGATCTGCAAGGAGGAGCCCTTGTTGAAGAGTATGAACCATAGGATCTACAAGGAGGAGCCCTTGTTGAAGAGTCAGCAGTGTGATACATCCGAGAAAATGGAAGAAATGAGATTAAACCAACAAGTGAGGTAACAGAAGATATGGTATAAACCAACAAGTGAGGTAACAGAAGACATGGTATAAACCAACAAGTGAGGTAACAGAAGACATGGTATAAACCAACAAGTGAGGTAACAGAAGACATGGTATAAACCAACAAGTGAGGTAACAGAAGACATGGTATAAACCAACAAGTGAGGTAACAGAAGACATGGTATAAACCAACAAGTGAGGTAACAGAAGACATGGTATAAACCAACAAGTGAGGTAACAGAAGACATGGTATAAACCAACAAGTGAGGTAACAGAAGACATGGTATAAACCAACAAGTGAGGTAACAGAAGACATGGTATAAACCAACAAGTGAGGTAACGGAAGACATGGTATAAACCAACAAGTGAGGTAACAGAAGACATGGTATAAACCAACAAGTGAGGTAACAGAAGACATGGTATAAACCAACAAGTGAGGTAACAGAAGACATGGTATAAACCAACAAGTGAGGTAACAGAAGACATGGTATAAACCAACAAGTGAGGTAACAGAAGACATGGTATAAACCAACAAGTGAGGTAACGGAAGACATGGTATAAACCAACAAGTGAGGTAACAGAAGACATGGTATAAACCAACAAGTGAGGTAACAGAAGACATGGTATAAACCAACAAGTGAGGTAACAGAAGACATGGTATAAACCAACAAGTGAGGTATAAGAAGACATAGATACCTACAAGTTGGTTTAGAAAGACACGTAAGTAAACCCTAGGACATACGTATTAGAAAACGTTTCGGTCGTGGGACCTTGATTACTTCTAACCTTAGTGATCAAGGTCCCAGAACCGAAATATTTTTTAATATGCTTTAGTGTTTGCTTACGTGTGTTTCTAAACCCTGAGAACACATCCACACTTGTTTTGGAAAATGTATACATCAGTAACGCAGAATGTATACATCAGTAACGCAGAATGTATACATCAGTAACGCAGAATGTATACATCAGTAAAGCAGACAGGAATACTGCAACGCAGACAACAACAGTCGTGACAGGAGAGCAGCTGACAGAACCATGGACACATGTGTTCTTTAACAAAGTCATCTGTTCCTTTCTGTTAATGGTAATTTATCTTCAGAAAGTATGGACCATACTGCTGTGTACATCACACGCCAATTATGAATATTTTACTTCCGTTACACCTACTTCTCTTGCCTTTATTTTGAATATAATGATTATTAAATATTAATCACTGTAACATAGTAGAAGACAATTTTTTTTGTAATTAGATATAGTCTGACATTTTCCTGCTGCTAGAATATTGCGGTACACCCGGTTGTTTGTGACTATGGTAGAAGCTGTAACGTCCATAATGTAACGTTTATGATGTAACGTCCATAACCATACCCCGGCCGGGATTGAACCCGCGGTCAGAGAGTCTCAAAACTCCAGCTAGCGTGGCCGTGACGAACTCTAGCTCAAGTCCCTTCACTGCCGTCAGTGAAGGGACTTGAGCTAGAGTTCGTCACGGCCACGCTAGCTGGAGATTCGTCTGTAAAAACTTGCATTTGTGGTCACAGTGGTGCCTGTGCTAACCTTCCTATGGTGTAGAAATATACTTAGTTGGACGAATCTTATTGTGGCTAGCTGGTCTAGTGGCTAACACGACGGTCTGGAGTTTTGAGACTCTCTGACCGCGGGTTCAATCCCGGCCGGGGTATGGTTTGTTTGCAATCGTGTCATTATTATTTCGTGAGTCATGTAACGTCCATGCGTAACGTCTTGCTCACTCGTGAATGAAACATTGTAGCAATAAAAGTGTTTAATGCAGTTATTGTCTTCTTCATCACTATTGTTGTGTTGGAGACGATAACAAAATGCCGACAATAAGTGAAAAAGAAAAAATACGGTAACTACCCTTATTTATATAACGTTTCACCAAATGTTAGAGACCATTGCTGGGTCAAACGTTAAATAAACGTCTACCGTAATCGTATCATTTCCATCAGTACTGTTGTGTTTAGAATCTTTGGTAATGTGAACTCCAAACTGTAAATAAGAGTGATCATGCACAGATGCTTCTGTACTGGGCACACGTCTGGGCTGAGGTTCACTCAAGAATCAACACAGAGCAGAGTGAGAGGTGATGGTCGAGACACCGGCATGCCAGATGGATGGGTAAATAATACATACAACTTATATACAAATGAGGCATCCGCATCGTCTCATTTCCATAGTCTCGGTATACTCTACCATATACCATGACAATTAAGTACATAGTGTTCAAAAAAGTGAGAATAACACTGATCACCAGCATTTAGCATTATAATCACTTCTGCCAAACTGGAAGTTCCTGCAATTAAGCCTAAGCCTGGCTACTACCAATATCAGTCAGTCTGTTCACATTCCAAGCCGCTCTATAGAAACGTACTTTTCTACGTTCATGTTATCTTGTTAGTGATAGATCTATTCAGGCTTCAAACGGCATTCCCATGACATTCAGTTTTATTATTTACTCGGGGTCCGGCTGGCCTCCCACCACAGAGGCTGGTTGAGAGGCAGGTAGGTGGTGGTAGCCGGATCCGGCTGGCCTCTCACCACAGAGGCTGGTTGAGAGGCAGGTAGGTGGTGGTAGCCGGATCCGGCTGGCCTCCCACCACAGAGGCTGGTTGAGAGGCAGGTAGGTGGTGGTAGCCGGTTTTGGTCGCGACGATTGTGGTGATAGTAGGTAACTGTGGGTACAGTAAATATGCATACAATAGTAGTAGTTGTTGAGCGAGGTAGTAGTGACGAAAGAGTAGAACAGAGGTCGTGACGAGAAAGTACAATAGAGGGTGTGATGAGTGGGTACAACAGCGGTGGTGATGAGAGAGTACAATAGAGGGTGCGATGAGAGAGTACAACAGAGGTGGTGATGAGAAAGTACAATAGAGGGTGTGATGAGAGAGTACAATAGAGGTGGTGATGAGAGAGTACAATAGAGGTGGTGATGAGAGAGTACAATAGAGGTGGTGATGAGAGAGTACAATAGAGGGTATGATGAGAGAGTACAATAGAGGTGGTGATGAGTACAATAGAGGTGGTGATGAGAGAGTACAAGAGAGGGTGTGATGAGAGAGTACAATGGAGGGTGTGATGAGAGAGTACAACAGAGGGTGTGATGAGAGAGTACAATAGAGGTGGTGATGAGAGAGTACAACAGAGGGTGTGATGAGAGTACAATAGAGGGTGTGATGAGAGAGTACAATAGAGGGTATGCTGAGAGAGTACAATAGAGGTGGTGATGAGAGTACAACAGAGGGTGTGATGAGAGAGTACAATAGAGGGTGTGATGAGAGAGTACAACAGAGGGTGTGATGAGAGAGTACAATAGAGGTGGTGATGAGAGAGTACAACAGAGGGTGTGATGAGAGAGTACAATAGAGGTGGTGATGAGAGAGTACAACAGAGGGTGTGATGAGAGAGTACAATAGGTGTGACAGAGTTCATATTCATCCATTCATATATTTTATCTGGACATGATACACAGTTGTACAAGGAATTACAGTAGTTGGGTGAACATGCCAAAAGCCGCTTGTATGCAGAGCATTATGGACAGGATTAAATTTAACTTAAAATTAACTAAGCAATGAAAGGTTCAGTGGTAAAAATTACCGTAAACAATTTACAATATGAAGTACAGTTTAGTATTTGTAACAATGAAATTTGAACATTTTGATATTGAAGCATTATAGTTGTACAGATTTGTCGCATTACAGTGTATAACAAACAAGATGATCAATTTACTGTATGTTGTCTTGAAGTTTTAAGATTTAAGTAATTGGGAGATTTATTGGTAATGTTAAATATTGAGTGTTGATTATTTAGTCCTGAGAAAGTGTTTTTTTTAGAAGAGTCTTAAATTGATTTTCAGACCGGGTTACTTTAGTATATTCTGGTAATGAATTCCAGATTTTGGAGGCCTTTATGTGCATAGAGTTTACACAGTGTGATATGGACACGAGGTATATCAAAAAGAGATCTGTGTCTTGTGTTATGGTCGTGTGTCCTGTTAAGGTTGATGAGAAGTTTGAGTCGAGGGTTTTTGTTTGCGTGTATTGTTCTATGTATGTACTAGGCACATGAATAAATGTGGATGGTCTTTGTGGTGAGCAAATTTAGACTTTTAAATAGAGATGGAGTATGCTGTCGCGAGTGGGAATTTGTTATCATTCTGATTGAAGCCTTGTGCAGGGTTATTAGAAGCCTTAGGCGATTTAATGTTGCTGATCCCAATGCACAAATTCCATATGTGAGATAAGGGTAGATGAGTGAATGATACAGAGCAAGGAGAGCTGATTGTGGAGCATAGTACCATATCTTTCATAGTGTGCCTACTGTCTTTGAGATTTTCTTGGAAATTTGTTGTATATGTGTCTGGAATTTGAGGCTACTGTCTAGGTGGATTCCTAGGAATTTCCCTCCGTGAGTCTTGTGATGGGTGATCCATTTAGTGTTATGTTAAGTGGAATATTTGCAGCTCTGGTTGTGATGAGAGAGTACAATAGAAGTGGTGATGAGAGAGTACAATAGAGTGATGGGAGAGTACAGCAGTGATGATGGGAAGGTACAATAGAGGGTGTGATAAGAGAATACAGTAGTAATGATGAGAGAGTACAGTAGTGGTGATGAGAGAGTACAGTAGTGGTGATGGGAGAGTACTGAGAGTGATGGTTGAGGCTGGTACTGGAGGTGGGTTAGACAGCATAGAGACAGGGGGGGATGTCTTCTGGCTGCCAACACAGAATAATAAAGGTGCGGGCCAGGAAGTTCCGTGTTTGCAGTAGCATTGTACTCAATAAACAAAGTGAGGGGACTGGGTCGCTCTGCTGGCACCACTCGTAATGTCTTGAAGGAGGGTAGTGCAGTTAGCCTGCTCTCTGAAAATATCTTTAATAATAATAATAATAATAATAATAATAATAATAATAATAATAATAATAATAAAAAAAAATAATAATAATAATAATAATAATAATAAATGATAACAATCTTTATTTCTACAAGTACGTGATAAAGTTATTACAGACCAAGCTGATATTTCTGACATACTATGCAGAAGGGAGTTACTGGTGATGCTGGTGGTGATTGTGGTGGTGATGGTGATGCCTCTCAGAAAGAATTACTGGTGGGTGGTGAACAACACAAGGTAGTTACTGGTGGTGCATCACATAACTTACTAGTGGTGTACCACGGGAGTAACTTATTGGTGGTGTACCACAGGAGTAACTTACTGGTGGTGTACCACAGGAGTAACTTACTGGTGGTGTACCACAGGAGTAACTTACTGGTGGTGTACCACAGGAGTAACTTACTGGTGGTGTACCACAGGAGTAACTTACTGGTGGTGTACCACAGGAGTAACTTACTGGTGGTGTACCACAGGAGTAACTTACTGGTGGTGTACCACAGGAGTAACTTACTGGTGGTGTACCACAGGAGTAACTTACTGGTGGTGTACCACAGGAGTAACTTACTGGTGGTGTACCACAGGAGTAACTTACTGGTGGTGTACCACAGGAGTAACTTACTGGTGGTGTATCACAGGAGGAACTTACTGGTGGTGCACCACAGGAGTAACTTACTGGTGGTGTACCACAGGAGTAACTTACTGGTGGTGTACCACAGGAGGAACTTACTGGTGGTGTACCACAGGAGTAACTTACTGGTGGTGTACCACAGGAGTAACTTACTGGTGGTGTACCACAGGAGTAACTTACTGGTGGTGTACCACAGGAGTAACTTACTGGTGGTGTACCACAGGAGTAACTTACTGGTGGTGTACCACAGGAGTAACTTACTGGTGGTGTACCACAGGAGTAACTTACTGGTGGTGTACCACAGGAGTAACTTACTGGTGGTGTACCACAAGAGGACCTTACTGGTGGTGTACCACAGGAGTAACTTACTGGTGTACCACAGGAGGAACTTGCTGGTGGTGTACCACAGGAGTAACTTACTAGTGGTGTACCACAGGAGGAACTTGCTGGTAGTGTACCACAGGAGTAACTTGCTGGTGGTGTACCACAGAAGTAACTTACTGGTGGTGTATCACAGAAGTAACCTACTGGTGGTGTATGACAGGAGTAACTTACTGGTGGTGTATCACAGGACGAACTTATTGGTGGTGTACCACAGGAGTAACTTACTGGTGGTGTACCACCGAAGGAACTTACTGGTGGTGTATCACAGGAGGAACTTATTGGTGGTGTACCACCGAAGGAACTTACTGGTGGTGTATCACTGGAGGAACTTACTGGTGGTGTACTACAGTAGTAACTTACTGGTGGTGTACCACAGGAGTAACTTACTGGTGGTGTACCACAGGAGTAACTTACTGGTGGTGTACTACAGTAGTAACTTACTGGTGGTGTACCACAGGAGTAACTTACTGGTGGTGTATCACAGGAGGAACTTACTGGTGGTGTATCACAGGAGGAACTTACTGGTGGTGTACCACAGGAGTAACTGGTGGTGTATCACAGGAGGAACTTACTGGTGGTGTATCACAGGAGGAACTTACTGGTGGTGTACCACAGTAGTAACTTACTGGTGGTGTATCACAGGAGGAACTTACTGGTGGTGTATCACAGGAGGAACTTACTGGTGGTGTATCACAGGAGGAACTTACTGGTGGTGTATCACAGGAGTAACTTACTGGTGGTGTACCACAGGAGGAACTTACTGGTGGTGTACCACAGGAGGAACTTACTGGTGGTGTACCACAGTAGTAACTTACTGGTGGTGTACCACAGTAGTAACTTACTGGTGGTGTACCACAGTAGTAACTTACTGGTGGTGTACCACAGGAGTAACTTACTGGTGGTGTATCACAGGAGGAACTTACTGGTGGTTTATCACAGGAGGAACTTACTGGTGGTGTAACACAGGAGTAACTTACTGGTGGTGTACCACAGGAGTAACTTACTGGTGGTGTACCACAGGAGTAACTTACTGGTGATGTAACACAGGAGTAACTTACTGGTGGTGTAACACAGGAGTAACTTACTGGTGGTGTAACACAGGAGTAACTTACTGGTGGTGTAACACAGGAGTAACTTACTGGTGGTGTAACACAGGAGTAACTTACTGGTTGTGTAACACAGGAGTAACTTACTGGTGGTGTAACAGGAGTAACTTACTGGTGGTGTAACACAGGAGTAACTTACTGGTGGTGTAACACAGGAGTAACTTACTGGTGGTGTAACACAGAACTTACTGGTGGTGTAACACAGGAGTAACTTACTGGTGGTGTAACAAAGGAGTAACTTACTGGTGGTGTAACACAGGAGTAACTTACTGGTGGTGTAACACAGGAGTAACTTACTGGTGGTGTAACACAGGAGTAACTTACTGGTGGTGTAACACAGGAGTAACTTACTGGTGGTGGTGCCGCCGAGGAGAGTGAAGGTGTAGGTAGAACGTAGGTCTTTGAACTCTTCCCTAGAGATGTCGTAGATGGCCAGGTTTTCCAGGTTGCGACTCTTGATGATCATGCGGTGCAGGTGCAACACGCTGCTCGACCCCTCCACAGGTTCAAATACATACTGTCAATACCAACACAAAACATCAACTCACAGGTCTTCAAAGATCACTCACAATCATGCTCTCTCTCTCTTCTCTCTTATATATATATATATATATATATATATATATATATATATATATATATATATATATATATATATATATATATATATATATATATATATATAGTACATATTAATGTACTATCATTATTAACATATACGTATATCAATAAAAGTACTACTAGTGCTATTACAACTAATAAAACTTGGTGTGTAGTGGGTCGGTGTTGGCTGCGAGGAGTGTGGTTGTGTAGGTAATAGTGGTGGTGTGGGGGTTGGGTGTTTGTGTCAGTAGTAGTGTTGGTGGTGTGGGGTGTAGGTGTTGGGAGGGTGTTTGTTTAAGTAGTAGTGTTTACATATGGTTTAAGTGCAGTAAGGTAAGGTGAGGCTTGAGGATGGGTCAGATGTTCAGTATTCTCTGGATGAAACAAGATATGGCTTGGGTGGAGAGTGGCGGGTCAGGTCTTCCTTGAGGAGGCTAAGGTAAGGTAACATACGTGGAGGACGCCTGTGTTGTTGCCAGCACCGTTGTTGAGCCACACTGCCTGCTGGGTCCTCTCACTCAGGCACCGCACTGTGTCCCCGGCGCTGGGAGTTGGTCCACTTACTGTGAATCACAACAAGCTCAGTCACACTTAACCTTTAGTTTTTGACACAGTTATCCCTGAACTAACTGACAACCCTGAATTTACCCGCTTTCTGTATATAATAATAATAATAATAATTGGTTTCCGTCAGGAAGAGTCAAAACTATGCTTGATTTCTGAAGAATATATCATTCTGTAAAGAATGGTCATGTTTACAGCTGGAGGTACAGATGTTAACTTGGGGTACAAACATACATACACTCACAGATAAATCTCTCGGTTAGCGTATACTGATATTTTACTTTAATACTTATTTTAAGGATTAGTGTTCTTGACTAGTGTTGAACAAGCAACATGCAACCTTAATGAGCCTCACGAAGTCGATAGAGTTGAAACCCAATTAACCAACCAACCAGCCTGCTAGGCCAGTTAGGAAGTGTTCGTCAGTCAAGAAGTGACTAGTTAGGAAAAACGTAATTCGTAGTGTTTCGAGACAGTGATTCAGAGAAACAGTTCCTATTAGGTGATGGAACAGTCAAATGGCTATACAGTGAAAGTAATTTAGATACCTCGCCCTGCGAAGGTGTGAAATAACAATAAGATTCATAGGTCGGTACAGTGTCATGTGATGCTATGAAACAGATACCATGGCAATTTACAGTTGAGTGTTGCGAAAGTAGCTTGGTGTGAATTTTTAAGTGTACTGAAATATTGATACTGTGGAAATTTTTACATAATTTCCTAAATCTAGAACATATAAATGAATAATATAATTGCATATTAAAATGTGATGCTATTTGGACCCTTCAAGAAATTTCGAGTGAGGGGAAGGCAGAGCAGCCAGGGAAGTGACGCCGCAGAGGGGGACGCCATATTGAATTTAATGTGTGAATACTGGACTGAATTGTGCAATGTAATCAGGCATTCTCGAAGGTCAATTGGTGTATATCGGCCTCAGTCCGTAATCTAGAAATTGCTGACACGTTCCTGCTGAAGAACTGGGATAAATAGTGTGGAACGCTCTTACAATTCGGAAGGAAAAATAGAGGACATCAATGAATCTTTCCCAACAACACACTTTAGCCAAGTGATGCTTACACATAAGGTACAGTAGTTTTTGCATTGGCCATCGTACATCGTAGTTGTAGAGGTAGCTAGGGTGAATTTCCATAAAATGATTATGATCCAGTAATTAAATGATAAGTGGTGATACGAATTTCTTTTGTGTACCCAGTAAGCCTAATCATATACAGTCCACATTATTTGATAATTTACCATTATTGGTATTAATGTTTAATATTGTAATTATTAATATAAGGTCAGGTCTAGCTTTTCGTGAGAGTGGTGAAGAAGTGGGCATCGAGGGAGTTACAGTTCGGAGACCTACTGTGACTTACGTCCCACTTATATGACCCAAGTTACTTGTCTGTAATAATTCAGGTAATACCCTGTAAATCTCATGCAGGTAATTTATTCACAATAATAATAATAATAATAATAATAATAATAATAATAATTTCACAGATACCGAGTACAGTTATAGTGAATGGTGTATATAAGAACATAAGAATGAAGGAGCACTGCAGTAAACATAACTACACATATAACTAAGTAATGGTTATTATCATACCATAATTTTTAAAGAGGTTAACCGGTAAGCCAGCGGAAGTCCTCGGTCGGATGACTAAAAGCTTCAGCTTTGGGTCATCATATGATTGAGACCCGCGTCAGGAAACACTTGTTTCCTGACAAGCATTCGGTACCTACCTGCCAGTAAACTTACTAGCCTATGCCGAACAGGTCTGTCTCACAACACAGTCACAAATTATATCATGAAACCAGTATTTCACTTCTAAAATGTTTCAATAAAATTGGAAAAATGGCAGTTGCACGAAATCAAGTGAAAAATCTTAATGTGGATGAGAGACACTAACTTTTAAAGTTTGAAGGCGAATAAAAGAGTCATTCTCCAGTCGTTGCACAGAAACCTGTTTGTTTATAAAACTTGCAAGTTAAAATTTACACAATCCAAAATCAATACGAAGCTTCCTCTGAGAATGGGTTTAGTGCTTCCCCCTTGATTATAATAATAATAATTCCTCTGAGAAAACATACCAGCGTTAAAAGTTTGAAGCCGACCACAAAAAGCATTCTCTAGTCATCGTACAGAATCCAACAATTCCGATGTTTTCAACTGTGTTAATAAACTTGTTAAAAACTTTTATTTAGACTAAATGTACCTAATTTTAAGACAACTTATTACTTATAAAGCCTAATAAGCGTCAGCCATTAAAAACAAGTACCATTCCATTTTAAACTAAAATTGGCAAATTGCCACCTACATACTCCGCTAACAACCCCCAGTCTTATATGTAGGACACGTAAGTGTGTGAAGCCTATCAGAAGAAGCGTTCTCAAGCCTCAGGTCTTTATAAAATTTACCAAACGGCACCTGCATGTCAGTGGTTGCTTGGGTATTTCTTTGGTTACAGTAAACCTGCTACAAAAATATGAGGCCGATCGGACGAGGCGTTCTGAAGTTATACACGAAAAAAATTAAGGAAGGAAAAGGATATTTGATATAATAATAATAATAATAATAATAATAATAATAATAATAATAATAATAATAATAATAATAATAATAATAATAATAGGCTTCCGCCAAGAAACTGGAGTCGAAGCGATACTTGATTTCTCGAAAGAATGGTCATATTTATAGGTGGGGTGGATGTCAACCTGGAATACAAGGTTACGCACACATAATGAGTTAGGAGAAAAGTGTGGCAGGCTCTGACAACAGCCTAGTGAGTATCAGTACTAAGAGGTCATACGTGGGAAACCTCTCAAGATTGTCTTGTAGATTTCCTGTGTATTACACAACCCCGGGTCAGAGCTGTGTATTACACAGCCCCGGGTCAGAGCTGTGTATTACACAGCCCCGGGTCAGAGCTGTGTATTACACAACCCCGGGTGAGAGCTGTGTATTACACAACCCCGGGTCAGAGCTGTGTATTACACAGCCCCGGGTCAGAGCTGTGTATTACACAACCCCGGGTGAGAGCTGGGTATTACACAACCCCGGGTCAGAGCTGTGTATTACACAACCCCGGGTCAGAGCTGTGTATTACACAACCCCGGGTCAGAGCTGTGTATTACACAACCCCGGTCAGAGCTGTGTATTACACAACCCCGGGTCAGAGCTGTGTATTACACAGCCCCGGGTCAAAGCTGTGTATTACACAACCCCGGGTCAAAGCTGTGTATTACACAGCCCCGGGTCAAATCTGTGTATTACACAGCCCAGGGTGAGAGCTGTGTATTACACAGCCGCGGGTCAGAGCTGTGTATTACACAACCCCGGGTGAGAGCTGTG
>NC_091309.1:32563014-32623014 GCF_038502225.1 Cherax quadricarinatus | reverse complement strand
GTATTTTGACTTTATTCTTCAGGATAAGAGTGAATTTAGTGTTGTACTAGGTTGCAGGAGTGTAACTCGGGAGATCCTCTAAGATAGCTGTTCTTATGGGGAGAGGTGCTCGTCTCCTGGGGAGGGGGGGGGGTGAACAATTAACAGGGGGACGAACCCAGACAAAAAATAAGAAATATGTTGTGTAACTACGATTTGCTTCTTAACGCTTCCCTTGGAATACAATAAAAGTGGGAAGGTGACTAGCTGCCTGGGAGCTGACGCCATCACCTTAAGTTATAAGCTATATGTAAGTAAATTTATGAAGTAAAATCCCTTCAAGGGGTGTCTTGATGCCGGTGAAGGGCTCTTAGTTCAAGGAAACGGAGTTTTTCCTTGGATTGTATCTGACTGCCTGCCAGCTGTATAACCCCTACGGGTTTAGTGCTCCCATGTGAATGTAATATAATAATGATATAAAGTAGAATACTGGAAACCAGAGATGGGATTGTGGGCTATTAAATTGCTGGACTGGAATATGCTTTTTTATAAATAAAATATTGAAGCTTGTAATTATAAGCTCTTGTAATAATATTATTTTGAAGTACATACTGTATTATAAGGCGATATGTTTCGTAGATTTCTTCAAATTTAATTTTGAAAGCTGATTTCTAATGTTTTTTAACCCAGGATAACCTATCAGAAGCAAGTATTATATTTGCTTCTTTTACATACGGAGCAGCGCTGTATAGCCCTTGTGGCTTAGCGCTTCTTTTTGATAATAATAATAATAATAATAATAATAATAATAATAATAATAATAATAATAATAATAATTTACATTCGGATCCTATCCTAAGGTATGATTGACAACGGTCAGCCAGCTCTTAGGCACCTATTTAATGCTAGGCGAATAACAGGTATAACGAGAGTTACCAATACGTATCGGCCTGCCTGAGAGTCAAACCTATGCCCTTTCGGTTGTGAATAGAAAGCTTTTGCGCAAAGGTTGAACTTGACTTTGCGCATTGACTTAGCTTTATTAGCGTAGTTTGTGGACTTTGCTCTAGCGCTTGGACCAGTTTCTTTACATATTCAGCGTTAAATTTATGGAGGGGTTTAACCTCAATTGTTCTTTATCTTGTTCATTTATTTCACTAATCTACAGCCAAAATTCTGTGGAAATAAAATTCTTCGGAAATAAAGTTTCTCTTTTTTTTTTTTTTTTAAGGGGATCACCAGTTGTGTAACTATGATTTAGGCACTTATTTTTTAGGCAGCTATATTGACAAAAACCGGATGATTCACTAAGTGGATTACAGCAGTTCATTCCAGGAAGTCATACAGTGAACATTGTTCAACTATTTTTAGTCTTTGTTTATGGCATTGACATTTCTCAGCCAAATTTGGACAAAGGTGCCTCATAACTGAGTGAACAGTATAGATGACTTGTTATGTTTGTGGAGAGTTGATTTTTTCATTGCAAAAGTATGCTGTAACTGCTGTTATTAGAAAAGCCTGTTACCTGTATTTAAGAACATAAGAACATAAGAACGAAGGAACACTGCAGAAGGCCTACTGGCCCATGCGAGGCAGGTCCAAGTCTCCTACCGGCTTGGCAATATAAACACAAATGCAGTATAATGTGATCCTTTATTGACTACGTTTCGCCCACACAGTGGGCTTTTTCAAGTCACAAACAGAACTACCTGGGGTGGAAGGAACGCGAGTATTTATAGTCCGGCCGAGGTCAGGTGAAGAATGCTGCATCTGATGATGTACCGAGTTGGGTTGTAGAGTCTAAAAACTTGGGTAGCTTGGAAAGGAGACTGGACAAGTTTGTGAGCAGACCTTCTACAGTGTTCTTATGTGGGATAGCGATGAAGAAGTTTCTTGGCAAGTGGTTCAGCTATGTTATAGAAGCCACTATTCTGGTTGAAGTTGTCGGATATAGAAATAAGTGATGATTCCAGGATTCTTCGGTATTGGGTGTTGTCTTCTGTGGCGATAAGTCTTGAGTTTCTGTAGTTTATCAAGTGGTTGTGTGAATTACGGTGTTGTACGCAGGCATTCCTTGTGTCGTCAGACCTGCTTGCGTATTGGTGTTCTGAAATACGTGTTTGGAGGTCCCTTGATGTTTCGCCCACGTATAACTTGTTGCAGTCATTACAAGGGATTATGTATACCCCTGCAGAGGATGGAGGCTTGTCCTGCCTACTACTGGTGATGTCCTTGATGGTCGTGGTTGTGGAGGTAGATACTTGGAATGATGTTTTGGCAAAGATGTTGGAAACATGTTTGGCAATGGAGTTGGTGGGAAGGACTATGTATCTCTTCTCGGCAGTGTCTTCTCTGGGTGTGTTGAAGATGTTTAGTGCTCGCCGTCTGCAGTCTCTGATGAAGTGACGAGGATAGTGGAGTTTGGAAAATACCTGTTCAATTATAGTGCATTCTTCCTCAAGGAACTCGTTGCTGCAGATTCTGAGTGCACGCAGGAAGAAGCCTATAATTACACCACGTTTGGTTTTGGTGTCGTGGTGAGAGTAGAAGTGGAGAAGATCGTTTTGGTTGGTGGGTTTTCGATAGACTTTAAAACGAAGTTCATGGTCAGCTTTGCAGAGTAGAACATCAAGGAAAGGAAGAGTGTTGTCGACCTCTTCTTCAAGTGTGAACTGGATTGAAGGCTCGACCTGGTTGAGCTTGTCTTGGAGAGCTCTCCAAGACAAGCTCAACCAGGTCGAGCCTTCAATCCAGTTCACACTTGAAGAAGAGGTCGACAACACTCTTCCTTTCCTTGATGTTCTACTCTGCAAAGCTGACCATGAACTTCGTTTTAAAGTCTATCGAAAACCCACCAACCAAAACGATCTTCTCCACTTCTACTCTCACCACGACACCAAAACCAAACGTGGTGTAATTATAGGCTTCTTCCTGCGTGCACTCAGAATCTGCAGCAACGAGTTCCTTGAGGAAGAATGCACTATAATTGAACAGGTATTTTCCAAACTCCACTATCCTCGTCACTTCATCAGAGACTGCAGACAGCGAGCACTAAACATCTTCAACACACCCAGAGAAGACACTGCCGAGAAGAGATACATAGTCCTTCCCACCAACTCCATTGCCAAACATGTTTCCAACATCTTTGCCAAAACATCATTCCAAGTATCTACCTCCACAACCACGACCATCAAGGACATCACCAGTAGTAGGCAGGACAAGCCTCCATCCTCTGCAGGGGTATACATAATCCCTTGTAATGACTGCAACAAGTTATACGTGGGCGAAACATCAAGGGACCTCCAAACACGTATTTCAGAACACCAATACGCAAGCAGGTCTGACGACACAAGGAATGCCTGCGTACAACACCGTAATTCACACAACCACTTGATAAACTACAGAAACTCAAGACTTATCGCCACAGAAGACAACACCCAATACCGAAGAATCCTGGAATCATCACTTATTTCTATATCCGACAACTTCAACCAGAATAGTGGCTTCTATAACATAGCTGAACCACTTGCCAAGAAACTTCTTCATCGCTATCCCACATAAGAACACTGTAGAAGGTCTGCTCACAAACTTGTCCAGTCTCCTTTCCAAGCTACCCAAGTTTTTAGACTCTACAACCCAACTCGGTACATCATCAGATGCAGCATTCTTCACCTGACCTCGGCCGGACTATAAATACTCGCGTTCCTTCCACCCCAGGTAGTTCTGTTTGTGACTTGAAAAAGCCCACTGTGTGGGCGAAACGTAGTCAATAAAGGATCACATTATACTGCATTTGTGTTTATATTGCCATTGTGTCGGTATTTTATACCATTTATTTCCACTCCTACCGGCTTAAGCCAATGCACCCAACCTAGTCAGGTCAGGTCACATTGACTTAAGGGAGGAACACGGCAACCTACCTGTTAGCACAAGCTATCAGGTCTAACTCACACCCACCCACATCTACTCATGTATTTATCCAACCTATTTTTAAAGCTACACAACGTTCTGGCCTCTATAACGGTACTTGGGAGTTTGTTCCACTCATCCACAACTCTATTACCAAACCAGTACTTTCCTATATCCATCCTGAATCTGAATTTTTCCAACTTAAAACCATTGCTGCGAGTCCTGTCTAGGCTAGATATTTTCAGCACACTATTTACATCCCCTTTATTTATTCCTGTCTTCCATTTATACACCTCAATCATATCCCCCCTAATTCTACGTCTTTCTAGAGAGTGCAGTTTCAGGGCCCTTAGTCTATCCTCATAGGGGAGGTTTCTGATACATGGGATCATCTTTGTCATCCTCCTTTGTACATTTTCCAGAGAATTTATATCCATTCTGTAATACGGTGACCAAAACTGTTAGCTGTGATACTGAAGATCAAGCCAAGAACCGGATCACACACATATATACTGCAGTATTTGTGCAGGAAACCTTCGCCAGTTGTTGATTTAGAAAAGGAAATCTATGTCTTTTGCAGTGCCAGTGGTGTGGAGGAAGCCAACTGTTTCTTCTGCATATTATCTCTAGTCAAGAAACGTATTTGCGAGAGAAAAAAAGTATTGTACAATATGCTAATATACCCTGTACTATGTACTCGGTACCTCACGGAGAAGGATTACCCATTCCTGAACCCCACCAAACTCTTTCTCCTTTGAATCAGAGGACGGAAAGGATGACGGAACCTGCTGCTAAACTTGTGAGTCTTCAGCTTTATAAAACCCTGAATATGTTCATAACTTTACATCTAAACTGCACATAACTCAGAATGAATTACGTGAGTTAGACCTGCCAAAAAAGTAAGGACGGACTACTGGGCTCCAGATTGCAGCAGTGGAATGTCCTCGCCGAAAATATCTCTAAAGATTCATTTCCTCTATACGCTAGCTTTTACTTTCCATCCAGCTGCGGAGCAGTCAGCGATGAACTTAGTAAATATTTCAGCAGTCATGGAGGAGCGCTACCTAGGGAAAATGGAGACCATCATTGTTAGTGCAGTAGATTGGTGCTGGACAGTAACAGATACTTCAGAAGAGGAATACAAGAAACGAGCAAAGAAGCGTTGGGTTGAATCATTGTAAGTGGATTCATTATACAGAAATGTTACTAATGTATTGTATACATATACAAAACGTGTAAATAGATTTCCTTGGAAACTTTAGCTAAATCAATGGTTGTTATCGTCATATTAGTTTTCAGCACTACAAAAACATTAAAGTGAAATAACTTTTTTCTCCGAGGCACAAAGCTGTTGTAAATTTTTAGACGTTTCCTTTGAGGGGGCGCCTTGACGCCAGTGAAAGGCTTTAGATCCGAGAAACTAGAGCTATCCTTAAGTCGAGTCCAAATGGTCCCCGTTCTTTTCTATTAAATAGGCCTAAGTGATGGAAATACTTCTTCCTTTAGTTGAAATTCGCTGCTTGTAGAAGGAAAATTAGTTCACTGGGCAGCCGTTCTAGCGATCCTTCGAGAACAGTGTTGTGGTGGTTGTGTAACTCCACTAGAAGGAAATAGAATTATGTTAGGGTGTGTTATGGAGGTTCTTTCATGTCAGTGAGGGACACTTGATCACTGGAATTGGACCTCCTTACCGGTTAGCGCCCTTCCCCTCTCTCCCACATGAATGATAATATTTAGGGCGAGTCGTTTCGCTGACTGTGATAATTATTGGTGTTTTGGACACCCAGCACAATATTGTAGATCACATGATTGGTATCCTGTCTGTGCAGACACTGATCACAATGACACATTTTGTCAGTAAAATCCTTGCCTTAATTATAATGATCATCTTTCTTAGTCTCGTCGATGCCTCATAAAATTCAATATACAGGTGAACTTATAACACAGATACATCTTTGTAGAGCCTTTATAATGTACTTGCCTCAGACTTCCACGTCTTCACTCGGTCATCAGCCCATGATACTGCCTCGTTGAAGTAAAGAATTTTCCATCACCTCAGTGCTACGCTTCAGACCAGGCGTCCCTTCTTCATATCTTACATTTTTTTTAATATACTCAAAATTTGGTCCCTTCACCATCAGTAATAATCGTGAAAATGCATGGAGCCCCGACTCTTCCCTTAATTTTCCAAACGTGATAATGAGTCTAATGAGTCAGCGTGACTTTGGTATATGCATTTCAGTTATGACCACCTCTTGGACAGTTGTCGTTTCAGGCCCCTAAAATGCATTACAAGCAATCCAGAACTTAACTCTCAATTTCCCAACGTTCTACACATTTAACGATAGTTGTATTGCACCTCAGGCAGATAGTTTTTTTTGCTGGATCCTTTGAACATTCTGAAGCTGTGGGCAATGAACTCTCAAACCTAGTTGCTCGGTCCACAGTTCAAGAACTGCCAGTCGCCTGGAGAAAGTTCCGATTATCATATTTTTTATCCAGTACTGTCTTAGTGCCTAAAAAACTGCTGGTAAAGAAGTTGAGCTGAGTCAGTATACATGGAGGGTGTTCCTGGGGTCAACGCCCCCGCGGCCCGGTCCAGACCAGGTCTCGCCTGGTCTCCCATACCAAAATCACTCATAAAGTTCGATATGTTCTTTGCCATCTTCCCACCCTCTTTGAGAGAAGCATACGAGTACTGAAATCAACAGCCAGGTAACTTCCCTTCATCGCTATCAAGCATGGGAAGTTGTAGTCTCGCGAATACGCATTGGATGGTAGTGGTGGTTGTCGTGGCGGCGGCGGCAGCTGCTGCCAATATCAGTAGGGACTGTCATCATCAGCAGGGAGTGTGTCACCATCAGCAGGAACTGTGTTAACATCAGCAGGGACTGTGTCAACATCAGTAGGGAGTGTCAACATCAGTAGGGAGTGTCAACATCAGCATGGACTGTGTCAGCATCAGCAGGGACTGTGTCAACATCAGTAGGGCCTGTGTTAATATCAGTGGGGACGGTGTCAGCATCAGCAGGGACTGTGTCAACATCAGTTGGGACTGTTAATATCAGTAGGAACTGTGTCAATATCAGCAGGTAGTGTCAACATCAGCAGGGATTGTCAGCATCAGTAGGAACTGTGTCAGCATCAGCAGGGACTGTGTGAACATCAGTAAGGACTGTGTCAACATCAGTAGGAACTATCAACATCAGAATAAAAGTGTTTTAAGCAGGCTTGGAGCAATTGTAATCAAAGTTGAATGTAATTAATTTTTTAAGTAAGTGTGATTGTAATTGACTCTTTAGATTTAAAAATAATTCTAATTGTAATTGGCTTAAATTACATCATAAAACTGTGATGGGCTAATGACATACTGTAATGTGACTCGTTGTTTGGATCAGGTCTTGAAAAAGTATATACAAGAGGATTGTGCTTCATGCGACGTAGATCCCCTGGTTTATTATAGGGACTCTCCTCCAAAGATGCTCCCTCTGGAGAAACGAGCAAGAGAAATGATGGGTTGCTCAGCTACTGCAACACCTCCAAAGTGTTTAGCATAGCAGAAAATTTTCTACTCCCTGTAGAGCGCAGCTAGTGCCTACTACCTTCCGCGAACTTCTGATTAAGTACAACCCAGAAATTTGTGAAGATTTTCCATGACTGAACCTTAATGAACTGTAATATTTAACAATGATTTTAACATTAGTAAATGTTGAAGTAATTAAAATAATTTAATGCAAAATATCAAGTAATTGTAATTTGTTATTTTTCTGATCAATATTAAATGTAACTGAACATCTGGAAGAGTAATTAAAATTAAAATTGTAACTGACACCGAATCATGCAATTACTCCAAGCTTGGTTTTAAATAGTTTTAAAAGAAGTGAGTGATAGTGAAGACGACTACAAGCTGAGACTTACATTTGGCCCTGGCCCAAGCTTAACGTGCAGCTAATACACTGATGACAAGCCTAACTATGCAAGACAAATATGCCACATTATCCCCCATTCTCTGAGGCCAGATCTGATGTCTTGTGCGCCCAATGTTGGGACCACCAACTATATTTCTTCCTCCATATTACCAGAATGTGAACTGGAACACTTTTTGTGGGCGTCCCTTAATGGAGCAGTTATTGCCTTGACGCTCACCAAACACCAAGTGTATTGTCCGTCCTACAATGATTTAAATCTGTTATATCCGTATAGGTATCCTCGGTAGGAATACGTATGGTGTTGGCACTTTAATCCCAATTCTCGAGCCACCCCCCCCCCTTTGAACACACTAACTTGAGTGAAGAGTACTATTTTCATCATTGAAGGCTTAGAAGAAATTGTTGAAAATACAAAATAAAGACAAACACGTGAAGAGTATTATAGTTACACTGATGGTTTAGAATTGCGCTGAAGAACCCCTGTGTGAACATGCTACCAATACTGAAGGTTTAAAATAACTTACTGAGCAGTTTGAGAGGACACACTGGGCAGCACTGTCCGGCCACTTTGACGGGCATGGCACAGTGCAGCTTGTCCCTGCTCTGGCACTTGAGGCGTGAGCAGTCAATCCTGCCGTTGTAACACCGGCACAGCACGCAGTCCATCTCGCCGAAGGGGCCGATGACCGGGTGCCAGACAGAACCGTTGACGAAGTAACGACCACCGATCTTACAGTCGAGGTTGGCGCTGCCTTTCGGCGGCGAGGGGTCAGAGAACGATACCATCGTTTCCCAGTCCAGTTCAAGGGAGGTGTCTGTAGGGTGAGAGCAGGCAGGGGGAGTTAGGGGGTGTGAAACAGTTGAGTTGGGAGGGTAGGGAGGTAGTGTTAGGGGATGTGAGAGAGTAGACCCAGGGAGGGAGGAGTTTTAGGGAGCATGAAAGAGTGAGGAGGACAGGCGAAAGTTCGGGGTGTAAGAATGAGTGGGGAGGATAGGGATTGTGAAAGAGTGAGTTGGGAGGGTAGGGAGGGAGGGAGAGTTTGGGGTGTACGAGAATGAGAGCTGAGGTTACGGTGTGTGAGGGAGTGAGAGGGGAGGATGTGGATTGAAAGGTAAGAACACGAGTTAGTGAGGGGGAGGGGGAGAGGATGGGGAGGTACAGTAAAGAGGAGAGATTGACGTATAAAGAAAAAGGAGGCTATTTTTTTTTTCAAAGCCTTAAGGGTTTTGTCATAATGATCTGCTAGCTGTGATGGGGAAGATCTTCCAGTAGTAAAAGATAGGCATGAGCTTCCTGTTTTAAGGGGAAAATATAGTATTGATGATCTAAAGCCTTCCTGACCTGGGTTGTGTAGCTAACTCTTTTCCACAAAATCAGATAGCTGGCTTGTGAACATCCTTTCAAAGAATTTTATGGTGTATGATGTTATTGCTTTTGGTTTGTAAATTTTTGCCATGGCAGTGCTTGCTCCCTTAAGGTCTCTGGGATTTCATCTGATTCTAAGAACACTGAGTGCTCATGCTAATTCATTTTGTATTTCTTTATAAATACGACACTCTAGGAGTCAGCCTTAATACAAGTAATCCTTGAGCCATTTGGTCATTACCATCTACGGGGAGAATGTTCATAAAAATTTTTTTTGTCAAATACACATCCCTAGAGTTGAAAAATTCATAACATTGCAACAGTGGTAGCTTGTGGTGAGAGACTGACTATTTGCAACCCTACCTAAATTATTCGTTTTCTGAACTAAACTTTCTAGTAATATAACCAACAACTTATGTCAGTTTATTGTTTATGTTCATTTTTCATTGTAAATTGTAAAACATAGTCTGGTGCTGTTGAGAAATTTTTGTTTTGAAACTTTCCTTAATACACTGTGCGTTATAAGAACATAACGATGGAACACTGCAGAAGGCCTACTGGCCCATGCGAGGCAGGTCCAAGTCTCCTACCGGCTTAAGCCAATGCACCCAACCTAGTCAGGTCAGGTCACATTGACTTAAGGGAGGAACACGGCAACCGACCTGGTAGCACAAGCTATCAGGTCTAACTCACACCCACCCACATCTACTCATGTATTTATCCAACCTATTTTTAAAGTTACACAACTTACTTTTACTACATAGTTTGTGTAAAAGTAAAATGTGATTTTATTGTTGACAGTAAAATTTGTGAACGAGCATAATTTTTTTTAGCATGTTTAAATGTAAGAAAATGTAAGAAATTAAATATGGATTAAGACAAATCTAATTATGTATTGTGTAAGTAGTACGTATATTAAAACTAATGTAACAGAAAAATGTTACCTCCATCTAAAATGTTTACTCCGTCTAAAATGTTTACTCCGTCTAAAATGTTACCTCCGTCTAAAATGTTTACTCCGTCTAAAATGTTACCTCCGTCTAAAATGTTTACTCCGTCTAAAATGTTACCTCCGTCTAAAATGTTTACTCCGTCTAAAATGTTACCTCCGTCTAAAATGTTTACTCCGTCTAAAATGTTACCTCCGTCTAAAATGTTTACTCCGTCTAAAATGTTACCTCCGTCTAAAATGTTTACTCCGTCTAAAATGTTACCTCCGTCTAAAATGTTTACTCCGTCTAAAATGTTACCTCCGTCTAAAATGTTTACTCCGTCTAAAATGTTACCTCTGTCTAAAATGTTTACTCCGTCTAAAATGTTACCTCCGTCTAAAATGTTTACTCCGTCTAAAATGTTACCTCCGTCTAAAATGTTTACTCCGTCTAAAATGTTACCTCCGTCTAAAATGTTTACTCCGTCTAAAATGTTACCTCCGTCTAAAATGTTTACTCCGTCTAAAATGTTACCTCTGTCTAAAATGTTTACTCCGTCTAAAATGTTACCTCCGTCTAAAATGTTTACTCCGTCTAAAATGTTACCTCCGTCTAAAATGTTTACTCCGTCTAAAATGTTACCTCTCTAAAATGTTTACTCCGTCTAAAATGTTACCTCCGTCTAAAATGTTTACTCCGTCTAAAATGTTACCTCCGTCTAAAATGTTTACTCCGTCTAAAATGTTACCTCCGTCTAAAATGTTTACTCCGTCTAAAATGTTTACTCCGTCTAAAATGCTACCTCCGTCTAAAATGTTACCTCCGTCTAAAATGCTACCTCCATCTAAAATGCTACCTCCATCTAAAATGCTACCTCCATCTAAAGTGCTACCTCCATCTAAAATGCTACCTCCATCTAAAATGCTACCTCCATCTAAAGTGCTACCTCCATCTAAAGTGCTACCTCCATCTAAAATGTTACCTCCATTTAAAATGCTACCTCCATCTAAAATGTTACCTCCATCTAAAATGTTACCTCCATCTAAAATGTTACCTCCACCTAAAATGTTACCTCCATATAAAATGTTACCTCCACCTAAAATGTTACCTCCATCTAAAATGTTACCTCCATCTAAAATGTTACCTCCATCTAAAATGTTACCTCACCTAAAATGTTACCTCCATATAAAATGTTACCTCCATCTAAAATGTTACCTCCATCTAAAATGTTACCTCCATCTAAAATGTTACCTCCATCTAAAATGTTACCTCCATCTAAAATGTTACCTCCATCTAAAATGTTACCTCCATATAAAATGTTACCTCCACCTAAAATGTTACCTCCATATAAAATGTTACCTCCACCTAAAATGTTACCTCCACCTAAAATGTTACCTCCATCTAAAATGTTACCTCCATATAAAATGTTACCTCCATATAAAATGTTACCTCCATATAAAATGTTACCTCCATATAAAATGTTACCTCCATATAAAATGTTACCTCCATATAAAATCGACAAAATACAAAATTCAGTATAAAAATAAATTTGCATTTTATTTTCTGAATATGTTACAGAAGTCATTCTGTGTATAAAATGTATGATGTGTTATTATGTTGGTTGCCATGGTGTGTTATTATGTTGGTTGCCATGATGTGTTATTATGTTGGTTGCCATGGTTAACACTGTCATCGCTGTCTGAGCTCCGTGATGGTTTTCAGTCTGAGAGTTTACACATATCAGTGCTTGTCAACCCATGTAACATATAAACACTTAGGTGGCATAAACCTCAAACAGTTGCATGTGAACAGGTCCAGCATAACTTCTGGTGTTGGATGACCATTCATCATTTTGTAGTTTACAATTTCTAAAATGACTTTGTGTACGTGGATCCTGTATTTTTGAAGGTATCTTCTACAAATTATTGCTTGGTAGTTTGCACGGTTAATATGTTTATCTAGATAGATCTTGCATTCAGGTAGCTCTATCACCCCCCCCCTCCCATTCCCTATTTTTTGGCATAGGGAAGGTGGTATCTGAGACTGACACTTTTGGGGGCATAAAGAAGCTTATCCAAACACTTTGACAAGAGATCCCATTGACAAGAGTTCCCATTCTTACCCTGACTTCGGAAACGTGACCTACACTTTTCTGTTATTGAGATTTTAATGCCAAGTGCTTTGCCTTTACCTGCCAAAGCACTGACGCAGTCGTATCTTGTCTCGGCGAAAGTCAGCTACTCTGGTGCTAGCTTGAGCTATAACTGAATATTAGAGGAAGTTCTGTCCGGTCATAAAATGCCACACTGACGATTACAACATCAGTGTATTGTAAGAATATCACAACTGCTTCAGAACCATTTCCTTCAACGGGGTGTACCTATAGCAGCAAGCAGCGTTCTCTCCTTTGCTTGCATTGGAAGGAACAATACACACAATACCGTGGCTAGAAGGAACAACACACACACGCAGTACCGTGGCTAGAAGGAACAACACACACACCCACACAATACCGTGACTAGAAGGAACAACACACACACAATACCGTGGCTAGAAGGAACAACACACACAAAATACCGTGGCTAGAAGGAACAACACACACACACACAATACCGTGGCTAGAAGGAACAACACACACACACACACACACACACACACACACACACACACACACACACACACACACACAATATCGTGGCTAGAAGGAACAACACACACACACACACACAATACCGTGGCTAGAAGGAACAACACACACACATACACACAGACAATACCGTGGCTAGAAGGAACAACACACACACAATACCGTGTCTAGAAGGAACAACACACAAAATACCGTGGCTAGAAGGAACAACACACAAAATACCGTGGCTAGAAGGAACAACACACACACACACAATACCGTGGCTAGAAGGAACAACACACACACACACACACACACACACACACACACACACACACACACACACACGGATCCAGTAGCGATCAGTGAAGAGGCGGGGCCAGGAGCTGAGTCTCGACCCCTGCAACCACAATTAGGTGAGTATACACACACACACACACACAATACCGTGGCTAGAAGGAACAACACACACACACACACACACACACACACAATACCGTGGCTAGAAGGAACAACACACACACACACACACACACACAATACCGTGGCTAGAAGGAACAACACACACACACACACAATACCGTGGCTAGAAGGAACAACACACACACACACAGTAGAGACAGGAAGGACTCTGGGGGGACAGACCAGACGGGGACACCAGCAAGGAATACACCAACAAGTGTTGGACGACATACATACAGATGAGGAGGAGGTGAAGAAACTGCTAAGGGACATCGATACCTCAAAGGCAATGGGACCAGACAACATCTCCCCGTGGGTCCTTAGAGAGGGAGCAGATATGTTGTGCGTGCCACTTACCACAATCTTCAACACATCCCTGGAAACTGGGCAACTACCTGAGGTATGGAAGACGGCAAATGTAGTTCCCATTTTTAAAAAAGGAGACAGAAAAGAGGCACTAAACTATAGACCTGTGTCATTGACGTGTATAGTATGCAAAATTATGGAGAAGATTATCAGGAGGAGAGTGGTGGAGCACCTGGAACGGAACAGGAGTATAAATGCCAACCAGCACGGATTCACGGAAGGCAAATCCTGTGTCACAAACCTTCTGGAGTTTTATGATAAAATAACAGAAGTAAGACAAGAGAGAGAGGGGTGGGTTGATTGCATCTTCTTGGACTGCAAGAAGGCCTTTGACACAGTTCCTCACAAGAGATTAGTGCAGAAGCTAGAGCATCAGGCGCATATAACAGGAAGGGCACTGCAATGGATCAGAGAATACCTGACAGGGAGGCAACAACGAGTCATGGTACGTAATGATGTATCACAGTGGGCACCTGTGACGAGCGGGGTCCCACAGGGGTCGGTCCTAGGACCAGTGCTATTTTTGGTATATGTGAACGACATGACGGAAGGGTTAGACTCAGAAGTGTCCCTGTTTGCAGATGATGTGAAGTTAATGAGGAGAATTAAATCTGATGAGGACCAGGCAGGACTTCAAAGAGACCTGGACAGACTGGACACCTGGTCCAGCAAATGGCTTCTCGAATTTAATCCTGCCAAATGCAAAGTCATGAAGATGGGGGAGGGGCACAGAAGACCACAGACAGAGTATAGGCTAGGTGGCCAAAGACTGCAAACCTCACTCAAGGAGAAAGATCTTGGGGTGAGTATAACACCGAGCATGTCTCCGGAAGCACACATCAATCAGATAACTGCTGCAGCATATGGGCGCCTGGCAAACCTGAGAACAGCATTCCGATACCTTAGTAAGGAATCATTCAAGACACTGTACACCGTGTATGTCAGGCCCATACTGGAGTATGCAGCACCTGTTTGGAACCCGCACTTGATAAAGCACGTCAAGAAACTAGAGAAAGTACAAAGGTTTGCGACAAGGTTAGTTCCGGAGCTAAGGGGAATGTCCTATGAGGAAAGATTAAGGGAAATCGGCCTGACCACACTGGAGGACAGGAGGGTCAGGGGAGACATGATAACGACATATAAAATACTGCGTGGAATAGACAAGGTGGACAAAGACAGGATGTTCCAGGGAGGGGACACAGAAACAAGAGGCCACAATTGGAAGTTGAAGACACAAATGAGTCAGAGAGATAGTAGGAAGTATTTCTTCAGTCATAGAGTTGTAAGGCAGTGGAATAGCCTAGAAAATGACGTAGTGGAGGCAGGAACCATACACAGTTTTAAGACGAGGTTTGATAAAGCTCATGGAGCGGGGAGAGAGAGGGCCTAGTAGCAACCGGTGAAGAGGCGGGGCCAGGAGCTAGGACTCGACCCCTGCAACCACAAATAGGTGAGTACACACACAATACCGTGGCTAGAAGGAGCAACACACACGCAATACCGTGGCTAGAAGGAACAACACACACACACACACACAATACCGTGGCTAGAAGGAACAACACACACACACACACACACACACAATACCGTGGCTAGAAGGAACAACACACACAATACCGTGGCTAGAAGGAACAACACACACAATACCGTGGCTAGAAGGAACAACACAGACAATTCTGTGGCTAGAAGGAACAACACAATACCGTGGCCAGAAGGAACAACACAATACCGTGGCTAGAAGGAACAACAGACAATACCGTGGCTAGAAGGAACAACACACAAACAATACCGTGACTAGAAGAACACATACAATACCGTGACGAGAAGGAACAACACACACACAATACCGTGGCTAGAAGAAACAATACACAATACCGTGGCTAGAAGGAACAACACACACAATACCGTGGATAGAAGGAACACCACACAGTACCGTGACTAGTAGGAACAACACACACAGTACCGTGACTAGAAGGAACAACACACACACAATACTGTGGCTATAAGGCGCAACACACACACACAGTACCGTGGCTAGTAGGAACAACACACACACAATACCGTGGCTAGAAGGAACAACACATACACAATACCGTGACTAGAAGGAACAACAACAACACACACACAGTTTTGTAGATGAATGGTTCAGAGAACCGACATGTTGATAAATTAGACACATATGCAGCTCATATGCGATTCTATTCAAGATTGATGGACTGAACACATCGACTCAAGGTTGAGGGACTGATTACCTCATTCTCCTCCTGTTCTTCAAGTTTCTCCTACGTATGGACAGATGAAGCCACTGTGTGGCGAAACGTTTCCTCAATAAAGATACCCAAGAGTTGCATATGTGTCTAATTTATCAACACACACACTACCGTGACTAGAAGGAGCAACACACACACACACAATACCGTGGCTAGAAGAAACATCACACGATACCGTGGCTAGAAGGAACAACACACTCACACAGTACAGTGACTAGAAGGAACAATACACACATACACAATACCGTGACTAGAAGGAACAACACGCACACAATACCGTGGCTAGAAGAAACAACACACACAATACCATGGCTGGAAGGAACACTTCATAACGCCCACACAATACCATGGCTGGAAGGAACACTTAATAACATCCAAACAGTACCATGGCTGGAAGGAACACTTCATGACATCCACAGAATACCATGGCTGGAATATAGGAACACTTAAGAACATAAGAACTAAGGAACACTGCAGCAGGCCTACTGGCCCATGCGAGGCAGGTCCAAGTCTCCTACCGGCTTAAGCCAATGCACCCAACATGACACCCACACAATACCATGGCTGTAAGAAACACTTCATGACACCCATACAATAACATGGCTGGTAGGAACACTTCATAACACTGTGGTGGTGGCAGGGATGTCAGCCTGTTGTGGTGGTAGGGGTGTCAGCCGGTGGTGGTGATGCTGGCAGGGGTGTCATCCTGTGGTAATTGTGGCTGGCAAAACCCTTGAGGCCTGCCACAGGTATATCACAGGTATACATCTGGAATAAACATCAGCGCAAGTACTTGTGTGCCCACGATCCTCAGTCCGCTAATTACGGCAAGTGTTCTTTCAGCAGTCAGGCTGCTGGTGGTAGCAGTGTAGGAGAGGGAGACGAGGCTCTTTCACTAGGCCTATACCTCCCTGAGATAGATGGGGTGGGTGGGGCAAGAATGATAGGAAGGAGGAGGAGGAAGGCTAGGAAGGGGGAAAAAGGCTAGGATGGTGGAAGGATAATAAGACGGGAGGAGGAACTACGATAAATGGAGGAAGAGGAGGAACTACGATAAATGGAGGAAGAGGAGGACCTGTATAAATACAGATTTTCTTTTGGGGTAATTCGTGTATTGTTTTCTTCATTTCATTTGGCGTTACAGGAACACAGTAGCACAATGTGTATGTGTGTCCCTGCACCTTACGTCTGGCACTCTCTCTCTGGCATTTTGTTTGTCACTCATGGGTGCGGGATATATCTCTGTCTAGTATCATGTTACTCTTTGTTGGTACCTCATTTTTTCCACATCAGTTTTACAGGCTAAGAGTTATCCAACTTTAGCTTATTTCAATGTCCAGCTCTGTCTAAGGTATACTAAAGTATACCAGCTCTGTCTGAGGTATAATACCACCCCCTGGGATGCCACTCACAACATCCGACTAACACCCTGGTACCTATTTATTGCTAGGTGGACAGGAGCAGCAAGTGTACGGAAACATGCCCAACGTTTGCACACATGCTGGGGATCAAACCACTCACTCTCAGTGTGTGAGCTAGGTTCGCAACCAACTGAGCTACGGGGTACCTCATGGAAGAGTGAGAGATATCTCTCGAGCGCTGACGAAGTTTGCTTTTGCCGTGGCTTCAGTCTGACAAAATGAAATTTAATTTGGGGTTTGCTTTTTTAGCTTTTTGATTACTGTCATTGTAATAGGTTCTTTATTATGATAGGTCTGATTACCTATTTGTAAATACCTCTTTGTAGCTGCAAGAGCAGAGGTAGGCTGATCATGTCCTTTCTTCAGTATTAGTAAGTACAGGAGCAGAGGTGGGCTGATCATGTCCTTTCTTCAGTATTAGTAAGTACAGGAGCAGAGGTGGGCTGATCATGTCCCTTCTTCAGTATTAGTAACTACAAGAGCAGAGGTAGGCTGATCATGTCCTTTCTTCAGTATTAGTAAGTACAGGAGCAGAGGTGGGCTGATCATGTCCCTTCTTCAGTATTAGTAACTATAAGAACAGAGGTAGGCTGATCATGTCCTTTCTTCAGTATTAGTAACTACAGGAGCAGAGGTAGGCTGATCATGTCCTTTCTTCAGTATTAGTAACTACAAGAACAGAGGTAGGCTGATCATGTCCTTTCTTCAGTATTAGTACTACAAGAACAGAGGTAGGCTGATCATGTCCCTTCTTCAGTATTAGTAACTACAAGAACAGAGGTAGGCTGATCATGTTCCTTCTTCAGTATTAGTAACTACAAGAACAGAGGTAGGCTGATCATGTTCCTTCAGTATTAGTAAATACAAGAACAGAGGTAGGCTGATCATGTCCCTTCTTCAGTATTAGTAACTACAAGAACAGAGGTAGGCTGATCATGTTCCTTCTTCAGTATTAGAAACTACAAGAACAGAGGTGGGCTGATCATGTTCCTTCTTCAGTATTAGTAAGTACAGGAGCAGAGGTAGGCTGATCATGTTCCTTCTTCAGTATTAGTAACTACAAGAACAGAGGTAGGCTGATCATGTCCCTTCTTCAGTATTAGTAACTACAAGAACAGAGGTAGGCTGATCATGTTCCTTCTTCAGTATTAGTAACTACAAGAACAGAGGTAGGCTGATCATGTTCCTTCTTCAGTATTAGTAACTACAAGAACAGAGGTAGGCTGATCATGTCCCTTCTTCAGTATTAGTAACTACAGGAGCAGAGATAGGCTGATCATGTCCCTTCTTCGGTATTACAATTATTATATACACCAAAAATATATTTCGACTGGTAATAATGTTTGATTGTTAGTGAAGGTGAAGCTCCTGGTGCCGCTGGGGTAATGGAGAAGAGACGCAGGTGTATGTATCAAACATTTATTGTAACAGTGTTTCACTGTGTAGAGTTTGTCATAAAAAGCAAAACATAGTGATAATGAAAGCTGCACCTGTGCCTTTGCTACTGTCTCTGGTATACTGTTGTATCCTTGGTCACTGGAGTACCTCTGTTGTATCCTGGTCACCATTAGTGTGCTAGTGTACTTCTGTTGTATCCTGGTCACCACTAGTGCGCCAGAGTACCTCTGTTATATCCTGGTCACCACTAGTATGCTAGAGTACCGCTGTTGTATCCTGGTCACCATTAGTGTGCTAGTGTACTTCTGTTGTATCCTGGTCATCATTAGTGTGCTAGAGTACTTCTGTTGTATCCTGGCCACCACTAGTGCGCTAGAGTACCTCTTGTATCCTGGTCACCACTAGTGCGCTAGAGTACCTCTGTTGTATCCTGGTCACCACTAGTGTGCTAGAGTCCGTCTGTGACACTCATCCTGTGAGTGAACATACTCTCATACAGTGTCTGGACAGAGGCTCTCGTCCTGTGAGTGAACGGATTTCCAGAGTTTTCGTACTCTCGCAGCCTGATCCTGGGCCAGACTTGTCTGGTTCTTGCCTGCTCAACCAGGCTGTTACTGCTGGCGGCCTGTTGGCCCACATTTCCATCACCAGCCTGGTTGATCCGGCCAATTAGCTGATTTTTATAACGTTGAGTTTACAAGCTAATAACTGTTATGCTACCTCAGCTCAATGTACAAGCTCAGAACTGCTGTCGCACATCAGTTCAATGTACAAGTATAGATCTGTTATCCCACCTCAGCTCAGTGTACAACCTAAGAAGTGTTACTCCACCTCAGCTCAGTGTACAACTTAAGAAGTGTTACTCCACCTCAGCTCAGTGTACAACCTAAGAAGTGTTACTCCACCTCAGCTCAGTGTACAACCTAAGAAGTGTTACTCCACCTCAGCTCAGTGTACAACCTAAGAAGTGTTACTCCACCTCAGCTCAGTGTACAACTTAAGAAGTGTTACTCCACCTCAGCTCAGTGTACAACTTAAGAAGTGTTACTCCACCTCAGCTCAGTGTACAACCTAAGAAGTGTTACTCCACCTCAGCTCAGTGTACAACTTAAGAAGTGTTACTCCACCTCAGCTCAGTGTACAACCTAAGAAGTGTTACTCCACCTCAGCTCAGTGTACAACCTAAGAAGTGTTACTCCACCTCAGCTCAGTGTACAACTTAAGAAGTGTTACTCCACCTCAGCTCAGTGTACAACCTAAGAAGTGTTACTTCACCTCAGCTCAGTGTACAACTTAAGAAGTGTTACTCCACCTCAGCTCAGTGTACAACTTAAGAAGTGTTACTTCACCTCAGCTCGGTGTACAACCTAAGAGGTGTTACTCCACCTCAGCTTATTCCAAAGCCCAACTTCATTAGAGTACACTACCAGTCCTCAGTGGACTAGTTAGGAGAACATTGGCAACATGTGCAACAAAACATACACGCACGTGTCCACCCGCCCTGAAACAACCCTGGGTTCCTGGGATATAAGCAGAATCCGCTAAAAATACACAAATAACCCATACATAGGAGAGAGAAGCTTGCGACGACTTTTCGGTGCGACTTGGGTCATTTACAAAGTCACAGTATTGTGCTGTTTTATTCTTGATAGACCCTGCTACCAATGAGCTACCGACTCCATCCTTGTCTGTTGTCAACACCCAGGACTCACTTGATAACGACAGTATCCTTCAGCTATCCCTTAAACATAAGGGATAGCTAGAGGAACTCATTATACTCACTAAGCACGTAAAGGTCATACAGTGGTCCGGTGGATAATAAAGTTTGATTCAAGGAGGTCGAGGTTAAAATCAGTTCATAGGATCAAGAACTCTTCAGCAGTATCAAGGCTGGTTCTTGAAGTGAGTGCAAGTGTCATAGTACTGGTGGGCCAGGAGGAGGAGGGAGGGCGGGCGGGGGAAAGGGAGGAAAGCGATAAGCCTAGCTAATACTTGACTGATGGACAGGCCAGTAGGAGAGAGGGAAAAGAGAAAGAGGAGATAGGGGAGGTAGGGTATAGGCCTAGCTAGTACTTGACTGATGGAAGGGCAAGGAGAAGTAGTAGTAGTAGAAGAAAAAGGAGAGAGGGGAGGCAGAGCAGGTGACAGGTCTAGGTAGAATTTGACAGTTGGAGGGGTACTGAGGAAGAGGAGGAGGAGGAGGAGAATGAAGAGGAGGGAAAGGAAGGAAAGCGATAGGCTTAGGTAGGACTCGACTGGTGGAAAGGAGGGGTGGTGAGGGAGGGAGAAGTAATGTAGTGTGTTTCTTGTGATTGTTGATAAGACTGTGACATTAGATTGTAGTGTAGGATAGTACAGTCCAGATGATTGTAGTGTAGGATAGTACAGTCCAGATGATTGTAGTGTAGGATAGTACAGTCCATATGACTGTAGTGTAGGATAGTACAGTCCAGATGATTGTAGTGTAGTATAGTACAGTCCAGATGATTGTAGTGTAGGTTAGTATAGTCCAGATTATTGTAGTGTAGGATAGTACAGTCCAGATGATTGTAGTGTAGGATAGTACAGTCCAGGTGATTGTAGTGTAGGATAGTACAGTCCAGATGATTGTAGTGTAGGATAGTACAGTCCAGATGATTGTAGTGTAGGATAGTACAGTCCAGTTGACTGTAGTGTAGGATAGTACAGTCCAGATTATTGTAGTGTAGGATAGTACAGTCCAGATTATTGTAGTGTAGGATAGTACAGTCCAGATTATTGTAGTGTAGGATAGTACAGTCCAGATGATTGTAGTGTAGGATAGTACAGTTCAGATTATTGTAGTGTAGGATAGTACAGTCCAGATTATTGTAGTGTAGGATAGTACAGTCCAGATTATTGTAGTGTAGGATAGTACAGTCCAGATGATTGTAGTGTAGGATAGTACAGTCCAGATTATTGTAGTGTAGGATAGTACAGTCCAGATTATTGTAGTGTAGGATAGTACAGTCCACATGATTGTAGTGTAGGATAGTACAGTCCAGTTGATTGTAGTGTAGGATAGTACAGTTCAGATGAGTGGAGTGTAGGATAGTACAGTCCAGCTGAGTGGAGTGTAGGATAGTACAGTCCAGCTGAGTGGAGTGTAGGATAGTACAGTCCAGCTGAGTGGAGTGTAGGATAGTACAGTCCAGCTGAGTGGAGTGTAGGATAGTACAGTCCAGCTGAGTGGAGTGTAGGATAGTACAGTGAAGCTGAGTGGAGTGTAAGATAGTACAGTCTAGCTGAGTGGAGTGTAGGATAGTACAGTTCAGATTATTGTAGTGTAGGATAGTACAGTCCAGATTATTGTAGTGTAGGATAGTACAGTCCAGATGATTGTAGTGTAGGATAGTACAGTCCAGATTATTGTAGTGTAGGATAGTACAGTCCAGATTATTGTAGTGTAGGATAGTACAGTCCAGTTGATTGTAGTGTAGGATAGTACAGTCCAGCTGAGTGGAGTGTAGGATAGCACGGTCCAGCTGAGTGGAGTGTAGGATAGTACAGTCCAGCTGAGTGGAGTGTAGGATAGTACAATCAGCTGAGTGGAGTGTAGGATAGTACAGTCCAGCTGAGTGGAGTGTAGGATAGTACAGTCCAGCTGAGTGGAGTGTAGGATAGTACAGTCCAGCTGAGTGGAGTGTAGGATAGTACAGTGAAGCTGAGTGGAGTGTAGGATAGTACAGTCTAGCTGAGTGGAGTGTAGGATAGTACAGTCTAGCTGAGTAGAGTGTAGGATAGTACAGTCTAGCTGAGTGGAGTGTAGGATAGTACAGTCTAGCTGAGTGGAGTGTAGGATAGTACAGTCTAGCTGAGTGGAGTGTAGGATAGTACAGTCTAGCTGAGTGGAATGTAGGATAGTACAGTCCAGCTGAGTGGAGTGTAGGATAGTACAGTCTAGCTGAGTAGAGTGTAGGATAGTACAGTCCAGCTGAGTGGAGTGTAGGATAGTACAGTCTAGCTGAGTGGAGTGTAGGATAGTACAGTCTAGCTGAGTAGAGTGTAGGATAGTACAGTCCAGCTGAGTGGAGTGTAGGATAGTACAGTCCAGCTGAGTGGAGTGTAGGATAGTACAGTCCAGCTGAGTGGAGTGTAGGATAGTACAGTCCAGCTGAGTGGAGTGTAGGATAGTACAGTCTAGCTGAGTAGAGTGTAGGATAGTACAGTCCAGCTGAGTGGAGTGTAGGATAGTACAGTCCAGCTGAGTGGAGTGTAGGATAGTACAGTCCAGCTGAGTGGAGTGTAGGATAGTACAGTCCAGCTGAGTGGAGTGTAGGATAGTACAGTCCAGCTGAGTGGAGTGTAGGATAGTACAGTCCAGCTGAGTGGAGTGTAGGATAGTACAGTCCAGCTGAGTGGAGTGTAGGATAGTACAGTCCAGCTGAGTGGAGTGTAGGATAGTACAGTCCAGCTGAGTGGAGTGTAGGATAGTACAGTCCAGCTGGGTGGAGTGTAGGATAGTACAATCCAGCTGATTGGAGTGTAGGATAGTACAGTCCAGCTGAGATGAGTGTAGGGTAGTACAGTCCAGCTGAGTGGAGTGAGTACATCCGCAGTGTGTGGTACTCGCTCCTAAAATGTTGCCAGCTAGAGAGGAGTCTGGATGCTGTTGAGTTTACTCTGAAATATAGTTACAATATGTGCACATTGAAGAAGGTGGCGGGTTTGTGTAAACATTGGTGGGTCGAAGACACTGATGGGAATTATGATGGGTCTGGGAATTATGATGGGTCTGGGAATTATGATGGGTCTGGGAATTATGATGGGTCTGGGAATTATGATGGGTCTGGGAATTATGATGGGTCTGGGAATTATGATGGGTCTGGGAAGTGTGATGGGTCTGGGAAGTGCGATGGGTCTTGGAATTGTGATGGGTCTGGGAAGTGTGATGGGTCTGGGAATTGTGATGGGTCTTGGAATTGTGATGGGTCTGGGAATTATGATGGGTCTGGGAAGTGTGATGGGTCTGGGAAGTGTGATGGGTCTTGGAATTGTGATGGGTCTGGGAATTATGATGGGTCTGGGAAGTGTGATGGGTCTTGGAATTGTGATGGGTCTGGGAATTGTGATGGGTCTGGGAATTATGATGGGTCTGGGAAGTGTGATGGGTCTTGGAATTGTGATGGGTCTGGGAATTGTGATGGGTCTGGGAAGTGTGATGGGTCTTGGAATTGTGATGGGTCTGGGAATTGTGATGGGTCTGGGAATTATGATGGGTCTGGGAAGTGTGATGGGTCTTGGAATTGTGATGGGTCTGGGAATTGTGATGGGTCTGGGAAGTGTGATGGGTCTGGGAATTGTGATGGGTCTGGGAAGTGTGATGGGTCTGGGAATTATGACGGGTCTGGGAATTATGATGTGTCTGGGAATTGTGATGGGTCTGGGAATTATGATGGGTCTGGGAATTATGATGGGTCTGGGAATTATGATGGGTCTGGGAATTATGATGGGTCTGGGAAGTGTGATGGGTCTGGGAATTATGATGGGTCTGGGAATTATGATGGGTCTGGGAATTATGATGGGTCTGGGAATTATGATGGGTCTGGGAAGTGTGATGGGTCTGGGAAGTGCGATGGGTCTGGGAATTATGATGGGTCTGGGAATTGTGATGGGTCTGGGAATTATGATGGGTCTGGGAAGTGCGATGGGTCTGGGAAGTGTGATGGGTCTGGGAAGTGCGATGGGTCTGGGAATTATGATGGGTCTGGGAAGTGTGATGGGTCTGGGAATTATGATTGGTCTGGGAAGTGCGATGGGTCTGGGAAGTGTGATGGGTCTGGGAAGTGCGATGGGTCTGGGAATTATGATGGGTCTGGGAAGTGTGATGGTCTGGGAAGTGTGATGGGTCTGGGAAGTGCGATGGGTCTGGGAATTATGATGGGTCTGGGAATTATGATGGGTCTGGGAATTATGATGGGTCTGGGAAGTGTGATGGGTCTGGGAATTATGATGGGTCTGGGAATTATGATGGGTCTGGGAATTATGATGGGTCTGGAAGTGTGATGAGTCTGGAAGTGTGATGAGTCTGGAAGTGTGATGAGTCTGGAAGTGTGATGAGTCTGGAAGTGTGATGAGTCTGGAAGTGTGATGAGTCTGGAAGTGTGATGGGTCTGGGAAGTGTGATGAGTCTGGAAGTGTGATGAGTCTGGGAAGAGAGTGGCTGGCCAGAGAAGAGAGCTGTTGGTCTGGGAAGTAAGTGATGGGTCTGGGAAGAGAGTGATGGGTCTGAGAAGAGAGTGGTGGATCCAAAATGAAGATAGTGGGTCTGGGAAGCGAGTGGTGGATCCAGGAAGAAGATAGTGGGTCTGAGAAGAGAGTGGTGGGTCCAGGAAGATGATAGTGGGTCTGGGAAGCGAATGGTGGGTCCAGGAAGAAGATAGTGGGTCTGGTAAGAGAGTAGTGGGTCCAGGAAGAAGATAGTGGGTCTGGGAAGAGTGGTGGGTCTAGGAAGTAGATAGTTGGTGTGGGAGGAGAGTGGTGGGCCCAGCAGGAGGATAGTTTGTCTGGGAGTAGAGTGTTGAGTCCAGGGAAAGGAGAGTGGTGGGTCCAGGGGGAAGACAGTTGGTCCGGGAGGAGAGTATAGTAGTCATCTCTAGTGTGGATAGTGTCTTAACACTTTGAGGTAGTATGTATAAATTTTCAACACAGCCGTTAGCCATTAAAGGATCATTTAATTAACACGGCTGTGTGTTTACATCAACATTTTCTCTCTGAATCATTTGTATTGTAAGAAAAGGGGGATAATATGGAGAACTCTGTCTGCCGTTTTGTCTAATTTGCACATGAAGTATTTTGAAACCCCCCGTCATCCTTCATATCATACTTCATGGCTTGATGTGACTTGATTATGTTGATGACACATTTTAATGTTGGGAAGATTCTTGATGGCCTCTCTATCAGTTTTTGGACAGGTTCAATTCTTTATCCCCCAGCACTGAATTCGAAGACAGAATGTCATTCTTAGATATTTTGTTACTTAAGAACACCAACTCACTTCGTTGGTCCCCCATGAAATAACGAGAGACACGTAATTATCTTCACTAATTTAACAACCCTCTTGATCGAGTAAAGACAAGTGTTGCTTCAAAACTTTTTTTAAGAGGACACTTGGTATTTGTTGTCCCTTATGGCTCACCAGAGAGAGATAGATACCATAATAACTAAATACCAGTAGGATATCGCAGTTGGTTCCTCACTGAGACCTACATTGTTGACGTATGTACCTGTCATGTACTTTTAACCAGTTCTGAGAGTTCCTACTTTTGGAACCCAGACTGGGACCAGGTTTCTGTATTGGGTGCCTGGTCAATTAAGTAACCAGGCAGTTGGTGAGGGTCTGCTTCCCCACATATCCATCAGTCTGATTGATCAGGTACTTCGTAGAACAGTGATCCAGTTTGATGACTGCTGCACTTCATCATGCACTACTTTTGATGTATTCTAGTAGTAAGCTGAATAATCTAGGTCCAAGGTTGTTGATGCACTATTCTCGTACTGTGTCCATGGCTTCCCTGCTTCCCATTGGGTTTATTTTATACTTCCTTCGCATACCTCTCACTTCAGTATGTTGTTCTGGCAGTGTACGAGTTTGAGACGGACCCTCCAGTATCTTCTACATATATCCTCTAGAGAGTGCATATTCAATACTTTAAGTCGTTCCCAGTTGTTTAAATGTCTTATTGATAAGAAACACCAATATGAAAAGCAATATAGACAGGGCTTAATACACGAAGATATTCTTAAACAATATTCAACAGTTCTCACCAAATTAATAAAGAAAGCCAAACAACTGTACTACTCCAGCAGATTCACTGACACAAGAGGAGATATAAAAAAGACCTGGAAAACACTTTCCCAGATTCTGGGGACCCACAGACTGAAAAAAAGCAAGAATATTGTTCTAACTAATCCTCATGAAACACCACTGCATCCCACTGATACAGCTAACAAGATAAACGATTTCTTCTCAAACATAGGATCTGATCTCGCCAGTAAAATCCCACGTACCAATGCCCGTGCCGGGGACTACCTAGATGGGAATTTCCCAAATTCCTTCTATCTTGTACCAACTGAGCCCACGGAAGTCACCGCGATCATAAAGTCACTTAAAAATAACTCGAATCTGTCTCACGTCCCACCATTATTGTACAAGCGAGCGGCCCATGTCCTTTCGCATGCTATTACATTACTTTTTCCCCTCAAGGAAGGTTCCTTGATGTTGGTGAGGGGCTCTTGATTTAGGGAATTGGATCTGTGCTAAAGTTCCCCGAATTAAGCCTGAATGCCTTCCACATCCCCCCCCCCCAGGCGCTGTATAATCCTCTGGGTTTAGCGCCTCCCCCTTGATTATAATAATAATAAATTACTTTTTAACAAGTCACTAGAAACTAGCACTTTCCCGACACTACTCAAGACAGCAAGGGTTACACCAATACATAAAGGTGGTGACCCTACAGACGTAAACAACTGTAGACCAATATCAAACTTACCATTGCTATCCAAAATCTTCGAGAAACTCGTGCACAGGAGACTATATTCATTTATAACGTCACAAAACATACTCAACCCCTGCCAATTTGGATTCAGGAAAAATAAAAGCACTAATGATGCAATTATAAAAATGCTAGACCTGCTTTGCACAGCATTGGAAAATAAGGAATATCCGCTAGGAATTTTTATTGACCTAAGAAAAGCGTTTGATACAGTAGACCACGGAATCCTACTCCACAAACTGGACCATTATGGTATAAGAGGCCATGCGCTTGCATATTTTAAATCCTACCTTTCTAATAGGTATCAGTATGCCACCATTAAAGACACAGCCTCATCAAGATGACCACTTGATACTGGAGTTCCGCAGGGAAGTGTCCTTGGACCCCTGCTCTTCCTCATTTACATCAATGATCTTCCAAACATATCCCAACACTTGAAACCCATTCTCTTTGCTGACGACACGACTTATGTCATCTCCCACCCTAATCTTGCCACCCTCAACACCATTGTTAACGAGGAGCTGCTCAAAATATCGACTTGGATGACAGCCAATAAACTTACGCTTAACACTGGCAAAACCTACTATATTATGTTTGGTAGCAGAGCAGGTGTTGCGCAACTTAACATTAAGATCGACAACACTCTAATTGCCAGACATAATGAGGGCAAATTCCTTGGCCTATACCTCGACAACAACTTAAATTTCAGCACCCATATCCAACACATAATAAAAAAAGTATCCAAAACGGTGGGGATCCTCTCCAAGATACGATACTACGTGCCGCAAACTGCACTTCTCACACTATACCATTCACTTACATATCCATACCTCACCTATGCTATCTGTGCTTGGGGTTCAACTGCAGCAACACACCTAAAGCCAATAATAACCCAACAAAAAGCCGCAGTAAGAATAATCACTAAATCTCATCCCTGGCAACACCCCCCCCCCCCCCACTCTTCATAGATCTAAACTTACTCCCTGTTCAGAACATCCACACTTACTACTGTGCAATCTATATCTACAGGACCTTAAATTCCAATATTAACCTTGACCTAAAATGCTTTCTTGATAGTTGTGACAGAATCCACAGGCATAACACCAGACACAAACATCTCTATGACATTCCCCTTGTTCGACTAAACCTTTACAAAAATTCAATGTATTTCAAAGGACCTAAAATCTGGAACACCCTACCTGAAAACTCTAGAACTGCAGACACATTCATCACTTTCAAAACTACAGTTAGAAAACATCTTATCTCCCTGATCCACCCCGACAACTAACATGATAACCACCTGGTGGTTCACAATTACACTCACTCACCCACTGACTATAAACCCAGAAATCCTAATCTTAATCTTAAAATAATAAATCCTAACTAGTCATAAGTTTGCCTATGATACTCCAATATAGACACTTTGTATTGTGCCAAAACAAAAGCATTCACATTGCTAAAACTCACAAATTATGATGTAGTCACTTAGCCTTAATACCATAATCTGTAAGGATTTAATGTTAAGAATTAATCTAAGTCTGCCCGAAATGCCTAGCCATGCTAGGTGTCCCAGTGGCCCCCTCTGTAATTAGTATTTTATAACATGTAAACCACACAATACCCAAAATCTGTAAACCCCACATTGTAACCCTTATAGAGAATAAACTTGAATTGAATTATTGGCTCTGTGCAGGCTGTCAGTGAGCTCTGTATCTGTTCCAGCTCCTACCCAGAATAGAGCTGTCAGCTCCGACAAGTACTATTCTATTCAGGAGAGTGCAAGGGATTTAAATAGTGTTACCCTCAGCAATATCTCTTATTCTGAAAGGTCTCATTATTCACCCGATACTTTTGCAACATTTGCCTTACTGTTTTATTTTAAATGATAGTTGTGACATTATTATTATACCCAAGTTCTTCAGTGTTTCTTTCGTTCTAGCTGGTGATCCTTCTGTGTTCTGTATACCTTGTCCCTTTTGAGATTCTTATTTTTTCCACATCTGAGTAGTTGTTAATCACCATATTATTTTCTACTGCCCACTGGAAGGCTTGGCATATATTCTCATCCAATTTTTCCGTGTCGTCTGCCGAGGAGATTTTTATGTTTATTTTAGTATCTTCCGCAAATGATGATATCTCTCTTAATGCAGACACTTAATCCACACATTTATCTTCTTCCTCGTCAATCCTAATTTCTAACTTCCCCGTAACTTTTTCAATAACACTGCCATCATGGGACTTGCCCTGCTCCTTGTAATTACCTCCAATTCATCATTTGCATTTTATTTATGGTCTCATCCTCTTCATATTCTCTACCTTCCTTATATCATTTACATATAATAACTTTCGATATCCTAATTTTTATATTATTCATTCTTTTCATACTATTATCTCCCCCCTCTGTTGTGCACCCTAGCACTGCTTCATTACATTCACTCTAGCCAACTCTACTCTAATTAATTGTTCATGACTCAGACTGTCAATTCCATTTTGATTCGTTCACTTGCACTTCTCTTGTACCCATTGACACCATTCTTCTTATACTCCACATTCCTCTTACTCTTGCTGTAGTTACTACTACAGAATGATCAGTGTTGGAGTGCCAGTCTGGCAGTGTTGGAGAGCCAGTCTGGCAGTGTTGGAGTGCCAGTCTGGCAGTGTTGGAGAGCCAGTCTGGCAGTGTTGAAGTGCCAGTCTGGCAGCATTGGAGTACCAGTCTGGCAGTGTTGGAGAGCCAGTCTGGCAATGTTGGAGAGCCAGTATCCAGCACTGTAGAAAAGAATACTACAGACAACGACTCACATCTAAGCTAATCTTTCACGTGTAAAGCTTCACCCAGTTACCTTCCCTTTCCTCGGATTAGAACTGATTATTTCCCATTTTCCAACTATTGTAACTCTGACGATTTTAGTTCTTACACATGAATATAATAATAATAATAATAATAATAATAATAATAATAATAATAGCATTAATAATCTATAGATTTAGAAAAGTGTTCTTTGCCAGTATTATTATTACAATTACAAGAGATTAACGATATTTTTCCTGAAACTATATTTTGTATAAAAATAAGAAAAAAATGCAGTTTCGCAAAGTGGCAAAATATTTATGACTGGGAATGGCACACTGCTTGAGCTGTGCTTACGAAAAAGGAAGGACGAAGGGGAGGGGGGGGGGGGAACTGTATGTGGATGGTGTCTTCAGCTGATATCCCAAACAGTGTTAGTGTTGTTCCATTTGAGTGCCAATTTCTGAGGCCCTAACTCAACCCTTATCTCTTGTCTCTCTGATGTATTTATTTTGACGTGCTTTTTGTGTGGCACTCTGTAAAGGCATCGTGTGTTGGTAAGGGAGTCGACAGGCGGTTAAGTGCTGAGAGAATGTAGTCAGGCAGTAGCTAAGTGTTGGGAGAATGTAGTCGGGCAGTAGCTAAATGTTGAGAGAATGTAGTCGGGCAGTAGATAAATGTTGAGAGAATGTAGTCAGGCAGTAGTAAAGTGCGGAAAGAACGTAGCCAGGCAGTAAAGTACTGAAAGAATAGAACCAGCCAGTAAAGTGTTGAAAGTATGTAGAAGGGAGTGAAGTGCTGAAAGAACGTAGTCTGGCACCAGTTAACTGTTGAGACAGTGTAGTCAGGCAGTAGTTAAGTATTCAGGAAAAATATTTTAAGAAAAATTATAAAGCGTATACAGGGAAAGATAAAGTGCCTGGGATACGCTGAAGGCCATCAAGAAATATGCAGTAAGATAAAGACAGCTACTCAAAAATTAGAAATGCAGATAACCACACTAAATACATGTAGAGACATAACAAAGCACGGTATCAGCTACACACTGATGAAGTGCCTCCAAGATGAACGTGCTGAGAGCAAGATAAATACTCAAAAAACAGAAATGCGGAAAAGATAAGAGAATCCGTGGCTCACCCACAGATGTCAAGAGACACAGACTAAGCACCAGAGCGTAGCAAGAGATACAGGAAGCAGAAGAGGAAAGTAAAGACTTAAACAGATGAGACAGAAACGAATATGTGAGGAAAGTGAGGTAAGAGCCATGAGAATTACGTAGCCGCTTTAGAGAGAAGATAACTATAAAGGCTAAGGTGATGGTATGAAAGAAGGAAAAAAGAGAGTTGAGAAGCCATGACAGGGACGTTCATGATAAAGTAAAGAGGTGGTTCAAGCAGGTGTTCACCCAGAGAACACTGAAACCTGACAAGGCATCTTCTAGGGCCATTTGAGAGGTAACGGAGGCATTCTCTTAACCGCTAGGGAAAATCTACCGCAAATTTGAAACAGGATACACTGAAAGCTGGATTAACAGCAAATGTTATTGCAGCATTCCAGCATGGGAATATACATGTAACACTAAACTGTACACTGTGTTTATTTCGACCTGAGATAATGAGTGAGAAAATCAGGAGGGTGAGGGAACATTTGGTAAGGCAAGGAGTCTTATATGACACTTGTTATATACCTGTGACAAGTTTCCAAAGGTTTTCTGCCTTCACGGTCAGGTCTGGGGCTAGGCTTTTCTGATTGCCTGTTCAACCAAGCTGTTGTTTGCGGCCACTTACTGATGCACATAGTCATTAGTCTGATTAATCTTTAGAGAAGTTATCTATTAACTCACAAAATTACTGCGGTGCTACTACAAACCTCAGGGTAAATGACGTAGGGGTGAGCATGACACCAGTTATATCACTAGAGATGCACATCAGTCGAGTGTAAGCATCTGGTTAATGTATGTCAGACTTATCAGTGACAATGTGCAACACCAGCATTGAGTCCCCTCACCTGTGGAAAGTATTTGACTCTCCTCTGTCAACAAGAATCCTAATTATAAGATGACTTTGTAGATTGAAGATGGAGCATACACATCTCTCCCGTAACTACCTAGCTGTAAGACTTGTAGAGCGCTGCTGACTGTGCAGCACATACAGTTGCATTTTTAGCTCAGTCCTGGTTTTTATAATTACGGGGTTACCTGTAGGGACCTTGGAGGAATTTTAGTTTTTTTTTTTATATTACCGTATGTTTTATTTAATTAATACAGTAAATAATATATGTAGTAATTATTTTTGTTTTGTGCTTGCTAATTTGAATGGTTTTCTTTTTTAATAAAGTATTAGGGTGTTAGTGTGTATGATTGTAATGAGCTTTTTATTGACAAAGGCGCTGAATGACCTTATCATTGAGAGATCTTTGAAAATGCAACTTACTGCTATTCATCTGTAAAAAAAAAATATTTACATACTAAAGGAATTGTAAACAGTTACAAGAAGAGTGCCGGAGCTAGGAGGAATGAGATACGATGAAACAGTAAAGGAACTAAACCTTACAACACTGGGAAAGGGGAGAGCCAGGCAAGACATAGAAAAAAATGTACAAAGTAATCTAACACAAGTGTTCTTAACTCGTTTCAGCCTACGAACCATCAGGTTAACCAAATAAAATCGTGGGACACCTTTTTGAGAGATGGAAAGAGAAAGGTAGCCGGACAGCGGCACCTGCTCATGCCGTGTGACCTTGGACAGTGTTCCTGTGGACCGCCAAAATAAAGTCAACATGGACCAGCAGTGGGCCATGCACTACTAGTTTACAACCACTGTTCTAAAGACTTGATAGGGCAGGCAAACACACACACACACACACATACACAGCCTCCGTCCCCAGGGAGGCGCCGTAGGGCTCAGGTTGGGCTTCAGGGTCGAGATCTTCACATTATAGCGGGACACTCAGTCATGCAGCTTATTTATTTTGTGTGTGTGTGTGTGTGTGTGTGTGTGTGTGTGTGTGTGTGTGTGTGTGTGTGTGTGTGTGTGTGTGTGTGTGTGTGTGTGTGTGTGTGTGTGTGTGTGTGTGTGTGTGTGTGTGTGTGTGTGTGTGTGTGTTTGTGTGTGTTTGTGTGTGTGTGTGTGTGTTTTGTGTATGTGTTGTATGTGATATAAGTGATGTGTGTTCTCACCTCACCCATTTGCTCACCTATTTGTGGTTGCAGGGGTCGAGTCATAGCTCCTGGCCCCGCCTCTTCACTGATCGTCGTGTGTGTGTATGTGTACTCACCTAATTGTGATTGCAGGGGTCGATTCATAGCGCCTGGCCCCGCCTCTTCACAGGTCGCTGCTAGGTCCACTCTCCCTGATCCATGAGCTTTATCATACCTCTTCCTCAAGCTATGTATGGATCCTGCCTCCACTACGTCACTCTCCAGACTATTCTACTTCCTGACAACTCTGTGACTGAAGAAATACTTCCTAACATCCCTGTGACTCATCCGAGTCTTCAACTATCAATTGTGACCCCTTGTTGCTGTGTCCCATCTCTGAAACATCCTGTCCCTATCCATCTTGTCAATTCCTCTCAGTATTTTATATGTCGTTATCATGTCCCCCCTGTCCCCCCTCCCTCCCTGTTGTCAGGTAAGGGGTATGTCCTATGAGGACATACCCCTTAGCTCCGGGACTAGTCTTGTTGCAAACGTTTGCATTATCTCTTATTTCTTGACGTGCTTGACCAGATGTGGGTTTCAAACGGGTGCTGCATACTCTAATATGAGCCTGACGTACACAGTGCACAGAGTCTTGAACGATTCCCTGCTAAGGTGTCGGAACGCTATTCTTAGTTTCCCTGGAGCCCAAGTGCTGCAGTAGTTATTTGGTTGATGTGCGTCTCAGGAGATGTGCTCGGTATTATACTTACCCTAAGATCCTTTTCCTTGACAGGGGTTTGTAGTCTTTGGCTCCCTAGCCTGTACTCTCTTTGCGGTCTTTCTTGCCCTTTCCCAATCTTCATGACTTTGCACTTGGTGGGGTTAAACTCCAGGAGCCAGTTTCTGGACCAGGCTTGCAGCCTGACCAGATTCCTCTATATTCCTCCCTGATCCTCATCGATTAAATTCTCCTCATTAGCTTCACATCGTCTGCAAACAGGGATACTTCTGATTCTATCCCTTTTGTCATTTCATTCTCGCGTGGCATCCAGTTGGAGGCTTTTCTTGCCTCTCACCCCCTCCATGTTTTAAATACGGGTACCCCCACCCATTTTGATCCTCGTACTCATACTCTCTCTTGCATCGATCTATCGGTCTGCTCTTGTTCCACTGCACTAGACTTCGCCTGGTCTGTTCTACCGGACTTACATGACAGCAATCATTTTCCAGTCATTCTTACTTCTTCATATTCACCACCATTCCGTAGCCCTCGCTGGCAATTTGATCGGGCAAATTGGGACCTTTACTCACAACTCACTGCTTTTAGTGAGGTTCCTTCTTCCTCCTCCATTGATGAGCTCCTACACCTCTTCTGGACGTCAGTTTTAACCGCAGCTTCTCATTCTATACCCCAAACCTCAGGCAGGTATTCTCAGAAGTGCGTGCCTTGGTGGTGGTCTGCTTGTGCTCGTGCAGTACGTTTGAAACGCGCTGCATGGGGCAGGTACCGGTACAATAGAACCGATGTGAGACTTCCGTAACGCTAAACGCACTTGCTGGCGAGATTGTTTCCACCATCACCTCTGTTTCCTCTATGAGTGCAGTCTGGAAAAAAAGTGAGGAAATTGACTGGTAAATACTCTCCTGACCCGGCTCCTGTTCTACGGGTCGCCGGTGTTGATGTAGCAAACCCTCTTGACGTTGCCATTGAAATTGGCACTCATCTAGTCGGTATTTCCCGGGGGCTCCATCTATGCCCCTCATTTCTTTCCTCAAAGTCTGCCAGAGAGTTAGTACCCTTGGACTTTTCTTCTCTCAGAGAAGAGCAGTATAATGTGCCTTTTACACTTCGGGAACTGGAGGCAACATTCTCAGCTTGCCGATCATCGGCAGCTGGGCCTGACGACATTCATATTCGGATGTTACAACATTTACATCAGTCAGCCCTTGTAGTCCTCTTACACCTCTTCAATCTTATTTGGTCACAAGGAGTTCTTCCCCAGCTGTGGAAATCCGCCATTGTTCTCCCTTTCCGCAAGCCGGGTACATGATGCCTCACACTATCGTCCCATTGCTCTTACTAGTGCAGTTTGCAAAGTGATGGAACGTCTGGTAAATCGACGTTTAATGTGGTATTTAGAGACACACAACAGTCTCTCCACTAGTCAATATGGCTTTCGTAAGGGACGATCTACCATAGACCCATTACTACGCTTGGATACGTATGTTCGTAATGCCTTTGCGAATAACCACTCAGTTATTGCCATATTTTTTGACCTTGAGAAGGCATATGACACAACTTGGAGGTATAATATTTTGGCCCAAGCCCACTCCTTAGCCCTCCGAGGCAATCTACCATCCTTCCTTAAGAACTTTTTAACCGACAGACATTTCCGTGTTCGAGTCAATAAAGTGCTCTCCCCAGACTTTGTCCAAGCTGAAGGTGTCCCTCAGAGATGTGTTCTGAGCACAACACTTTTTCTCCTTGCTATAAATGATTTGGCCTCTGTTCTTCCATCCAATATTTGGTCATCACTCTATGTTGATTACTTCGTTATTGCTTGTGCAGGCGCTGACTATCACCTCATTGCAGCTTTTCTCCAGCATGCAGTCGACCATGTTTCCAATTGGGCCACCACGCATGGGTTTAAATTTTCCAGTACCAAAACTCATCAAATTACTTTCACTAGACGCTCTGTCATCTCCAATCATCCTTTGTACCTCTATGGCTCCCGTATCCCTGAACGTGATACAGTCAGGTTTCTAGGCCTTCTCTTTGACCGTAGGTTATCCTGGAAACCTCACATTACCTCTCTGAAGGCAACTTGTCACAGTCGGCTGAACCTTCTTAAAACCCTTGCTCATCTATCATGGGGAGCTGATTGTCGAACTCTCCTTTGCCTTCATTCAGCCCTCATTTTATCGAAACTCGATTATGGTGACTAGATCTATTCAGCAGCCTCTCCTGCTGCTGGGCTAATCCGGGGGGGGGGTCATTGGTCTAATCCGGGGGGGACATGGACCTGCTCTGCATGGGTCAGTAAGCCTGTTGCAGTGTTCCTTCTTTCTTATATTCTTATGTATTCTCTCTAGCCTTAACCCCATCCATCACCAAGGATTACGTTTATGCCTTGGTGCTTTTCGCTCTTTCCCTGTTGAGAGCCTCTATGCAGAAGTGAATGTTCCATCCTTGTCTGATCGCTGTGGTGCCCATTGCCTTCGCTACTATGTACGCTCTCACGATCTCCGCAATCCTTCCATTTATAGAATGGTCACCGATATTATTTATTTGTTCGCCGCCCCTGTTTGCTCCGTCCCTTCTCTCTTTGCCTACATTCGCTCTTGTCTTCCCTTCAGTTACCACCTTTATATGTTCATGTAGCATCTCACTTTTCCCTACCCCGCTGGGAAGTTCCAGCTGTTCGGGTCTGTTCTTTCTCACTCTCTTGTTCGAAAGCCCAACTGCCTATGGTGGCTTCCCGCTCTCTTTTTCTTGACCACTTCAACTCTCATTCTCATGCCATCGCAGTGTACACAGATGGCTCTAAGTCTTCTGACGGTGTCGGATTTGCAGCAGTGTTTCCGGACAGCGTCGTGCGAGGGCATCTACTATCTTCGGCTAGCATTTTTACTGCTGAATTGTATGCCATTCTTGCAGCTCTTATTCGTATCGCATCTATGTCTGTGTCATCATTTGTGGTTGTCTCAGACTCCCTTAGTGCTCTACAGGCTATACGGAAATTTGATACACCTCACCCCTTATTTCTCCGTATCCAACTTTGGCTATGCCGTATCTCTGTCAAGCATAAAGATATTGTTTTTTTGTTGGGTCTCTGGTCATGTTGGTGTACAGGGCAATGAACAGGCAGACACTGCTGTGCAGTCAGCAGTACATGACCTACCAGTTTCATATAGAGGTGTTCCATTTATGGACTATTTTGCTGCAATAGCTACCCACCTTCACACCTGTTGGCAACAACGTTGGTCAACTCTGCTCGGTAACAAACTTCATTCTATTAAACCGAGCATAGGTTACTGGCCGTCTTCTTGTCATCAGTGCCGAGGCTGGGAGACTACTCTCTCCCGCCTTGGCATTGGCCACACTCGTCTTACTCATGGGTATCTCATGGAGAGGCACCCTGTTCCTCTCTGTGAGCAGTGTCAAGTTCCAGTATCGATTAGCCACATTCTATTAGACTGCCTCTCTATCAACGAGCACACAGAATTGACCTCCAACGTTGTCTCCGCTCTACTACTCTCTCTTTACGTTTCCTTCTTGCTGATGGACCCTCCTTTAATCCTGACACTCTCATTGACTTCTTGACAACGACTGATTTACTCCACAAACTCTGATGATGATACCTTTCGCACTCCCCTCAACCCTTTCTACCTCAATCTCTTGCTGCCCTCTACCCTTTCACCATCCACTGCCCCGCTGTTCTCTGTAACCTCTTACACACCCATCTCCCTTTTGCCACCTGATACCCTCGCTTCCTTCCTGCCCTGCAGCACTGTATAGCCCTTGTGGTTTAGTGCTTCTTTTTGATAATAATAATAATAATAATAATAATAATAATGTTTCATTCACATATACCAGAAACAGCACCGGTCCTAAGACTTACCTGTGGAACTCCACTCATAACAGGCGCTCACTCTGACACCTCTTCACATACCATAACTCGTTGTTGCCTTCCTGTCAGGTATTTTCTGACCCATTGCAGTGAATTTCCTGTAATGTGTGCCTGATCCTCTAGCTTTGTGTAGAAAGCCTTCTTGCAGTCCAAGACAATGCAATCTGCCCATCTCTCTCTCTCTCTCTCTCTCTCTCTCGTCTTAGTTCCGTCACCTTGTCGTAAAACTCCAGTAGGTTTAGGACAGTATTTCCCTTTCCTGAAAGCATGCTGGTTGTCCTTTCTAGGTGCTCCACCACTCTTCTCCTGATAATCTTCTTCATAACTTTGCATACTGTGCATACCATTGACACTGGTATGTAATTTAATAAAGCGTATTTGTCTCCTTCTTAAAAACTGGGAATACATTTGCTGTCTTCCACACCTCAGGTAGTCGCCCTGTTTCGATAGATGTGTTCAAAATTGTTGTTAGTGGCACACACAGTGCCTCTGCTCCCTCTCAGGACCCACGGAGAGATGTTTTCCAGTCCCACCACCTTTGAAGTATCTAGTTCACTTAGCAGCTTCTCCACCTCCTCCTCGGTTGTGTGTATTATGTCCAGCACTTGTTGGTGTACCCCACCATTCCGGCTTCCCTGAGTCCTTTCTGTCTCCACTTGAAAATACTTCTTTAAATTTCATGTTGAGCTCTTCACATACTTCTCGGTCATTTCCTTTGAGCTCCCTCCTTCCTTCCTCAGCCTGATTACTTGGTCCTTAACTGCTGTTTTCCTCCTGATGTGGCTATACAATAGCTTCGGGTCAGACTTGGCTTTCGATGCTATGTCATTTTCATATTGCCGCTGGGCCTTTCTCTATCTGCGCATATTTGTTTCTGGCTCTTTGAATAATCTCCTTATTTTCCTGGGTCCTTTGTCTTCTATACTTTTTCTATTCTCTAGTGCACTTAATTTTGGCCTCTCTGCACCATTGGGTGAACCTAGGGCTCGTTCTGGTCTTCCCATTACTTCTGTTACTCTTGGGAACGAACCTGTGTGTGTGTGTGTATTTAACTATTCGTGGTTGAAGAGGTTGATTCACAGCTCTTTATGTGTGTGTGTGTGTGTGTGTGTGTGTGTGTGTGTGTGTGTGTGTGTGTGTGTGTGTGTGTGCGCATTAAGTATGTATGTGTGCATGTTTGTGCATGTACTCACCGATTTGTGTTTGCATGGGGTCGAGTACCGGTTTCTACCACTGCTTATGTTTCGTTGACTACCATTACTTTTTTATGGTCTCATGAGCCTGCTATATCTACTCTTAAAATTATTTATGGAGTTTACCTCTGCCACCTCCATATCAGGCTCATTCCGCTTTCTTAGCCTGCGACTGAAAAATTGTACCGTATTTCGTAACATCGCTGTGATTCAGCTGTTTTGTTTTTTTACAGTCCAAGAAGATGCAGTCTGACCCTCGTTGTTGTTCTTATTTTATCTCCGTAACTGTCAAAGTTCTCTAACAGGTTCACGCACAATCCCCAACTCTGAATACTTTTTGGTTTTCAGTGATAAAACTCTCTAGCTGCTCCTCTATTTTTCTCCTGACAAATTTCTAGGTGCTCGTCTATTTTCCTCTTGACAAATCTCTAGGCGCTCCTGACAAATTTCTAGGTGCTCCTCTATTTTCCTCTTGACAAATCTCTAGGCGCTCCTGACAAATTTCTAGGTGCTCCTCTATTTTCCTCTTGACAAATCTCTAGGCGCTCCTGACAAATTTCTAGGTGCTCCTCTATTTTCCTCTTGACAAATCTCTAGGTGCTCCTCTATTTTCCTCTTGACAAATTTCTAGGTGCTCCTCTATTTTCCTCTTGACAAATTTCTAGGTGCTCCTCTATTTTTCTCTTGACAAATCTCTAGGTGCTCCTCTGTTTTACTAATGACAAATCTCTAGGTGCTCCTCTATTTTACTCTTGACAAATCTCTAGGTGCTCCTCTGTTTTACTAATGACAAATCTCTAGGTGCTCCTCTATTTTACTCTTGATAACTCTTCTCTATTACATTAGAGAGGATGAGCATCAGTGTTACCGGCCTATAAGTAAACGTCTCCTGTCTGTCTGCCTTAAATAAGGGAATTAATTACATTAGCTATCCCATAGTTGTCTCGTGTCTAGCGACTCAAAGATTTCCACTAAGAGTTCTCACAGTGGTTCTGCTCCTTCCATTAGCACTCGTGGACATCTTGTAAGGTCTCACTAGATTTTGTTGTCTAATGTCTTTAACATTTCCTCCATTTCCTCCTCTTTTGTGCTATTTTTTTTCTAGTGTGAGTTGATCTGTCCACGTTTCCATGTTATCAACATTTTTTTTTTGTAGTTCTTTGCATGCGTCTATGTCTTTTATTGTTAGTAGCTCTGTGCGTGTGTGTGTGTGTTAGATGTCATATGTCAAAGGCTCTTGTCGATAGACACTTGGTTGCCCTCTTTTTGTTGTTGTACTCACCTAGTTGAGGTTGCAGGGGTCGAGTCCTAGCTCCTGGCCTCGCCTCTTCACTGGTCGCTACTAGGTCACTCCCTGAACTGTGAGCTTTATCATACCTCTGCTTAAAGCTATGTATGGATCCTGCCTCCACTACATCGCTTCCCAAACTATTCCACTTCCTGACTACTCTGTGGCTGAAGAAATACTTCCTAACATCCCTGTGATTCATCTGTGTCTTCAACTTCCAACTGCGTCCCCTTGTTGCTGTGTCCCATCTCTGGAACATCCTGTCTTTGTCCTGTTGTGTGTGTGTGTGTGTGTGTGTGTGTGTGTGTGTGTGTGTGTGTGTGTGTGTGTGTGTGTGTGTGTGTGTGTGTGTGATAACATGTCTATTAAGTGTCATGTGTCCTGCATCCTATACACCATCTCAAGATTCTTGCCAATTCAATAGGATTCCTGGCATACAGAGAGTGTGCATTCAACAGACCAAACGTAGAAACGATATAAAATTCCCTTATTTCACTATTGGTCATTATACTAAATGTAGGAGACGCTCAAGTTGCAGCGTAAGACATTGGAATGTATCTGGAAATGACGATGCTTGTAAACACTTGGTATGATGTCAATTGAAAATGCTTGTGACAATGAGTAGAGTGACATGACGTGTATTAGGTCGATTACGTCTGATCTGTACGTATTGTGGATATAGCTATCATTAAATTCAGTGCTTATATATAGTTGTTGTAAGGGTGTGTTTACCGAGTTTTTCCTATACTGTGTTCTGACACACTCAAGAGATCTGTATTTTTCCTCTGAAGGGGTTGTTTTACTGTGATCCAAATACGCATATGATGGACCAAAGATCTTAGAAATACGGTCTGTACTATATACATACTCATTTTTAACCTTTTACACTAAGATTTCAGATACTTGTTTAGAATTTCTGGCGTCTTATTTTCGTTAAAATGTTACCTTGGTATATATATATATATATATATATATATATATATATATATATATATATATATATATATATATATATATATATATATATATATTTTTTTTTATTATCACACTGGCCGATTCCCACCAAGGCAGGGTGGCCCGAAAAAGAAAAACTTTCACCATCATTCACTCCATCACTGTCTTGCCAGAAGGGTGCTTTACACTACAGTTTTTAAACTGCAACATTAACACCCCTCCTTCAGAGTGCAGGCACTGTACTTCCCATCTCCAGGACTCAAGTCCGGCCTGCCGGTTTCCCTGAATCCCTTCATAAATGTTACTTTGCTCACACTCCAACAGCACGTCAAGTATTAAAAACCATTTGTCTCCATTCACTCCTATCAAACACGCTCACGCATGCCTGCTGGAAGTCCAAGCCCCTCGCACACAAAACCTCCTTTACCCCCTCCCTCCAACCCTTCCTAGGCCGACCCCTACCCCGCCTTCCTTCCACTACAGACTGATACACTCTTGAAGTTATTCTGTTTCGCTCCATTCTCTCTACATGTCCGAACCACCTCAACAACCCTTCCTCAGCCCTCTGGACAACAGTTTTGGTAATCCCGCACCTCCTCCTAACTTCCAAACTACGAATTCTCTGCATTATATTCACACCACACATTGCCCTCAGACATGACATCTCCACTGCCTCCAGCCTTCTCCTCGCTGCAACATTCATCACCCATGCTTCACACCCATATAAGAGCGTTGGTAAAACTATACTCTCATACATTCCCCTCTTTGCCTCCAAGGACAAAGTTCTCTGTCTCCACAGACTCCTAAGTGCACCACTCACTCTTTTTCCCTCATCAATTCTATGATTCACCTCATCTTTCATAGACCCATCCGCTGACACGTCCACTCCCAAATATCTGAATACGTTCACCTCCTCCATACTCTCTCCCTCCAATCTGATATTCAATCTTTCATCACCTAATCTTTTTGTTATCCTCATAACCTTACTCTTTCCTGTATTCACCTTTAATTTTCTTCTTTTGCACACCCTACCAAATTCATCCACCAATCTCTGCAGCTTCTCTTCAGAATCTCCCAAGAGAACAGTGTCATCAGCAAAGAGCAGCTGTGACAACTCCCACCCTGTGTGTGATTCTTTATCTTTTAACTCCACGCCTCTTGCCAAGACCCTCGCATTTACTTCTCTTACAACCCCATCTATAAATATATTAAACAACCACGGTGACATCACACATCCTTGTCTAAGGCCTACTTTTACTGGGAAAAAATTTCCCTCTTTTCTACATACTCTAACTTGAGCCTCACTATCCTCGTAAAAACTCTTCACTGCTTTCAGTAACCTACCTCCTACACCATACACTTGCAACATCTGCCACATTGCCCCCCTATCCACCCTGTCATACGCCTTTTCCAAATCCATAAATGCCACAAAGACCTCTTTAGCCTTATCTAAATACTGTTCACTTATATGTTTCACTGTAAACACCTGGTCCACACACCCCCTACCTTTCCTAAAGCCTCCTTGTTCATCTGCTATCCTATTCTCTGTCTTACTCTTAATTCTTTCAATTATAACTCTACCATACACTTTACCAGGTACACTCAACAGACTTATCCCCCTATAATTTTTGCACTCTCTTTTATCCCCTTTGCCTTTATACAAAGGAACTATGCATGCTCTCTGCCAATCCCTAGGTACCTTACCCTCTTCCATACATTTATTAAATAATTGCACCAACCACTCCAAAACTATATCCCCACCTGCTTTTAACATTTCTATCTTTATCCCATCAATCCCGGCTGCCTTACCCCCTTTCATTTTACCTACTGCCTCACGAACTTCCCCCACACTCACAACTGGCTCTTCCTCACTCCTACAAGATGTTATTCCTCCTTGCCCTATACACGAAATCACAGCTTCCCTATCTTCATCAACATTTAACAATTCCTCAAAATATTCCCTCCATCTTCCCAATACCTCTAACTCTCCATTTAATAACTCTCCTCTCCTATTTTTAACTGACAAATCCATTTGTTCTCTAGGCTTCCTTAACTTGTTAATCTCACTCCAAAACTTTTTCTTATTTTCAACAAAATTTGTTGATAACAGCTCACCCACTCTCTCATTTGCTCTCTTTTTACATTGCTTCACCACTCTCTTAACCTCTCTTTTTTTCTCCATATACTCTTCCCTCCTTGCATCACTTCTACTTTGTAAAAACTTCTCATATGCTAACTTTTTCTCCCTTACTACTCTCTTTACATCATCATTCCACCAATCGCTCCTCTTCCCTCCTGCACCCACTTTCCTGTAACCACAAACTTCTGCTGAACACTCTAACACTGCATTTTTAAACCTACCCCATTCCTCTTCGACCCCATTGCCTATGCTCTCATTAGCCCATCTATCCTCCAATAGCTGTTTATATCTTACCCTAACTGCCTCCTCTTTTAGTTTATATATATATATATATATATATATATATATATATATATATGTCGTGCCGAATAGGTAAACTTGTGATTTTGGCTTAAATAGCAACGTTCTTGCCGAATAAGGCAAGCGAAAATTTGTGGATACAATAATTTCGCAAAAATCATTCTGAACCTAACGAAAAAAATATATTTCATTGTGTTTATTATAAAATTATTGTAAACTTATAAAAAATATGTTTAGTTGGATTAGGCTAAATTGAATTGGGCTTGTTATAATAAAGTTAGGTAAGTTTTCTAATGTTCTTTTGGTATAAAATTATTAATCTTTACATTAACATAAACGAAAAAAATATACCTTTAAACGTTTAAGAGAAAATTTTAGAAAGGACTTAATTTCAAAAAAGTTCTTTCTAATGAACCAGTTTTACCTATTCGGCACGACACACGCACACGCACACGCACACGCACACACACACACACACACACACACACACACACACACACACACACACACACACACCAGCACCAAGTGCTGGACACAGTGCACACAACAGAGGAAGAAGTGAAGAGGCTTCTGAGTGAGCTAGATACCTCAAAGGCAATGGGGGCAGATAACATCTCCCCATGGGTCCTGAGAAAGGGAGCAGAGGCGCTATGTGTACCCCTAACAACAATATTCAATACATCTATTGAAACAGGGAGATTGCCTGAGGCATGGAAGACAGCAAATGTAGTCCCAATCTTTAAAAAAGGAGACAGACATGAAGCACTAAACTACAGACCAGTGTCACTGACATGTATAGTATGCAAAATCATGGAGAAGATTATCAGGAGAAGAGTGGTGGAACACCTAGAAAGGAATGATCTCACCAACAGCAGCCAACATGGTTTCAGGGACGGGAAATCCTGTGTCACAAACCTACTGGAGTTCTATGACATGGTGACAGCAGTAAGACAAGAGAGACAGGGGTGGGTGGATTGCATATTCTTGGGCTGCAAGAAGGCGTTTGACACAGTTCCACACAAGAGATTAGTGCAAAAACTGGAGGACCAAGCAGGGATAACAGGGAAAGCACTACAAAGGATCAGGGAATACTTGTCAGGAAGACAGCAGCGAGTCATGGTACGTGGCGAGGTGTCAGAGTAGGCACCTGTAACCAGCGGGGTCCCACAGGGGTCAGTCCTAGGACCAGTTCTGTTTCTGGTATTTGTGAACGACATGACGGAAGGAATAGACTCTGAGGTGTCCCTGTTTGCAGATGACGTGAAGTTGAGAAGAATTCACTCGATCGAAGACCAGGCAGAACTACAAAGGGATCTGAACAGGCTGCAGACCTGGTCCAGCAATTGGCTCCTGGAGTTCAATCCCACCAAGTGCAAAGTCATGAAGGTTGGGGAAGGGCAAAGAAGACCGCAGACGGAGTACAGTCTAGGGGGCCAGAGACTACAAACCTCGCTCAAGGAAAAAGATCTTGGGGTGAGTATAACACCAGGCACATCTGAAGCGCAAATCAACCAAATAACGGCTGCAGCATATGGGCGCCTAGCAAACCTCAGAACAGCATTCCGACACCTTAGTAAGGAATCGTTAAGGACCCTGTACACCGTGTACGTTAGGCCCATATTGGAGTATGCGGCACCAGTTTGGAACCCACACCTAGCCAAGCACGTAAAGAAACTAGAGAAAGTGCAAAGGTTTGCAACAAGACTAGTCCCAGAGCTAAGAGGTATGTCCTACGAGGAGAGGTTAAGGGAAATCAACCTGACGACACTGGAGGACAGGAGAGATAGGGGGGACATGATAACGACATACAAAATACTGAGAGGAATTGACAAGGTGGACAAAGACAGGATGTTCCAGAGATTGGACACAGTAACAAGGGGACACAGAAGTTGAAGACACACATGAATCACAGGGATGTTAGGAAGTTTGGGAAGCGATGTAGTGGAGGCAGGATCCATACATAGCTTTAAGCAGAGGTATGATAAAGCTCACGGTTCAGGGAGAGTGACCTAGTAGCGACCAGTGAAGAGGTGGGGCCAGGAGCTCGGACTCGAGCCCTGCAACCTCAACTAGGTGAGTATATATATATATATATATATATATATATATATATATATATATATATATATATATATATATATATATATATATATATATATATATATACTATAGTGAGTACCGCTGTATTGCTAAATAGCTACATAATTAAGCTCATTGTTGAAGCTACAAGGCAAATGCATAAACGTCATATAAATCTGCTTCCCCCCTCCCCCACACACAGTTTTAAGAGCAGGTACGATAAGACCCTAAGAAGCTGGGAGGGAGTGAATCTGGCAAGCAGTAAGGTGAGTTGGGGGGGGGGACCAAAAGCTAAGACTTGACCCCTGCAGCCACATATAGGTGACTATACACACACACACACACACAGTGAAGAGGCGTAGCGGCCATTGAAGAGGCGGGGCCAGGAGCTGTGAATCGACCCTTGCCACCACAACTAGATGAGTATATACACACACACACACACACACACACAACATCTCCCAGTAGGTCTTTAGAGAAGGAGCAGAGAAGCTGTGCGTGCCACTTACCACAATCTTCAATACATCCCTTAAAACTGGGCAACTACATGAGGTATGGAAGACGGCAAATGTAGTCCCCATTTTTCAGAAAGGAGATAGAAACGAGGCACTAAACTACAGACCAGTGTCTCTGACGAGTATAGTACGCAAAATCATGGAGAAGATTATCAGGAGGAGAGTGGTGGAGGACATGAAACGGAACAAGATTATAAACGACAACCAGCACGGATTCCTGGAACGAAAATTCTGTCACAAACCTTTTAGAGTTCTATGACAAGGTAACAGAAGTAAGACACAAGAGAAGGGTGGGTTGATTGCATTTTCCTAGACTGCAGAAAGGCCTTCGACACAGTTCCTCACAGGAGATTAGTGCAGAAGCTGGAGGATCAGGCGTGTATAACAGGAAGGGCACTGCAATGGATGAGAGAATACCTGACAGGGAGGCAACAACGAGTCATGGTACGTGATACGGTATCACAGTGGGCGCCTGTGATGAGCGGGGTCCTACAGGGGTCAGTCCTAGGACCAGTGCTATTTTTGAAGTATGTGAATGACATGATGGAAGGGATAGACTCTGAAGTGTCCCTGTTCGCAGGTGATGTGAATTAATGAGAAGAATTAAATCAGATGAGGATCAGGCAGGACTATAGAGAGACCTGGACAGGCTGGACACGTGGTCCAGCAACTGGCTTCTCGAATTCAACCCTGCCAAATGCAGAGTCATGAAGATTGGGGAAAGGCAAAGAAGACTGCAGACAGAGTATAGGCTAGGTGGACAAAGAATGCAAACCTCACTCAAGGAGAAAGACCTCGGGGTGAGCATAACATCGAGCAAGTCTCCGGAGGCACACATCAATCAGATAACTGCTGCAGCATATGAGCGCCTGGCAAACCTGAGAACAGCGTTCCGATATCTTAGTAAGGAATCGTTCAAAACACTGTACACTGTGTACATCAGGCCCATACTGAAGTATGCAGCACCAGTTTGGAACCCAAACCTGGTCAAGCACGTCAAGAAATTAGAGAAAGTACAAAGGTTTGCAACAATGCTAGTTCCGGAGCTCAGGGGAATGTCCTACGAAGAAAGGTTGAGGGAAATTGGACTGACGACACTGGAAGACAGGAGAGTCAGGGGAGACATGATAACGACATACAAAATACTGCATGGGATAGATAAGGTGGACAGAGACAGGATGTTCCAGAGAGGGGGTACAGAAACAAGGGGTCACAATTGGAAGCTGAAGACTCAGACGAGTCACAGGGATGTTAGGAAGTATTTCTTCAGTCATAGAGTCGTCAGGAAGTGGAATACCCTAGCAAGTGATGTAGTGGAGGCAGGAACCATACATAGCTTTAAGACGAGGTATGACAAAGCTCAGGAAGCAGAGAGAGGACCTAGTAGCGATCAGTGAAGAGGTGGGGTCAGGAACTGAAGTCTCGACCCCTGCAACCACAATTAAGTGAGTACACACACCGGTTTGGAATCCACACCTGGTCAAGCACGTCAAGAAATTAGAGAAAGTGCAAAGGTTTGCAACAAGACTAGTCCCAGAGCTAAGGGGATTGTCCTACGAAGAAAGGATAAGGGAAATTACCTCTCAAATTATACAACTACTAAGAGTAATTTGAGAGTTGGCAAGCAGTAAGTGGTGGATTGTGCATGGCGTTACACCAGTATATTTCCCCACTGTAAACATTTCTGGGAGGTATACTCCTACTTATTCCAGGAGTCAATATAATTCTTGTTGGTATACTCCAGCTTACCTGGAGGACACCTGACGGATGTTTTAGGGGGTCAGCACCGGTCCCAGATCAGGTGTCCTGATGAATTGAGTCCTAATCAACCAGGTTGTTACTGCTGGCCTCACCATACAAGCCCGGATGATCAGAATTGACCTAAGGAACCTCTCAAGTTGCCTCTTAAAGACGGCAAGGGTTCTATGGTAATATCACTTTATGAATAAAGAGAGGCTGTTGAACATCTTGGGCCCTTATAATTTTTGTGTTTTCTCAGTGTACTCATAACAGCTCTTGTTTTTCGCTAGGGTTATGTTGTACCGTCTGCCAAGCCTCCCGCGTTAGTAGGTAGGATGTCCGTGTGTAGATTTGAGACCAATTCTGTAGAATTTTTTAATGTTTTAAGTCGAGGGATTTGAAACGTTGTCAGTAATTTAGGTGCTTGACTGAACTTCTGTGTGCAGTGAAGGTTCTCTGAACATTCTCTAGGTCTGCCATTTCGCCTGCCTTGAAAAAGGCTATTGATAAACAGCAATATTCCAGCCTAGAGGAAACAAGCGACATGAAGAGGGTTATCACTGGCTTGGTATCTCTTGTTTTGAAGGTTTTCATTATCCATCCTATCATTTTCCTCGCATTAGCGATGACACTGTTTTGATCCTTAAAAGTGAGACCTTCTGACGTTATCACTCCTAAGTCCTTCGTTTGTTTTTAGCTCTATTATGTGGTTAGAGTTAGTTTTATACCCCTTTCTGCAAATTGTGGAACCCATAGCCTCGGAGAAGTGAATAAAAAGGCTTCAAGGAAGAATATTTGGATTTCTTCCTGAAGCCATTTGAATATTCCACATCCCCTACCACCACATCTTTTCATTCTTTTTTTTTACCAGTAGGTACATTTTATTACATAATATGGTACAGAAGAGTCAAGAGATACATTGTTGGTATAAAGATGACATATACAGTTTTTATTTCCTCAACGTTTCCATTACGGAGTAACCGAAATTTGTTCTCATCGAACATATTGTGTTCTGTCCTCCAATGGAAGACTTGATTTATATCCACTCTGGAGATTTGTAGTGTCCTCAATGGATGCCACTCTTATGCAAATGTTATTATTGTCTGCGAAGAATGATACATTTCTGTGTCTTTGTCTATGTCGGATATGAGATGAGGACATGGATAGGGAGGGGGGGGGTGAGTACTGCGCCTTGGGAAGCAGAGCTTTTCACTGTGGCAGCTTCTGACTCTGTTTCTAACTCTGTTTACTATTACTTTTTTGACTTCTGTGTATTAGAAAGTTAAAAATCCATTTGCTCACTTTTCCATTTGTTCCTTTTGCACGCATTTCGTGCATTATTACATCATGGTCGCACTTGTTGAAGACTTTCACCAAGTCTGTGTACGCTACATCTTCATTTTTTCGTCTTGCAGTGCAGCTAAACACAGGCTGTCCTGGGTTATGCAATTATTGCGAATGCATATGGTTAGCAACTAGCTTATTAAAGTTCTTTCAAAGATTTTTTGAATGTGGGACATTAGTGTTATTGGTTTATAGTTCTTTGCTAATGCTTTACTGTCACCTTTGTGGAGTGGGGCTAAATCTATTGTTTTTAATTTAAGGCTGTGGGATGATTCTCGTGTACACGCTCCCGCTCCATAGAATATTTAAGGCACGTGATAGGGGTTTCTTGTAGTTCTTGATGAACATGTAGTTCCACGAGTCTGGGCCTGGGGCACAGTGCATGGGCATGATGTCAATCACTTTTCGAAGTTAATTGGGGCTAGGTTTATGTCGAAATGTTTGGATGTGTTGGCAAAGTTTTGAGTCGCGTTCATGAAGAATTCATTCGGATTGTCAACTAAACTCTGATTAACGGTACAGTGAATACAAAGACATATGGAGACTTCAGCATTTCATCATTTCTTTGATGATGTCAGTTAATGTTCTAACTTGTTTGATTAAGGGCCCGATACTGGATGTGGTTTTTGCTTTGGATTTTGCATACGAGAAGAAGTATTTTGCATTTATTTCAGTTTCATTAGTGGTTTTAGCCTCTGTCTCTCCTGGATTCTATGATTTATGGAGCTCGAGTTCAGTATATTCTATGTCTAGCATCCTTGAGACGTTCTGAGTCTTCGTCTGCGCTAGTATATGAAGTGGCTCTTTCTAGTGTACATTTCTTGTTTTTTCCTTACTGGTATGTGACACAGAATTAATCCTTAGTAGACATAGGTTCAGATTCATCTTATTCAACTAGATATAGGTTCAGATTCATCTTATTCAACTAAACATAGGTTCACATTCATCTTATTCAACTAGACATAGGTTCAGATTCATCTTATTCAACATATCTTTTCAGCATGTTTGGTTAAGGACATGATTTATTTGATCGCAGTTGATGTTTCTGTTATTGAAGTTGAATTTGGTTTGAATCTGCGTGTTTGTTGGCGCTTGTATGTGATTGTTTTGCATGACTATATATTTGTTGTGACTGCCTATATCCCTTTTGAATGTCTGTTGGTGTTTGTGTACTAGTGAGTGCTTGTGAATGCCTGTATGTGCTTGTATGCTAATGTATGCTTGTGAATGTCTGTAGATGCTTGTGTATTTGTTCTTACATGCTTGTGAATTCTTGTTGTAGGTGTTCTTGTGCTTTTGGATACTTGATGGTGCTTGTGTATGTTTGTGGGTTTGTGTGTGCTTGTTTTGGGTGTTTGTACTTGTGTATGTTTGTGGGTTGGTGTGTGCTTGTTTTGGGTGTTTGTACTTGAGTATGTTTGTGGGTTGGTGTGTGCTTGTTTTGGGTGTTTGTACTTGTGTATGTTTGTGGGTTGGTGTGTGCTTGTTTTGGGTGTTTGTACTTGTGTATGTTTGTGGGTTGGTGTGTGCTTGTTTTGGGTGTTTGTACTTGTGTATGTTTGTGGGTTGGTGTGTGCTTGTTTTGGGTGTTTGTACTTGTGTATGTTTGTGGGTTGGTGTGTGCTTGTTTTGGGTGTTTGTGCTTGTGTATGTTTGTGGGTTGGTATGTGCTTGTTTTGGGTGTTTGTGCTTGTATAGGATAATGTATTCGTATGTGCTTGTGGGTGTTAGGAATACTTACTGTATGTCCTTGTGAGTTCTTGTGAGTGCTTATTGTGGATACTTGGGTGCTAGTTTGTTTCTTGTGTGTGCTTATGGTGGATACTTGGGTGCTAGTTTGTTTCTTGTGTGTGCTTATTGTGGATACTTGGGTGCTAGTTTGTTTCTTGTGTGTGCTTATTGTGGATACTTGGGTGCTAGTTTGTTTCTTGTGAGTGCTTATTGTGGATACTTGGGTGCTAGTTTGTTTCTTGTGAGTGCTTATTGTGGATACTTGGGTGCTAGTTTGTTTCTTGTGAGTGCTTATTGTGGATACTTGGGTGCTAGTTTGTTTCTTGTGAGTGCTTATGGTGGATACTTGGGTGCTAGTTTTTCTTGTGTGTGCTTATTGTGGATACTTGGGTGCTAGTTTGTTTCTTGTGTGTGCTTATGGTGGATACTTGGGTGCTAGTTTGTTTCTTGTGTGTGCTTATTGTGGATACTTGGGTGCTAGTTTTTCTTGTGTGTGCTTATTGTGGATACTTGGGTGCTAGTTTGTTTCTTGTGAGTGCTTATGGTGGATACTTGGGTGCTAGTTTGTTTCTTGTGTGTGCTTATTGTGGATACTTGGGTGCTAGTTTGTTTCTTGTGAGTGCTTATTGTGGATACTTGGGTGCTAGTTTGTTTCTTGTGAGTGCTTATTGTGAATACTTGGGTGCTAGTATGTTTCTTGTGAGTGCTTGTAGGCACTAATGTGCTTGTTTTGTATTCTTGTATGTGTGTGTTTCTTGAGTGCTTGTGGGCACTCATATGCTTGTTTTGGCTGTGTGCGTGCTTGTTCTGAGTACTTGTGGGTACTCGAATGTTTGTTTTGGGTGCTATTGTTTGTTTCTTCTGAGTGCTTGTTTTAGGTGCTTTTCGCTGATGAAGATATATTCAAGAAAGCCTTCTTATTCAGTAGGGCTTTGATGACAATTGCTGGAGCTTAGTGATGATACTGTAGGGAGGGGCGGTGCCCCCTATCCCTATCCCCACAGGGGCGGCACCCCCTACCCCTATCCCCACACCACTACCCACTCCCACACTAGCTCCGTCCTGTCAAGGAGATTTGGAGCCAAGTGCCGCCACGTTTTGCCATAGTAGAGAGAGACATGTAGATATTGCTAAATGTTCAGAGTATAGACACTGTCAGCAGTGTGTCTGTCTCACTGCTGACACACAGTGTAGACACAGCAGTGCATGTATCAGTGTGTCTGTGTCTCACTGTTGACACACACACAGTGTAGACAGAGTCAGCAGTGCTTGTATCAGTGTGTGTGTGTGTTTGTGTCTCACTGTTGACACAGTGCAGACACAGTCAGCAGTGCTTGTATCAGTGTGTCTGTGTGTTTGTATCTCACTGATGACACACACACACACACACACACACACACACACTGCGTAGGCACAGTCAGCAGTGCTTGTATCAGTGCGTTTGTCTCTGTTGATGCACACACACTGTAGAAAGTCACCAGTGCTTGTATCAGTGTGTTTGTCTCACTGTTGACACACACACACACACACAGTGTAGATGCAGTCAGCAGTGCTTGTATCAGTATAGCACAGTGCTACAAGCACCGTAGTCGTTTAATTACCTTGTGCTGTGGTTTTGTTATCCAGTATTGTTATTGATCTATCCAGCGTCTAGTTATCCAGTGTTATTGATCTATCCAGTGTCTAGTTATCTAGTGTTATTGATCTATGCAGTGTCTAGTTATCCAGTGTTATTGATCTATCCAGTGTCTAGTTATCCAGTGTTATTGATCTATCCAGTGTCTAGTTATCTAGTGTTATTGATCTATCCAGTGTCTAGTTATCCAGTGTTATTGATCTATCCAGTGTCTAGTTATCCAGTGTTATTGATCTATCCAGTGTCTAGTTATCTAGCGTTATTGATCTATCCAGTGTCTAGTTATCCAATGTTATTGATCTATCCAGTGTCTAGTTATCCAGTGTTATTGATCTATCCAGTGTCTAGTTATCTAGTGTTATTGATCTATCCAGTGTCTAGTTATCCAGTGTTATTGATCTATCCAGTGTCTAGTTATCCAGTGTTATTGATCTATCCAGTGTCTAGTTATCCAATGTTATTGATCTATCCAGTGTCTAGTTATCCAGTGTTATTGATCTATCCAGTGTCTAGTTATCCAGTGTTATTGATCTATCCAGTGTCTAGTTATCTAGTGTTATTGATCTATCCAATGTCTAGTTATCCAGTGTTGTTATTGATCTATCCAGTGTCTAGTTATCCAGTGTTATTGATCTATCCAGTGTCTAGTTATCCAGTGTTGTTATTGATCTATCCAGTGTCTAGTTATCCAGTGTTGTTATTGATATATCCAGTGTCTAGTTATCCAGTGTTGTTATTGATCTATCCAATGTCTAGTTATCCAGTGTTGTTATTGATCTATCCAGTGTCTAGTTATCCAGTATTATTGATCTATCCAATGTCTAGTTATCCAGTGTTGTTATTGATCTATCCAGTGTCTAGTTATCCAGTGTTATTGATCTATCCAGTGTCTAGTTATCTAGTGTTATTGGTCTATCCAATGTCTAGTTATCCAGTGTTGTTATTGATCTATCCAGTGTCTGGTTATCCAGTGTTATTGATCTATCCAATGTCTAGTTATCCAGTGTTGTTATTGATCTATCCAGTGTCTAGTTATCCAGTGTTGTTATTGATCTATCCAGTGTCTAGTTATCCAGTGTTGTTGATCTATCCAATGTCTAGTTATCCAGTGTTGTTATTGATCTATCCAGTGTCTAGTTATCCAGTGTTATTGATCTATCCAGTGTCTAGTTATCCAGTGTTGTTTTTGATCTATCCAGTGTCTAGTTATCCAGTTTTCTTAAGTTATATGCGCCCCGCTGTGTGACCATTACGGGTTTAGTGCTTAATTATATAATAATAATAATAATAATAATTAGTTATGCAGCGTTATTAAGTTATACAATGTATGATAGTGAGTGCGTCGTACTCTTCTCTAAGTTTGCTAAATTACGTCTAACATAACTCACAACTTAGTGAGATGATTGGGGCCACGACTTAATTTTCCACTAACTTTTCCCGTAATTTTCCATTAATTAGAAAATTTTGACGCTTGGAGTAAAAGTTTATATATAAATTTATATATATTTTTTGATGAGTATATATAAATTTAGTACAGCTGGGTCTTTGTATGTTCTTTATATTATCTATATATTATATCTATTTTATTATCTATATATTATCAGTGTATATAAAATGTAGATTATCTAATAGTGTATGTTACCGTAGTGTACTGGTAACACTGTAGATTATTGTAGTGTACTGGTAACGCTGTAGATTATTGTAGTGTACTGGTAACACTGTAGGTTATTGTAGTGTACTGGTAACACAGTAGATTATTGTAGTGTACTGGTAACACTGTAGGTTTTTGTAGTGTACTGGTAACACTGTAACACTGCATACTGGTAACACTGCGTAATATTTTCACCACATATTGCCATTAGACACGACATCTCCACTGCCTCAGTTTCCTCTTCGATGCAACATTTCAGAACCCATGTTTGACACCCATAATATGCTCTTATACAGTTCCGTCTTTGCTTCCATAGATAACGTTATTTGTCTCCACAGATGCCCCAGTGCACCACCCACCTATTTTCCTTTATCAGTTCTATGGTTCACCTCGCCTTTCATATGTCCATCCACCAACAACTCCATTCTCAAATATCGGAACACATTCAGTTCCTCCATACTCCTTCCCTCCAGTCTGATATCCAATCTTTCATTACTTAACTCGAGTGTATTTCTTACTATGTTTCTGAGAGCTTATAAAGTGTGCAGTCTGGAGTTCTTAGATGAAGAAATTAGGAAAATATTTAACATTGCCATGAAACTGAAGTATCCTAAGGAGTTTGTGGAATCTGCCTTGCTGGCAGCTAAGTAAACTTAGTATAAAACAAAGCCTAGGATAACACCTCAGACCAAGAATGTGCTGGTCCTCCCATACAGTGAGAATTTATCTATCCTGCCGAATGCCCTTAAAAGATTTAATATACAAGTAGTTTTTAAAAATTCACTGACTGTTAGAAGATTTTCCAGACAGTGGTCAATTTTTAACAGCTGTTCCTGGAATTGCTAGGACGTTGCATCCGGAGGCTTGTAGACTACCACAATGACTAGGTTTTGGTTCTCGATCTTTACTGCTAAAACTTCCACTACATCATTGGAGGCATTAAGCAGTTCTGTGCAAATAAGTGACTGCGATATACAGGCCAACCCCCCTCCCCTCTTTTGCCTGTTCACTGTCGCATCTGTATAGGTTGTAACCTGGGATCAATATTTCGTTGTCCAAGTGATCCTTTATGTGGGTCTCTGTGAAAGCCGTGAACATTGCATTTGCCTCTGCAAGCAGTCCACGGATGAAAGGTATTTTGTTGTTCGTTGCTGGCTTTGGACCCTGTATATTTGCAAAGAAGAATGTCATCGGACTGGTGGTATTGGTGGTACTGGGGGGGGGGACTTTTTTCCGGCACTAGTATCTGTATCTTTTGGTTTGGAGTGGAGGCCATCGACTGTGGTTCTACTCCAGAAATGACTGGATTTGGCGTAAGATTTCTGCCATTTCCTGCCAGTTTGTTTTTCTTCCTGAGTGGCTGTGGCTACCCAGGTTTTCCCATGGCCTGGATGTTTTGTATCTTTTTGTTCCCTTTAGATGGTGTGCCTGGCAATTTAAGTTATAGCACAGTCTTTCCTGTACTTAAGAGGGACACATTTCAGGGTGAAAAAGCTTGCAGGAAGGGAGTTTGCATTTTTCTGTTGTCATATGGGCACGGCATTTTCTAGGGTGGTCAAAGTTGCACGTCCCACCTATTTTTCCAGATTTCCCATGCCTGCAGATACCAAGTGCATAGTATGTGCACAGGCTTGGTTTCCGTTTGCCTTGGGTTTTTGTGACTGTATTCCCTGTTGGTGCATGTTTTTCTGTCTTATTCCTATCCTCACTAGTACTAACAATGGAGCTCTCACCAGTTGTTTCTGGTAATATATCCTTACTATTGCTAGTGGAGTCCCCTTGTTTGCTATCTCCTGTGGTATTACTAGTTTGTAATATTGGTTTTTATCTTTCCTTGACTACACTTGTTTCCCCACTACAGCTCCTGTCTCCCTCGAGGCCATTTATATGCATTCCCTCATGCGTACATTTACTGTCTACCTGGACAGCACCTCCAGCCTCACCATTATTGTCTACCAGGACAGCACTTCTGGCCCCACAGTTACTGCCTCCCAGGACAGCACCTCCAGCTTCACCAATACTGTCTACCAGGACAGCACTTCCAGCCCCACATTAATGACTACCAGGGCAGCACCTCCAGCCTTACAGTTTCTGACTACATGGCCAGCACCAAGGGCAATACCATCCAGCCAGACTTTTTATTTTCCCATCTGTTATAGAATGCTTCCAGGTTTTCTATGAAGGCTGCTTTGATGTTATCCTCTTTTAATACGAATGTGATTTTAGTCCACAGATTGATCTCATTTAGGCATACCCAAAAACACTTCCCTGATTTAATACTGCTTGTAGATAATTCTTGGATATCTGCACAAGAGGCGTGACACCAATTTTCACAAAAATGGCAAGTAATCCATGTGGAAGCCCATTTGTTTGATGTACTGCAGACTACACAGAATTTCATAATGTGATTTCAAAGGTTGATTTACTGTAATTCTACTAGTAACCACTTGAATATTCTACTAATAACGTCCTTAAAGTGAAGATCTGGCTATTTGTATTTCTATTTCTAACTTTACTTGTATATTAGGACAAGCTTACCACTGTACGTTTCTGCTTTATAGTTATTGTTTATAGTTATTGCCATAATATTCAACACTTCTGGCTATGGGTACTGGTATGCCTGGGGGCATTTCCTGTTCCCTTCTCTCACGCTCTCCCTCACTAAGTAAGTAAGTAAGTTTATTCAGGTATACACAAATACAGTTACATAGAATTATCATACATAGCAGCATATGTGTAGAGAACCTAGGATAACCCAAAAAAGTCACTCTGGTGAAGACGTCTCTTGAGCTTGTATTTGCTTGGACATTCTCCTCTTTTCTGCAACGTTACAAGCTCCTGATGATGTGTTCATTGCAACACGAAAGGCCTAGAACTATCATTTTACTCCCCCCGTGCTTGTTTTGCATATAATATATAATATATATATATATATATATATATATATATATATATATATATATATATATATATATATATATATATGTATATATATATGTCGTGCCGAATATGTAAAACTGGTCAGTTAGCAAGAACTCATATAAGATTAAGTCCTTTTCAAAATTTTCTCTTATATGTTTAAAGATATATATTTTTCACTAATGTTAATGTAAATTTTTTTAATTTTGCACCAAAAGAAACTTAGAAAACTTACCTAACCTTGTTATAACAAGAGCAAATTATTTTAGCCTAACCCAACTAAATATATTATAGATTTGTTTACAGTAATTTAATACTAAACAAACACAATTAAATATTTTTTTTCGTTAGGTTCAGAATGATTTTGGCGAAATTATTGCATACACAAATTTTCGCTTGTCCTATATGGCAAGATGAGCGTTGCTATTTAAGCCAAGATCGCAAGTTCTGCCTATTCGGCACGACACACACACACACACACACACACACACACACACACACACACACACACACACACACACACACACACACACACACACACACACACACACACACATATATATATATATATATATATATATATACATATATATATAAGGAGGTACCACCTCTACAACTTTACTGGGGACTCTCATCCTCAGAGAAGACAATAAACGTATCTCAGGGAAAACTCAAGGTTCTCCCCGGAGCTGTTTGAATATTTTTTTTTCTCTTACCGCCCCCAATATTTTATATTCTATATGAAATTTTGATAGAATACATTGAGAGAACACAAACATGAATACATTGGTACAATATATCAATGATTATAAATATATATATATATATATATATATATATATATATATATATATATATATATATATATATATATATATATATATATATATGGTAGGATTGCTGGTGTCTTTTGTCTGTCTCATAAATATGCAAGATTACAGGTAAGTCTTACTACTTCTACTTACACTTAGGTCACACTACACATACATGTACAAGCATATATATACACACCCCTCTGGGTTTTCTTCTATTTTCTTTCTAATTCTTGTTCTTGTTTATTTCCTCTTATCTCCATGGGGAAGTGGAACAGAATTCTTCCTCTGTAAGCCATGCGTGTCGTAAGAGGCGACTAAAATGCCGGGAGCAAGGGGATAGTAACCCCTTCTCCTGTATATATTACTAAATTTAAAAGGAGAAACTTTAGTTTTTTCTTTTGGGCCACCCCACCTCAGTGGGATACGGCTGGTACGCTGAAAGAAAGATATATATATATATATATATATATATATATATATATATATATATATATATATATATATATATATATATATATATATATATATATATATATATATAATATAATGTGTGTGTGTGTGTGTCGTGCCGAATATGTAAAACTGGTCAATTAGCAAGAACTCATTTAAAATTAAGTCCTTTCTAAAATTTTCTCTTATACGTTTAAAGATATATTTTTTTTTCATTAATGTTAATGTAAAAATTTATAATTTTGCATCAAAAGAATCTTAGAAAACTTACCTAACGTTATTATAACAAGTACAATTTATTTTAGCCTAACCCAACTAAATATATTTTAGATTTGTTTACAGTAATTTAATACTAAACAAACACAGTGAAATATATTTTTTTCGTTAGGTTCAGAATGATTTTGGCGAAATTATTGCATACACAAATTTTCGCTTGTCCTACGTGGCAAGATGAGCGTTGCTATTTAAGCCAAGATCGCAAGTTCTGCCTATTCGGCATATATCTATATATATATATATATATATATATATATATATATATATATATATATATATATATATATATATATATGTATATGTATATGTCGTGCCGGGGTCCACCTCTGGTGTAAATTGTGGGACCCATAGCCTCGGAGAAGTGGATAAAAAGGCTTCAAGAATATTTGGATTTCTTCCAGAAGCCGTTTGAATATTTCACTTCCCTTACCACCCCATCTTTTCATTCTTTTTTACCAATAGGTATATTTTATTACATAATATGATACAAAAGGCTTAAGAGATACAGTGTTGATATAAAGATGGTATATACAGTACATGAGATGTGAGAGATACATGTCTAGTACATATTGTTACATGTTTGTCACTGATTATAATGCGAAAATCTCATACAGCTCTTCAGAGCTGGAGTGCGTGCCCAAAATACAGCAGGCATTACCCCACTGAACAGCAGCACTGAGTCGCTGGAACAGAAAACTAGCTGCCCTGGGATTCCTAGTTACCCTGATGAGTCTTTTGCCTAGCTCCTTAAGGAACTTAGATGCACTCTTTTCCCATGAGCCAAGGGTCTCTGAGCCTATGGGAACAAACGTATAATGATGGGCAAGTTTTCCATATTTTCTAGACTTTTAGGATTCCCTGAAGCTGGTGGTTGCCCCTCCTTCCTCCCTGGTGTATTGGAGATAGGTATCAGCCAAGGTAGATGCACACGTGTAGTCCCACACCACCTGCTTACCGTCTGTCCTAGCTTGAAGTGTGATACCATCTGGACGCTTCTGGCTGCCTTCAGATCTGCATAGCTGGGGTGGCTCCCTTACTGCTGGGCATCCGGCTGTTGTGAAGGTCCTCTTGATCATGTCATTAACCTCCTCATGTTTTGCAATCTTTCCCTCGGATTTATGGCACACAAGACCATAGTACCTGAATCGGTCTGCTGCTTCACTGTCACAAATACACCTGTGTTCGGCGAGAATAAGGGCGGCAAGTCGATGGGCAACACCAGTGCGGATGGTCT
>NC_091309.1:32493014-32558014 GCF_038502225.1 Cherax quadricarinatus | reverse complement strand
GTTATATGGATGCATTTAGAAGCCTGAATAGATCTATCACCCATTATGATAACATGAACGTAGATAAGTTCATAGTCAATCTGTTCACATTTGCAATGTAAACAGATTGATGGCCAGACTTAGGCTTGGTTACAAGTACTTCTGGCAATTTGGAAGACACACAGATGATGATCATACCAAATGCAAAGCATGTGGCCAGCCCTATGGTCACTATTTTGAACATTATGTGTTAAGTTGTCCACTTATTGAGGAATATAGAGATAGTATGATAACCTACGTGACATGTCAGGATATCTTATTAATGGAATTAAGATACCAGATACATTAAGCAAATTTCCTGAATTTGCTTGTAACAGATAAGTAAACTGTAGATATAAATCCGGATGTACTCCTGTTAACCCTTTTGAGGCCTAGTTCGTAGGCCTTTTGTGTATCCATATGCTCTTTCGCTGCCATCCACAGGATGGATATTGGGTACACTATAAAGCAGCCACTTGTGGCAAAATCTAAATCCTCAACTCGTATCGATCTGTTACACTTATTTCTGGCCTTCAGGGACTAATCGTATCTACTCTTGAAACTGTGTATAATATTCACCTCTACCTTCTCTTCATCTGCTACATTCCACATATCACCCTATGACAAAAAAAAGTACTTCTTAACATCCACATGGCTTATATTTATCTTTAGCAGCTGCTATCTATGTCCGTCCCCTGGCCACCTCTCCTCGCATCTCAAACATTGTCCCTAACCACTTAGTTTATTCCCCTGCGCATTTTATATGTGATGATCTTATCCTTCTTGTTCCGTTTGGGTGAACTCCCTAGGCCTTTCTCGTAGTCGGCCCCTCTGTTCTTACATCAATCTCACTGCTTAACATTGGGTGTTCTGTAGTGTTATTTGCTTTATGAGGTGCAGGTTCCTTTCTTGTTCTGCATGCTCCAAAATGGTCCTAACCTACTTTGTATGTAATGTTGTAACTGAATCTTTGCTAACATTTCCTGGAACAGTGTTTAGATAACCTAGATTTTTCATTTATCACCGAGGCTGTACGGTTGATGTATACTTTGGGTGATGTCCTCGGCAAAATGTTTCTCTTTGTTGTACCATGTGTCCGGTCTTTCCATTCCTTTCTACTATTCTAATTCTTTGGTCTTGTTAAACTTAATTCCAATAGCCACTTTTTTGTCACTCTTAAAGAATATTTGAGTCATCTTGGAGTTTCTTCGTGACGTCTCATGTTAACTTTCTCAATAATTTTACATCATCAACGAAGTGATACACGGAGGGATGGGGGATGATGGGGGTTTTATTTCCTTTAACAAATGGTTTACGTATATGAGGAACAGCAGGAGTCCAAATACTGGTCCTTATGGGACTCACTCAGCACCTGTGCTCACTACAACTTTATAATAATATCTTCATTTACTACAAGTACATGTACAAGGTATACAGGCCTAGCTGACATCGATAACATACTGCTATACAGAAAACCCCTTGTTATGATGAGCATTTCGGGCAAATTAGATCTTTGTCCCAGGATGCGACCCACACCAGTCGATTAACTCCCAGGTACCCATTTTACTGATAGGTTAACATAGACAACCAGTGTAAAGAAACACGCCCAATGTTTCTACCCGCGCTGGGAATCGAACACAGACCCACGTCGTGTGAAACGAGAGCTTTAAGAACATAAGAACATAAGAAAGAAGGAACACTGCAACAGGCCTACTGACCCATGCAGAGCAGGTCCATGTCCCCCCCGGATTAGCCCAATGACCCACCCAGTCTGGTCACCTCCACTCAGGGATGGAGCACGGCACCAGACACAGCAGCACAAGCTAGTCAGGTCCAACTCACACCCACCCACACCCACTCATGTATTTATCTAACCTATTTTTAAAACTACACAACGTTTTAGCCTGAATAACTGTACTCGGGAGTTTGTTCCACTCATCCACGACTCTTACCAAACCAGTGCTTTCCTATATCCTTCCTGAATCTGAATTTTTCCAACTTGAAACCATTGCTGCGAGCCCTGTCTTGGCTGGAAATTTTCAGCACGCTATTTACATCCCCTTTATTTATTCCTGCTTTCCATTTATACACCTCGACCATATCCCCCCTAATTCTACGCCTTTCGAGAGAGTGCAGATTCAGGGCCCTCAGTCGGTCCTCATATGGAAGATTTCTGATACATGGGATCATCTTTGTCATCCTCCTCTGTACGTTTTCCATTCTGTAATACGGTGACCAGAACTGAGCAGCATAGTCTAAATGAGGCCTAACCAAGGATATATAGAGTTGAAGAACAACCTGAGGACTTCTGTTATTTATTCTTCTAGATATGAAGCCAAGAATTCTGTTAGATTTATTGCGAACACTAATGCACTGTTTTCTTGGTTTTAGGTTACTGCTAACCAGAACTCCTAAATCCTTTTCGCAATCAGTAGTATTAAGATCTACATTATTTAGTTTATATGTGGCATGGTTATTTAACTGTCCAACATTTAGAACTTTGCATTTGTCAATATTAAACTGCATCTGCCACTTCTCCGACCATTGCATCAGTCTATTCAAATCATCCTGGAGTGCTCTACTGTCCTCATTAGAATGAATTGGACGGCCTATTTTGGTGTCATCAGCAAATTTGCTTATGTCGCTATTTATTCCCTCATCTATGTCGTTTATGTAAGTTGTGAACAACAATGGGCCCAACACTGACCCCTGAGGAACACCGCTTGTGACGTGCCCCCATTCTGATTTCTCTCCATTTATGCAAACTCTCTGCTGCCTATTTGTCAGCCATGCCTCTACCCAGGAAAAAATTTCTCCTATTCCGTGTGCATTAAGTTTCCTCAATAGCCTCTGATGTGGAACTCTATCGAAAGCCTTACTGAAGTCCATGTACACAATATCATATTCATTACCATGATCTACCTCCTCAAACACCTTAGTGAAAAAAGTTATTAAATTCGTAAGACAGGAATGCCCCTTTGTAAAACCGTGTTGAGATTCATTAATCAAACTGTGCCTATCAAGATGACTACGAATTGCTTCGGCAATTATTGATTCCATAAATTTTCCCACTATGGAGGTAAGGCTTATTGGTCTATAGTTCGAAGCCAAGGACCTGTCACCTGCCTTGTAAATAGGTATTACATTTGCCATTTTCCACATATCAGGCACTATGCCAGTTTGTAGTGATATGTTAAAAAGATTAGCCAAAGGTATGCTAAGTTCCTCTTTACATTCCTTTAACACCCTTGCAAACAGTTCATCAGGGCCTGAGGATTTGTTAGGTTTTAGTTTCTCTATTTGTCCGAGGACCATGTCACTAGTTACCGCAATCGTACATAGTTTATTATCCTGTTCTACATAATCTATTATTTCAGGAATATCGCTAGTATTTTCCTGGGTGAATACTGAGAGGAAGTAGGTATTGAGAATTTCACACACATCCTTATCACTGTCAGTGATTTGACCAGAGTTACTCTTAAGTGAGCCTATCTTGTCCTTAATCTTACTTCTGTATACTTGAAAAAACCCTTTTGGGTTAGTCTTTGAATCCCTTGCGACCTTAACCTCATAATCCCTTTTTGCTTTTCTTATTCCTTTCTGCATTTCTCTCTTTAATTGAATATATTGATTTCTTAACTGCCCATCCCCTCTTTTGATATGCCTATATATGCCTCTCTTTTGACCAATGAGATGCTTTAATCTATTGTTCATCCATTTGGGATCATTTTTGTTAGATCTAATTTCCCTACTCGGAACAAAAGTTGTCTGGGCAGCTAGAACTATGCTCTGAAAAACGTCATATTGGCAACCAAGATCACCTACCTGACCCATAGTCAGGACATTCCAATTTAGCCCACCCAGGTAATTTTTCAGTCCCATGAAGTCGGCCAAGCGAAAAATGTCGGACAGATTTGATTGCAGTTATCTGGGTAATTCCATGATATATTGAAACTAAGTGATTTGTGATCTCTTTCCCCAAGCTCATCATTAGCCTCAAGATTATTAATTAGTGAATCTCTGTTGGCAAGAACCAAGTCAAGTAGATTGTTTCCTCTAGTTGGTTCTGTCACAACCTGTTCTAAAAAGCAATCCTGAACTGTATCAAGAAAGTCACTAGACTCAAGATTTCCTGTCATATTGTTCCAATCAATTTGTCTAAAGTTAAAATCTCCCATTATCACAACATTTTCATATCTAGATGCCTTATGAATTTCGTCCCATAACAGCTTACTGCACTCCCTATCAAGGTTTGGGGGCCTATAAATCACACCCAAAATTAATTTGTCACGTCCTATGAGAAACTGTAGCCAAACAGATTCTGTGTTCGATGTTTCTAATCTTATATCATGTCTAAGGCAGCAATTTAAATTTTCTCTGACAAACATTGCCACTCCACCACCCTTCCTGTTGACCCTATCAATGTGGAATAGTTTATAACCCTGTATTCAGAAGGCATTTCTCTATCTTTCAGGTTGAACCAGGTCTCTGTTATACCAATAATATATATATTACCTGCACTTGCAAGTAATCTTAGCTCATCTATCTTATTTCTTAGACTCCTACTATTTGTATAGTAAACCTTAAGGGAGCTAGTCACTCGTTGCCCTCTACTATCTTTGTTTGTTTGTTGATCAGTTGATTTGCCATTACTAGTAACTTTATTTTGAATATTGTCTTTTAAACATATCCCTGAGGTATCCCGATAATAACTGCTGTTTTTAACCCTAATGGTGCAGCCTGATTGTTTCCCACAAACACCCATACCTTTATAATCTTATCAGTTTAAATTCTTAGATAAGTCACCAATTACCCTCTCAATTGAATTGGCTAATGCAACCACTCCATCCCCAGAGAGATAAACCCCATCCCTTGCATACATATCACGTTTGCCAAAGAATAGGTCCCAGTTATCAATGAATGGGATTGCAAGTTCCTTGCAGTACCTGTCTAGCCAGCAATTTATACCAATTGCCCTAGACATCCATTCATTGCCCACTCCCTTTGTAGGCAAGATGCTACATATGACTGGGATCCCTCCCTTAGACCTAACTACTTCTATGGCTGACCTTTACTTATCCAGCAGCTCCTCTCTCCTGCCCTTCCCAGTGTCATTACCCCCAGCACTAAGACAGATAATGGGCTTGTTCCCATTGCCTGCCATAATATTATCCAACCTGCTGACTATGTCACCAACACCAGCTCCAGGAAGGCACACTCTCTGTCTGACCTTTCTGTCTCTGTTACAAAATGCACGGTCCATATATCTTACCTGAGAATCGCCTGCTATTAAAATATTCATACCTTGATTAGCAGGGGAATCAGTGGTACCTTCAACCTCACTAACCACTGAAGTACACTCATCTTGGAGAATAGAGAATCGATTTCCTACCTTCACATCTTCTCTATTAACTCTCATCTTCCTTCTTCCTGAACTGTGAACCACTTGCCACTTAAAGCGGCTGCCACTATCACTGCTGGTGATAATTTCCTCCTTTCCAGCTAAATCCTTCTCACACTCCGAAACTCATCTATGCGAAGCTTCAGCCTCCTATTTTCCTCCTGAAGAGGTAGAATCTCCTTTTTCAACACTTGAACCTGAGATTCTAAAACACTACAACAAACCATGGTGCTTGGTAACAGCCCACGCTAACTCCCAAGAGCTTAGGCAGGTATGACCACAGGTAATCACTAACCTCAGCGATCAGGCCATACTGTACAGTAAATATTTATGGTATTTGACATGTATAGAAAGCCTTTTGTTATGCAAAACATTTTGAGCAGCCTTAAAACTAACTTACAATTACTGGACAATGAGACACGTAGTACGTGAGAATAGGAATGCCTAATTTATACTATATTGAAGATATTCAGTAATTTAGTAAAAAAAATAATTGCCCTTACCCCTTTGCCTTCCTTTCTCCAGATATTATTTTATGTACTTGATTTCTTGAACTCTTGATGCAAGGAAGAGTAGGGCTGTTCCAATTATTAGGTCAAAATCTCCAACAGCCAGAAGACATTTCCACGGTGAAGGGTAGAGCAGCCTACTATGTCACCCCTCCCTGGTTGTTCTGTTCACATGTTTGTGTTAAGCCTAACATGGCGTCCCTGCTTGAGTCCCACAGCTGGCCACCACCTGCCTTGCTCCACGACTTTTCATCTAATACTGTAAGTAGTGGGTGCTTTACTGTTACTGCTCCTACCATCACCACAGCCGTATTGTGTTGTGGTAATTGTGGTGGTGACATTGGTGGTGGTGATGGTTGTGTTGTTGGCATTGGTGGTGCTGGTATTGGTTGTGGTGATGGCACTGGTGATTGCGTTAGTGATTGTATTGGTAGTGGTGATGCTTTTGATGTTGATGTTGGTATTGATGATGGTGTTGGTGGTGATGACGGTATTGGCATTAGTGGTGGTGATAATATTGGCATTTGTGAGTGTTTGTGGTGGTGATGATAAAATAAGAATTAGAGTTATTATCCCCGGATGGTTATTAACCCAGGATAACCCACGAAAACCACCAGTCACTGTAACTTATTTCCAGTGGTTATCCCTCAGTGTGCGCCCAGCAACAGTCAGGTAACTCGCAGGCACTTGTTTCCTGCTAGGTCTGTGGTTCTTAACCTGGGATACCTGTATCCCTGGGAGTACGAGAAAGCAAAGCTTGGGATAACAGAATATGAGTCAATAAATCTTGCAACAGGTGATCGGGGACATCAAAGCTAGTCCTGTCAAAGTGAGTCTTCAGACAGATTTGTCAACTAACGTTAGATGTTGCAGTCAGTTGTTAGAGTTTGTGGGGTACGTGAAGGAGAAAGAAGTTATGGAAGAATTCATGTTTTGTGAATCCCTGATAATAACTACAAAAGCAGTGAATGTGTTAAATCTCGTGAAAGATTTCGTCTTGAAGACTGGAATGACTGTCGATGTATGTGGGTCACTTTGCACTGATAGAGCACCTACCATGCTGGGAAACAAAATGAGGTAAATACTCGTGCGAGGGAGGTGCCCCATCTCACTTTATATTACATCCTCATTAACTTCCCACAAAAACACTGCATGGAAAATTGAAGTGTGTTTTGTCAGTTCCATTGAAAGATATAAAATTTACCAGAGGATGATCCCTGAACCTCCTCTTCATTGCATTTTGTGAAGAAATTGGAGCTGAACACAGACGTGAGGTGGCTTTTCCTTGGCCGATGCTTTAATAGTGTCTTCGAACTAGGCAAAGAAATCAAGCACTTTCTTAGAAAGCAAGTCGGTAATACTTCTGATGTCTTTCAAAACAGGGAATTAATTTTGTCTCTGTCATATTTTGCATAATACACCAGACCTGAACACTTACATCCAAGGCAGAGGAATTAATATGATCATTGCCAGGGAAAAACTGTCAGCCTTCACCAAGAAAACTTCCAGTGAGGATAAATCACATTCAGAACGGATATGTTGCTAGTTTTCCTTCACACGATGAGGCTGCTGATGCGATCACAGAACTGTTCATCATGAGTAAGTGAAAAAGAATCATTTGCAGCAAGTGATTCAGTTTCTCCAAGGTTATTTTCACCACGCAGAGGTTTATGTAACTCAGGCAGGGATACGGAACCCAGTTATTTTTAACCAGTATTCCATGGATAATAATGATATAACGAAAGATGGTTGTTAACTCCAAGTTAATATAGGAAAACGAATGGAATCTGAATAAATCATGGTAAAAAAAAAGTCTGGTGAGCATAATTGAAAACATTTCCATAATTAGCAGACAAAGCCTTGGAGGCTCTGGTGTCATTTACCTCTGCCTATGACACAACATTTCTGCACATAACAACAATGGCTAAAAGCTGTCTCTATGCAGTTGATAACATGAGTGCGCTTATTTCTCAAAAAATTTGGTTCCACCATGATCACTTATCAACATCAACAATAAAAGAACCATTAAATAAGGCAAGTGTATTTTTTTTCTTTTTATAACTGAATACATGTAAGTTCTTAGGCATGACTGTGTTATTGATCTACTTCACCTTTATATAGGTTTTTGATGCAAAAGTAAATATTTCACAAAGAAATTAAAGCTTTAAGTTATTTTTGACAGGGTACCACAAAAAATAATTTGTGTGTGTGTGTTTCCCAGAGTCTTTGAAGTTATCACAGTTGCTGTATTATCTCTCTCTCTCTCTCTCTCTCTCTCTCTCTCTCTCTCTCTCTCTCTCTCTCTCTCTCTCTCTCTCTCTCGTTTAATCAGCACTGAGGGTGTTTACACAACCAGTCTTTAATTCCAAGATGTGTTTTATCACCTGTTTGCTAGCCACCTGGGGCTGTTGTCGTGTCGTCATTGTCTTAGTGTAAACACTATGCTAAAAATATACAATGTCATGAGCAAATCGCTGTTTACGTACAATGTTTCCCCTCTAACTAGAGCGTTAATGTATCTTTATTGTAGTAATTGAAGCCAGTCTCCCTGTCTTTGAGATGTTTCACTTGGCTTTATCAAGCCAAGACTTGATAAAGCTCTACTCAGAGCGAAACGTAGTGCAGATAAAAGCTTATTCTGCAACTTGTGGGTAATTACGATGTTTTATCTGGACTTCCCTAGCCAGCTGGTGTGATTGTGTTTACACTTGAATTTACAAGTTAAGAGCTCTGATACTATCTCGGTTTATTTACAGGTTAAGAGCTCTTATATTATTTCAGTTTACTTACAAGTTAAGTGCTCATATATTATCTCAGTTCATTTTAAAGCCCATCTCAACCCCCCTTAAACCCATCTCTTCCCAGAATGACTACCTTTGTAATTACTTACACGACTATTACCACTACTCCTGTTACTAGTGCAACACAAACTATTACTATTACTGCGACTACTACTACTGCTAAGATTACAACTCTTACTACTACTACTACTACTACCACTACCGCCACCACTACTACTAATACTGCTGCTACCACTACTAATAGTATGTACTTTTTTTCCCTTCTTTCCGATCTGTCTTCTGGTTTTGTCTGTTTTTTCCTCGCTCTGTTGTGACTTGGACATTATTCCAGCACTGACTGAAACGTCACCGCAAGCAATATCTCTTTAGTTATCTGTTAATTGTTGAAGCCACGGTATTGTAACTTATTCTTCAGACTGTCACCTACAGCAGTATTATACGTCGTACTGCTAGGCAAACATGAACGACAAGTGTGTGGAAACTAGCACTAACGTACCTGTGTATTGCTAGATGAATCGCAGCAGGAAGTGCTTGTTCTCCAGGAGAGATACTGTGATTGTCTTAAAAAATAATGAATGGTTATATAGATGAGCAAATTGTGTTGACTTTGAGTTCATAAAACTAAAAAAAAAAAATGCTGATCGTTCCCACGGGAGTCTCTTCCAGGGGAAGAGAAGCCTTGATGTTGGTGAAAGGCTCTAGATCCAAGGAATCTGAGTTACTCTCCCCCGAAAATAAGAATATACTGGAGGTATAAAAGAGCAGCGTATTACAGTGAATGAGAGATTTAAAAATAGTTGTAAGGTAACACGTCACTAGTAGCGTCTCTCACAAGATTAATAACCACAGTGAAGTTGCCTAAGTCAGCTCTCTGGATAAATACAAAAGTGAACACATGGATGGTTTTCCACAATGTTAGTGTGACCCGAAGAATTAAGACTACATTCACCATCACTCGCTTCCTATAGCTGTCTTTCCACGACTCCAACATCATGGTGGAATGATGACTTGGTAAATACAAGTATGGTGAAGCTCTCACTGACCGAAACATCTTCATTTGTGTCTGCGTGTATTTGATTTACTACGTATGGGCTTACTGTCTTTATAACCCGTAACCATGATTTACTACGCGTGGGCTTACTGTCTATCTTCATAACCCGTAACTGTGACTTACTACATGTGGGCTTACTGCCTGTCTTCATAACCCGTAACTATAACTTACTACATGTGGGCTTCCTGTCTTCATAACCCGTAACTATGACTTACTACATGTGGGCTTACTGTCTGTCTTCATAACCCGTAACTGTGACTTACTACGTGTGGGCTTACTGCCTGTCTTCATAACCCGTAACTATGACTTACTAGATGTGGGCTTACTGCCTGTTATCATAACCCGTAACTGTGACTTACTACACGTGAGCTTACTGTCTTCATAACCCGTAACTAGGTCAAGGAAAAAGTAGGACCTCTGAAAATTGGGAATGAACAGCTGACGGATAACGAACTGGAAATGTGTTTCTTATTTAATGACTATTTTTTGTCAGTTTTTACACAGGAAGACATAAATGAGATTCCAGAAATTAACGACAATTCAGTTCCTGATGAATTCAAATTAACTAATATTACTGTCACGAGGGACATGGTTATCAAACAGATAGACAAACTGAAGCAAAATAAGTCCCCAGGACCCGACGAGTTGTTTTCCAGGGTACTTAAAGAATGCAAAATGGATCTTAGTCAGCCATTAACGAGTGTGTTTAATTCGTCCATCCTTACTGGTGTTGTGCCTGAGATGTGGAAGATGGCTAATGTGGTTCCTATATTCAAATCAGGGGATAAGTCCATTCCTTCAAATTACCATCCAATAAGCCTGACATCTATAATAAGCAAATTATTAGAATCAGTTATAGCTGACATTATTAGAATTTGCCTTAAAGAGCATAATTTGATTAATGAATCTCAGCAATGGCTCACGAGAGGTCGTTCCTGCCTGACAAATTTACTGACGTTCTTCAATAGAGAATTTGAGGCAGTAGACAATTACAAAGAATATAATATTTTTGTTTGGATTTTAGTAAAGTCTTCGACAGAGTGCCTCACAAGAGACTCTTAAGAAAAGTAGCAGCTTATGGTATAGGAGGTAAAGTTCTAGCATGGATAGATGCATGGCTTACCAACAGAAAGCAGAGTTTCCATTAATGGGGTCAAATCTGAATGAGGATTAGTCACTAGTGGCATTCCACAAGGAACATTAAAATGGTATAAAATACCGACAGGTTGTTAGGTAAGACACATATGCAACAGTTAGGTATCTTTATTTCGAAACGTTTCGCCTACACAGTAGGCTTCTTCAGTCGAGTACAGAAAAGTTGATAGAAGCAGAAGAGACTTGAAGACGATGTAATCAGTCCATCACCCTTAAATACAAGTACCAAGATACAAGGGTATCTTGGTACAGACGTGAAATCAACTTCGACAACCTCTACTAGTGAGAACGGCTGGATTTGAGAGGGACCTGACCTCCCACATCTGCGTTCTACTAGTGACCTACACCTCCTGGCGCTATATAAGGCTCCATCCTGTCACTTAACTCCATATTGTTTCAGACTTTGGAACAATGCTCTTCTCCAGACTGAGGGACTGACCACCTCAAAACTTTAAGGGTGATGGACTGATTACATCGTCTTCAAGTCTCTTCTGCTTCTATCAACTTTTCTGTACTCGACTGAAGAAGCCTACTGTGTAGGCGAAACGTTTCGAAATAAAGATACCTAACTGTTGCATATGTGTCTTACCTAACATTCCACAAGGATCAGTTTTGGGCCCTCTGTTGTTCATAATTTACATTAATGACCTTGATGAAAGAATTACAAGTGACATGAGCAGATTTGCTGATGATACAAAGATAGGCCGTTTGATTCATTCTGAGGAGGATTCCAATGAACTCCAGGATGATTTGAACAAATTAATGTCTTGGTCTGAAAAACGGCAGATGAAGTTTAATGTGGACAAGTGTAAAGTACTAGTCCTTGGGAATGAAAATAACCCTCGAAGCTATAAACTAGGTGAAGTAGAACTTGATCATACAGAATGTGAAAAAGACTTGGGAGTCATGGTAAGCAGAAATCTAAAGCCAAGACAGCAGTGCCTAAGTGTGTGCAACAAGGCTAACAAATTAGTGGGATTTATTTCAAGAAGTAACAGAAGTCCGAAAGTTATTTTATGTCTCTATACATCACTAGTGAGGCCTCATTTAGATTATGTCGCTCAGTTTTGGTCTCCTTACTACAGGATGGGTATAGACTCATTGGAGAACATACAAAGAATGACTAAAATGATTTACTGTGTAAGGAATCTCCCGTATGAAGACAGACTTAGAGCCTTGAATCTCCACTCTCTGGAGAGACGTAGAATGAGGGGAGATATCATTGAAGTGTATGAGTGGATGATGGGTATAAACAAAAGTGATATTAATAAAGTACTGAGGGTGTCGAACCAGGTAAGAACCAGAAATACGTAATGGATTTAAGTTGGATAAATTTAGATTTAGAAAGGACATAGGTAAGTACTGGTTTTTGAACAGAGTTGTGGATGCGTAGAACAATCTCCCGAGTAGGGTGATCGAGGCTAGGACCTTGGGTGGCTTTAAAACACTGCCTTCTGCAATGTTCCTCCATTCTTAAGAACTTAAGAATGGAGGAACACTGCAGAAGGCCTACTGGCCCATACAAGGCAGGTCCTTATCATAACCACCCCTACTCAAAGCTTCCCAAGAATATCCTCCCATTGGAAATATAAACACATATGCAGTATAATGTGATCCTTTACTGACGTTTCACCCACACAGTGGGCTTTTTCAAGTCACACACAGATCTACCTGGGGTGTATGTATGTATAATGTTCGCCAAGACCATAGTCCTGGCACGGGTCCCAATCTTGCGATGACCCGTCTCTGGCTCCCGATGGAGAAAGGTTTCCACAATGATGCGACGCATGCCGCTCAAGCGCCCCTCTGGTCAGTTCAACTGGTGCATCTCATAAGCAACACCATATGTAACTATGGACACTAGCGAGGAGGAGGATATGTCATTATCACAGGTAACAGCTTTTCTGGTTCGCTGACCCCATGGTACACTAGTGTGGCCGCAGTCATCTCTGGGTCCTCTTCGGGAGGGAATATCACCCCTAGTTGCCTGCGGAGTGTCTCAGTAGCTTCGCACTCTAGAAGATAGTGTGTTAGGGGCCGCTGGACAACGTGCTGACAGTACTGGCACATCTCCTCAGCCTTGTCTACCATCATCTTGGCTGTGGGAAAACCCAAACGAAGCCGATGGATGGCGGTACACTGCGCTCTGGACCAGCTTCTATCATATGGAGGGGGTTCTCCCTGAGTCACTGCTCGGTACCACTGTTGAGATGGGGTATCACCTAAGACCTCCCCCATAAGTTTCGTGACTCTGGCAGCCACCAGTTTGGTCTGTCGTAGGCTGATTGGGACAGTAATCCCAACATGTGGATAGTCTGTTGCTGCCTTGGCTGCATCATCTGCCGCCTCATTTCCCCAGATGCCAGCATGGCTGGGGATCCAGTTCAATGTCGATCTATTACCCTGAACTTCTAAGGCTGTCATTATGCTCAGGATCGATGTGATGAGGTGAACATTATCCTGGGGTTGAGGATGGGAGAGGGCATTGATTGCCGAGGTGGAATCAACATATATGACAGGTCGGAGTCGATGTCGTAGGGCATGTGACAATGCCTGCTGAATCGCCACCAGCTCAGCTTGAAGGATCGTGCAGTGGTCAGGGAGTCGCCAGCCTTGTGTGTGATCATTGTTATACAGTCCAGCTGCTGCTCTCTTCCTGTCAGGGTCGACAGAACCATCTGTGAAATACACTGCACATGTGCCTCCCTCTGCCAGTGCCATGCTTGTCTCAGCATGATTGCTGAGGGTGTCTTGACTGCAGAGACACTTAGATATGGGTAGCTGCATGATGAAAACATCAGCTGGATCTGGGCGCCAGGGAGGTGGTGGATGGTACCCAGCAACAGGAAGGTCACAACTCTTCTCACAGAGCAGCTGTACAGGCAGCAGCTTCCGCCCAGCAGCACAAAACGAACGAATCCAGGAGTAGTCCGTGAAGAGTGTGGGATCTTGTGACATGGTTGTTAATATCCATCTCCTTAGTGGGGTACCTTGCTGCCGGTGCAGAATCGTGGCCACTTTGCAGGCGTTTATGTATCTTACTCTGTCAGCCAAGGAAGGAAGCCGGGCCTCAGATCTGAGACATACTGTGTTGGTCCAGATGGGGGCACCAAGCATAGTTCTTATCGCCTGGTTTTGTACGACCTCCACCCTTTGCCTACTCTGCGGGAAGAGATGAGCTAAAGCCGGTGCACCGTAGTCAACTAGCGAGCGTATAGCTTGTATATAGTACAAGCGAAGTACATCTTTGCTTGCCCCTGCACGGTGCTTCGTCATGGCTCTCATGGCGTTGAGTTTGAGTAGAGCACGTGACCTGACATACTCGGCCTGTTTCTGAAAGGTCAGCTTTTTATCAATGTAGATTCCCAAGTACAGGTAGGAGCCTGTCCACTCAAGTTCTATATCTTGAATACGTAATCTATTCACAGGATCTGGTCCCTTGAACATCATTGCAAGAGATTTCTCGGCCGAGATCTTGAGGCCTAGTTCCTTGCAAGACTGCGTAATTAGGTCCAAAGCTCTCTGAGCCTGTCGTTCTAAATTGCCTTTCCCATTCACTACTAGTGCAAGATCAGCATAGCTGAGGAGCTGTGTACCACTATGAAAGGGAAGGCTCACAAGTTCCTGCATAAGGATGTTAAACAGGGTAGGACTGAGCACACCTCCTTGTGGCGTACCGTTTTCCAGGGTTTTAAAGGAAGAGTAGTGTCCCGGAAAGCTGACACAGGCCTGCCTGCCCCTAAGGTAGGACTCTATCCAGGCCAGGAGGCGTCCTTTGATTCCCTTCCGAGCTAGTATTGCCAGAATTGCTGTGGGGCTGGCTAGCTCAAATGCCTTCTCAAGGTCGAGGTAGACGACGATACTAGGTTTTTTGTTGCTATCAGCAATCTGGCTTAGTAGAGTGGTTATGCACTCTGCTGTTCCCACTCCTTTGGTGAAGCCAAATATGTGATGATGAGAGGGTCCAAATTTCCATAGGAGGCGGTTTAACACCATCCTCTCAGCTGTCTTGGCTAAGCAGCTGGTCAGCGATATGGGTCTCATACTGCCTGGGTCCTTGGGCTTTGGAATTGGTACGATTGTAGCTTTCTTCCAAGCTGCTGGGAGTGTCCTGGCCCTCCACGACTTGTTAATGACGTCTAGTATGGCCTCCCATCCACTCTGCCCAGCCCGTGCAATCATGTAGTACGTCACACCTTCGATGCCCGGGGCAGTGTCACCTGTGTTCTTAATGGCACGTCGGAGTTCCAAGTCCATGAGGTCTACATCAGTCACATCTTCCGACTCACATGCAGCTTGTATCGTTAGCTGGCGCTGTGGCAGAAGATCTGTCTGTATATTCCGGATGTCCTGTGGGAGCTGAGTGGAGGCTCCCCTGGAAGTGAAAAGCTCCACTAGTTTCTCTGCTTCCTGGGATGGGTTCGGGTGTGCTGGTGGCCTCGGCTTGCTCTTGCCAGTTGCTATGTTGAGCTTGCCCCATATCTCAGATAAGGTGGTGTGATGCCTGAATGTTGAGCACCACTCCAGCCATTTCTCAGTTTTTACTCTGAGAGAGATTCTGCGGGCATGCTGCACAATGGCTCTCAGAGTATTCCTGTTCTCTGCCATAGAGTTACGCCTGTATAGCTTCCTAAAAGAGTTGATGCGGTGGTTCTGCTCCCGCACCTCGTCGTTGTAGAACCACCAGTCTCTTTTGTGAGTGCGTCCTGCGGACTTCTTTGGAATTGCGCACTCTGCTGCCTGGATGAGAACAGTGATTAGCTCCTGTTCAGCCATATCACAGTCTTCAGATAGAGAGTATGTGGACCACCAGTCATGAAGAAAATCCTGGAACACCTTCCATTTGGCCCTCTTTACGTCCCATCTAGGAGGCAGCACAACTGTGGGAGGCCTGTTGATGTTGAAGGTGGTGATCACTGCAAAGTGGTCACTGACAAGGTGAGGATGAGTTTCCCATGTGGCTCCTGCTGCGAGTTGTCTTGACCCAAAGGTAAGGTCGAGGCAGCCACCCAACGGGTGTGTGGGGTCTCCATTGTTTAGCAACTTTACCTCTGGAATATCGTGTAGGAGCATTGCTATGTGTCTGCCAGCAGCATTGGTTGCTGAGTGAGAGTGCAGCATTGGGTGATGTGCGTTGAAATCTCCACCAACAATAATACACTCAGTGCGTGCTAGTGCGAGGAGCTCTGCAATGTCGAGGGTGTGTCTTGGGTTCTTGTAGATGTTATAGATGGTAATGGGCGCCCCAGGTATGTGCACAAGGATGGCCTGTACCTCGACATCCTCTCCACAGTCCAAAGGGTTGGCTATAACCTCGTGAGGTATTGTATTGGATACAAATACAGCTGTGCCTCTGCAGTGAACGCCCGGGTCCATGTGCCGAAAATACCCAGCAAAACCGGGTAGTCTTGGGCACATAGTCGGGACAGTCAGAGTTTCTTGTAGTAAGACGATGTCAACCCGATCCCGAATTACTGCCTCCAGCAAGAGGTGCTGTTTGCTCCTTGGGCCCTGAATGTTCCATTGTAGAACCTTGAGGGTGTGATTTGGTACCGAGGTTATTCCGTCGCTGTTGTTTCCCGAGCTGGAGACTGAGTCCTGCCCGCTCTGAGAACCTGCAAACTCATGGCATCCACTGTCTCCTCCTCGGTCAGCAAGCACACTCTCAGGAGCGTATTGACCATCTGCCGGAATGTGCTCTGTTGTTCCATGGAGTTGATTGTGTTGCAAATAAGATCCGTGAACACCTTGATGAGTGCTACGAGATCCTCCCTGGTGAGAGCCTGATTTGGGGTTGGGTTCGAAACAGTGGATATTATCTGGGCTGTTGTGGTCTGTAGGGACTGCTGAGGGTTGGATTTCTTTATTGTATGCACCGTGGTCTGTTGCTGTTGGGTAGCCGGGATCTGCTGGTGAGGTGCCAGTTGAGTCTGCAAAGCGCCTGTGCCGGGTAAGGAGTGCCTGCGTTGTTGTACTATGGCCGGTGGGGGCTCGTTTAGTGCCACCTGCTGATCGCATTGACCAGATGCACCCTGTTGACGCCTCCTGTTCCTCTTGTTTCTGTTTCTTCATTGGTGCAGGAGGTTCTTGACCTTGACGCCTGGTTGAGACTTCGAGGGTTGGGAATTCCTGGGCATTGACTTGGGTTAGCTGCTGAGAGATCTGCGGTATGGCAGCGTTCTCTGCACCCATCGTCTGCTGAGAGTGATGATCCGTCGTAGCCTGTTGCCGAATTCTTGGCGTCTTCCAGACTCCTTGAATTCTGGCGAGCCTCTCGGGACATCGAGGATTCCAGGCATGATGTTTCTGCCTGCAGTTCGGGCATTGTGGAGTGGGTGGCGATGCATTTTTCAGCTTGTTGATGCATTCCTCGGTAGGGTGGTGCTGGCTGCAGACACCGCAGATTACTCTGTTTGGACAGAGTGCACCCAGGTGTCCATAACGCTGACACTTGAAACAGCGAACTGGTTCTGCTGTGAAGGTCCTGACATCGTACTTGCCCCAAGAACCGAGGTCCAGCTGGGATGGCAGTGGTCCTACATGCTGAATGAGGACCTGTCGGGTTGGTGCGTTGCCTGCCGTCTTTGCCTTGAGATGTTGAGCTGACACCACACTGGGGTGAGCTGCTACTGCCTCGATGGGCATCATCAGCGGGTATCGCATCACTACACCCTTGGTGATTTTCTGCCGAGAGTCCAGTTCCTCCAGGGTGAATGAGCGATCTGTCTCCATGACTCTTTTCAAGGTGGTATACATTTCCTTGTTGAGAGGAGTCAATATTGGTTCTCCCCTCAAGTTGAACCATATCTTGAACTTCAGGTTGTGTCGTGATTCCAGGTATGAAACAACGCCATAGTGGGTTCTGTGGTCCCCGTAAGACTTCACCTTGAATTTGCCAGGTCGGTTGAGCTGGTTTGCCTGCTCCTTGGAGGGACGGCGCTTCTTGTTGTCCACAGTGTTCCATCCCTCTTGGTTTTCGGGGGTTGGGGTGTTTATTTCCTCCCCTGTTTCCATTGTAGCTGGCTCCATGGTTGGAACTGTCAGATCTGCTACAATGTGAGCAGGATCTTCCTCTTCCTCTCGCAACTTCTTCGCTAGAATTTCGCCCCACATTTCCAAATCCGAGTCCTCCGTCGTGTTCATGGAGCATCGTGGCCTCTTCTTTTCGGCAGAAGCCATGCGCCTATCTTGTGATAAGGTAGTGAACTCCGTGAACTGAGTGTGTGAGTGTGTGTACTGGATGCTACCTGGGGTGAACGAACGAACGAAAAGTGCAGGTAAGATCCCAATGGGATGAGCTGGGAAGACGGGACAGACGAAGAATAGCGCTGGAGAGGAATGTTCTTAGTCGTAGAAATAGAGCCAGGGCTTGACCCAGCAGCAAAGGCGATCGTGGGACAGACTTGAGAACAGGAACAGAGTCTCAGTTGCGTTGGTCTTGTAACAGTAGGTTAGTCACAGGACGAGGTAGGCAACGATGATAACTCTGGTGAGTTGGAGAGGTGGCATCTACGTTGAGATATGCGGGTTTTTGCTTGTCCTAGCGCCCGGTCTTGGATCCACTTTGAAGTCGCCGGAATGCAGGTTTTGATAGGAGAGTACACTCGATTGTATGAGTTTTGTCGGTGCCAAGGTCTTCTAGTAAGTCGGTTACAGTTTGTTGGTCACATCCAGGGGCAACGGTATATTTCATAGTCCCATGTTTGATCTGATAGACTGCCAGGGCGGCAACCGGTGATATGAGTAGTGGGTTACTTGTGTAAATGGTGAGAGGGCCAATGGATCTGATCGGTTGTTCCTTTTCTGCAAGTTGAGGTGACTCAGTACGTAAAGGTGGTTGTGTCGAGGCTTGCTTAGTTGATCGTGGTTGTGGAGAAGGTGGGGCTGATGCTTCAGGAGGTGTAGTGCTAGAAGTCAGAGGCGGCTCCTCTTTGGTGGAAGGAATGTGAGTGCTGTCATTGGTGGATTCAGTGTGCGAATCTTCGGCATCTTCGAGAAGCAAGTCCTGCATATCGTCGGGAGCAGCGGAGCTAGCGATTTTAGGGATGATATTCAAAATGTCGGCAGAAGGAGGACATTCAGGGAAGTTTAAGGACGGCATGGAGTTCATTGTGAAGAGGTTGTTGATGGTCTTGTTGAAGGAGCCAGGGTGTGCTGCGTTGTGCATGTGAGCAAACATCATGCAGTAATAAATTTTGGTGGAGGTGTCTTCAGGTTATGGGGAGGAGGTGGCGGTAGGTGGCTGTTGTTGAGTTGCTTGTAGGATCTCGATAGGGGTTGTCTGGAGCTTTGCAGCAGCTGCATAAGTTGGGGAATGAACAGTTGTCTTCTTAATGTCGTTCTTTATTTTCTGGGTGAGTACTTCTTTTCGTAGAGGGCACTTAGCAGCAAGGGTATGATGAGTGCCTTTGCAGTTGAGGCAGGTAGGAGTGGTAGTGGTGGTGCAACATTCCTTGTAGTCATGGCCATCTTTGCAACAGTTAGTGCAGTATTTCTTACCTTTCTGGGGACAGTCAGGTGTTGAGTGGTGATAGGAGTAGCAGGTCCAGCATGGCGAGATGTGGGCGAAACGTTCGGGTTCTATGTGACTTGGATGGATATGATAGTAGGAGATGGCTAGGCCATCAGACAGTGCTCTAGTAGCCATGGCGATGTTGGAGAAGGTAAGCTTGATCATTGTAGAAGAGTTTGGTATTTTGATGATGTTATCAATTGAGGCCCAAGTGTTTTGTTCCTCGATAGATATCTTGATGTCAGCAGTGGATAAGGAAGTAATGAGTTTGTTCAGTCGTTTGACAAAAACGGAACGTTTCGCCAGCAAGAAAGGTGAAGGACAGATGGTGAACTCTCGGTCCCTGAGAGTCTTCATAGAGGTGTCGTCCATCAGTTTTGAAGCTTCATGATCGTTAGTACAGACGACAGTAAATGAGTCTTTCGTCGAGTGGATAGCTGTAAATTTGACCTGCAGGCAGGTCTTTACAGCGGTAGCTAGGGCAAGCTTAGTAGAATCATTGATTACTCCACTGTTAGGCTTGATCCTTACACGATTTGCAAGCATCGTGAGGGAGTCAACAGGGTTTTGACAGGGGAAGTGGGCCGAACGAAAATGGAACCACTACATCAACACGACCTGGACGCACAACAACGAACGACACACTAAACCATTGCAAGTACAATACCTGGGGTGGAAGGTACGGGAGTATTTATAGTCATGTTCAGAATGTTGAGGTCAGGTGGAGAATGCTGCATCTGATGATCTACCGGGTGGAGTTATAGAGTCTTGGGTAGCTTGGCAGGGGTATTGGACAAGTTGTGAGTAGACCTTCTGCAGTGTTCTATGTTCTTATGTGGGATAGCGATGAAGAAGTTTCTTGGCGAGTGGTTCAGCTATGTTATAGAAGCCGTTGTTCTGGTTGAAATTGTTGGTTATAGAGATAAGCGATGATTCCAGAATCCTGGAATCCTGGAATGATTCCAGAATCCTGGAATCATCGCTTATTTCTATAACCAACAATTTCAACCAGATGAATATCAAAATGGTATACAATACCGACAGGTTGGTAGGTAAGACACATAGGCAACAGTTAGGCAACTTTATTCCGAAACGTTTCGCCTAAACAGTAGGCTTCTTTAGTCGAATACAGAAAGTAGGCAGGAACAATAGAGATGTGAAGACGATGTAATCAGTCCATCACCCTTGAAGTCGTAGAATTTTTGAGGTTGTCAGTCCCTCAGCCTGGAGAAGTTCAGTTCCATAGTCAGGAACTATCAGATAGATCTGTGTGTGACTTGAAAAAGCCCACTGTGTGGGTGAAACGTTGTCAATAAAGGATCACATTATACTGCATATGTGTTTATATTTCCACTGTGTCGGTATTTAATACCATTTATTTCCAATATCCTCCCATATCCAATGACACCAATCAAACCCAGCCCTTCCCACTCATATATTTTATACCATTTTAATGTTCAATCTGTCAGACACTGCAACACAAGGGTATCTTGGTACAGACCTGAAATTAACTTCGACAACCTCTACTAGTGAGAACGGCTTTGAGTGGTGACCTGTACTTAACTCAGTGGTGACCTGTACTTAACTCAGTGGTGACCTGTACTTAACTCAGTGGTGACCTGTACTTAACTCAGTGGTGACCTGTACTTAACTCAGTGGTGACCTGTACTTAACTCAGTGGTGACCTGTACTTAACTCTGTGAAGAAGTGTCTTGTTTGCTCCCGTGGACTGAACCAAGATGCCCTCCATTGAGCAACTTTACCAGCAACTTAAGGAAGAATTGAGGGCAGCGAAGATGGAGATACGGCGATTGACCGAGGAAAACAAGAGGATTCGTAGTAGTCCTCCTGTTTCGAGTCCTCAGGTCAAGAAGGGATCGTGGGCAGTGGCTGGACAGCAGGGGACGACGAAGTTGACGATCAAGAAGACGAATGGAAAGCCAGAAACGATGAAGAAGAAAGAGACTGCTGTGGAAACTCCCGTGGAAACCTCCAACGCATTCTCGGTGCTACCCGACGAATGTGAGTCGACTACTGGGATCGTCACAACGAACGACAACAAGGAAGGTAAGAATATTGTTGTTGGGGATAGCCAGGTTAGATACATGGATAGGGCATTCTGCTTGAAGGACAGGAGTAGGAGACAAAGGGTATGCTTTCCTGGGGCTGGGATGGAGGACATTGTTAGCCGGCTTGACAACATCATGAACGGTAATGGGATCAATCCTATTATTTGCCTCAGTGCTGGAGGCAATGATGTAGGCAAGCGTAGAAGTGAGGATTTAGTTAGAAAGTTCAGGACAGCTATAGACATGATTAGGAAGAAGGGGGGGCACCCTGTTATATGTGGCATTTTGCCAAGAAGAGGTGTTGGTAATGAATGGTTGTCCAGAGCAATTGGTATTAATTGTTGGCTGGATAAACACTGTAAGGATAATGCAGTACCATTCATTGACAACTGGGACAACTTCTATGGCCTAAATGACATGTATGCCAGGAATGGGGTTCACTTATCCAGGGCAGGTGTGGGTTTTCTTGCTAACTCAGTTGAGGGGGTTGTTAGGACTTTAAACTAGGATTAGTTAGAGGTATGGGTTTAGAAATGATTAATAATGAGTATGGATATATTGACTTATGCTCTGATATTAAGAATCTTAATAGTAACTGTCATGGAGTAACTCTGGGTAATGATAATTTCAGAAATTGTGTAAAAACAAAGATGAATAGGAAAAATGTGCAGAAGAAAAAACATATGATGGTATTTTATGCTAACAGTCGAAGTGCAAGAAATAAAATTAATGAACTACATTTGGTAGCATGTGCTGGGAACTTTGATATCATTGCATTAACTGAAACGTGGTATGATTTAAAGAGTCGGGATATGACTGCTGAGTGTAATATTCAGGGATTTAAGTTGTTCAATGTGGATGGATGTAATGGGAAGGGGGGAGGAGTTGCATTGTATGTTCGAGAAAATATTAATTGTTGCATAAAAACAGGTATAAAAATAGATGGAGCAGTAACAGAGTCTGTTTGGGTAGAGTTCGTGGAGGGTCAAGAAAAACTAATTCTAGGTGTAATATACCGACCTCCAGGCTTGGATCACGATAGAGGGAGACTTCTTTGGGACGAAATTGTTAGGGCTTCTGGACACAGTAACATAGTCATAGTAGGGGACTTTAACTTTAGCCAAATTGACTGGAATTCTTTGACAGGTAATCTAGAGTCCAGTGACTTCATGGAAACAGTTCAGGACTGTTTTCTGAAACAGAGTGTAACTGAGCCTACCAGGGGTAATAATTTGCTAGACCTAGTCTTGTCAAATAAGGAAACACTCATGAATAATCTGGAGATCACTGAAGAGCTTGGCACAAGTGATCACAAATCCATCACTTTTAGCATTAATTGGGAATGCAAGAATAATGATAATACAGTAAAAATCCCTGATTTTCGTTCTGCCGATTATAATGGACTTAGGGAACATCTGTCTAATCTTGATTGGGGTTATCTAGCTAATGATTTTATTGACGATAATCATACTTATGAATATGAAGGGATCTGCTTTTATGATTGTTTTCTTAATAATGTACACAGTGCCCAGAGTATATACATTCCCCAGAGAGAAATTAGGTCTAATAATAACGATCCCAAATGGGTTAACAGGAGGCTAAATCATCTATTAGGGGAGAAAAGGGGAATTTATAGGCGCATCAGAAGAGGAGAGGTTAACCTTACTGACCAATATGTTCAGCTTAAAAGAGAAGTAAAAAAGGCGATTAGAAAGGCTAAACGTGACTATGAAATTAGAGTTGCTAATGAATCAAAGACTAATCCAAAGGGGTTCTTTCAAGTGTATAAGACGAAGGTGAAGGAAAAAGTAGGACCTCTGAAATCTGGGAATGGACAGCTGACGGATAATGAACTGGAAATGTGTTCCTTATTTAATGACTATTTTTTGTCAGTTTTTACACAGGAAGATGTAAATGAGATTCCAGTAATTAGAAATATAAACACATATGCAGTATAATGTGATCCTTTATTGACTACGTTTCGCCCACACAGTGGGCTTTTTCAAGTCACAAACAGAACTGTTTGTGACTTGAAAAAGCCCACTGTGTGGGCGAAACGTAGTCAATAAAGGATCACATTATACTGCATATGTGTTTATATTTCCATTGTGTCGGTATTTTATACCATTTTTTTCCTTCCAGTAATTAACAATTATTTAGTTCCTGATGAATTTATGTTAACTAATATTACTGTCACGAGGGACATGGTTATTAAACAAACAGATAGACAAACTGAAACAAAATAAGTCCCCGGGACCCGATGAGTTGTTTTCCAGGGTACTTAAGGAATGCAAGATGGAGCTTAGTCAGCCATTAACAAGTGTATTCAATGCGTCCATCCTTACCGGTGTTGTGCCAGAGTTGTTGAAGATGGCTAATGTGGTTCCTATATTCAAATCAGGGGATAAGTCCACTCCTTCAAATTACCGTCCAATAAGCCTGACATCTATAGTGGGCAAGTTATTAGAATCAATTATAGCTGACATTATCAGAAGTCACCTTGAAGAGCATAACTTGATAAATGAATCTCAGCATGGATTCACGAGAGGTCGTTTCTGCCTGACAAACTTACTGACGTTCTTCAATAGAACATTTGAGGCAGTTGACAGTGATAAGGAATATGATATTGTTTATTTGAATTTTAGTAAAGCCTTCGATAGAGTACCTCACAAGAGACTCTTAAGAAAAGTGGCAGCTCATGGTATAGGGGGTAAAGTTTTAGCATGGATTGAGGCATGGCTTACCAATAGAAAGCAGAGAGTTACCATTAATGGAGTGAAATCTGAATGGGGATTAGTCACTAGTGGCGTTTCACAAGGATCAGTTTTAGGCCCTCTCTTGTTCATAATTTACATTAATGACCTTGATGAAGGGATTACGAGTGACATGAGTAAATTTGCTGATGATACAAAGTTAGGCCGTATAATTCACTCTGAGGAGGATATCAATGAACTCCAGGACGATTTGGACAAATTAATGTCTTGGTCTGAAAAATGGCAGATGAAGTTCAATGTGGATAAGTGTAAGGTACTTGCCCTTGGTAATGAAAATAACCATCGAAGCTATAATCTAGGTGAAGTAGAGCTTGATCATACAGAATGTGAAAAAGACTTGGGAGTCATGGTAAGCAGAAATCTAAAGCCAAGACAGCAGTGCCTTAGTGTGCACAACAAGGCCAACAGATTACTTGGATTTATCTCAAGAAGTATAAGTAACAGAAGTCCAAAAGTTATTTTACAGCTCTATACATCACTAGTGAGGCCTCATTTAGATTATGCTGCTCAGTTTTGGTCCCCTTACTACAGGATGGATATAGACTCATTAGAGAACATACAGAGAAGAATGACTAAAATGATTTACTGTGTAAGGAACCTCCCGTATGAAGATAGACTCAAAGCCTTAAATCTCCACTCACTGGAGAGGCGTAGAATGAGGGGAGATATCATTGAAGTGTATAAGTGGATGACAGGCATAAACAAGGGAGATATTAATAAAGTACTGAGGGTGTCGAACCAGGTAAGAACCAGGAATAATGGATTTAAGTTGGATAAATTTAGATTTAGAAAGGACATAGGTAAGTACTGGTTTTCTAACAGAGTTGTAGATGCGTGGAACAGTCTTCCCAGTGGGGTGATAGAGGCTAGGACCTTGGGTAGCTTTAAGAAGAGACTGGACAAATATATGAGTGGGAGGGGCTGGGTTTGATTGGTGTCATTGGGTACGGGAGTTATTTCTAGGGAAGCTTTAGGTATGTGATGAATGGTTTGAAAAACCGACAAGTTGAAGATTGAGACACTTATGCAGCATATGGGAATCTTTATTCAGGAAACGTTTCGCCACACAGTGGCTTCATCAGTCCAATACAAAGAGGAAGGCGTAAGGAGAGGAGGAGTATGAGGTAATCAGTCCCTCAGCCTGGAGTCGATGTGTTCAGTCCATCAATCTACAAGATTGATGGACTGAACACATCGACTCCAGGCTGAGGGACTGATTACCTCATACTCCTCCTCTCCTTACGCCTTCCTCTTTGTATTGGACTGATGAAGCCACTGTGTGGCGAAACGTTTCCTGAATAAAGATTCCCATATGCTGCATAAGTGTCTCAATCTTCAAGCTTTAGGTAGTAGTCGTTTTGATAAGGACCTGCCTCGCATGGGCCAGTAGGCCTTCTGCAGTGTTCCTCCATTCTTATGTTCTTATAATCTAGGTGAGGCCTTACTAATGATGTATAAAGCTGCAGTATGACCTCTGGACTTCTGTTGCTTACACTTCTTGATATAAATCCCAGTAGTCTATTTGCCTTATTACGTACGCTTAGGCATTGCTGTCTTGGTTTAAGGTTGCTGCTCACCATAACCCCCAAGTCCTTTTCGCAATCTGCATGGCTAAGTTCTACATCATTTAACTTATAAGTGCTAGGGTTATGGACACTCCCGAGCTTCAGAACCTTGCATTTATCTATATTGAACTGCATCTGCCACTTTTCTGACCAAGAGTAGAGTTTGTCTAAATCCTCCTGAAGTTCCCTAACATCTACGTTTGAATCAATTATCCTACCTATCTTTGTGTCATCGGCGAATTTGTTCATATCACTAGTAATTCCTTCATCAAGATCATTGATATATATTATAAACAACAACGGGTCCAAGACTGATCCCTGTGGAACGCCACTTGTTACTGATCCCCACTCGGATTTAACCCCATTTATGGACACTCTCTGCTTCCTGTCTGTGAGCCATGATTCGATCCACGAGAGCACCCTTCCCCCAATGCCATGAGCTGCTACTTTCTTTAACAGTCTTTGGTGCGGAACTCTATCAAATGCCTTACTAAAATCTAAGTAAATAATATCAAATTCTTTATCGTGGTCAACAGCCTCAAAAGCTTTACTGAAGAAAGTTAATAAATTAGTTAGACAAGACCGGCCTCTTGTGAATCCATGCTGAGTATCATTAATCAAGCTATGCTTATCGATGGTAGAATTACCGACAATATGTAAAGTAAAAGGACACAAGTGCAACTAATGTGAGGGACTGACCACCTCAAAACTTTAAGGGTGATGGACTGATTACATCGTCTTCAAGTATCTTCTGCTTCTATCAACTTTTCTGTACTCGACTGAAGAAGCCTACTGTGTAGGCGAAACGTGTCGAAATAAAGATACCTAACTGTTGCATGTGTCTTACCTAACAACCTGTCGGTATTTTATACCATTTTAATGACTAAAGTTAAAGTCTCCTAGAATTACTACATTATCGTGCCTTGTGGCCCTAACAATTTCCTCCCATAGTAGTCTCCCCTGATCCCTATCTAAATTTGGGGGACGGTATATCACCTAAAATTAATTTTTCATTCCACTCTGAAAATTCTATCCAAACAGACTCTGTATGTGTTACTTCAGACTTAATACCCGTTTTTATGCAACAGTTCAAGCGATCTCGGACATACAATGCCACCCCACCCTCCTTCCCGACACTTCTATCTACTTGGAACAATTTAAAACCCTGAATGTGACATTCTGCAGGCATGTCCCGACTTTTTGAATTAAACCACGTCTCAGTTATGGCAAATACATCAATGTTACCTGCACTAGCAACTAGTCTCAACTCGTCCATCTTATTCCTAGCACTGCGACTATTTGCGTAATAAATATTTAAAGACCCTCCTCTCTCTTTACCCTTCCTGCTCCTTTCTGTTATTCCACTAAACCTATTACTGTCCTTGTCAATTAGTGCCACTGGCTTTCCAATATCCACCTCATTTTGCCTATTACTAGTTCTCCTAGTACTCATATTACTACCCTGCGACTTCACAGTTTTCCCGCCAAAACCCATACCACTAACTATTCCTAGTTTAAAGACCTAACAGCTCCCTCCACTGCGTTGGCCAGTGCTTCCACCCCACACCTAGATAAGTGAACCCCATCCCTGGCATACATGTCATTTCTGCCATAGAAGAGGTCCCAGTTGTCAATGAATGTTACCGCATTTTCCTTACAGTATTTGTCCAGCCAGCAATTGACACCAATTGCTCTGGACAACCATTCATTTCCAACTCCTCTCCTTGGCAAAATGCCACATATGACAGGTTTCCCACCCTTCCTCCTAATTATCTCTATAGCTGACCTATACCTGCTAATCAGGTCCTCACTCCTACGTCTGCCAACATCGTTGCCTCCAGCACTGAGACAGATAATAGGATTGCTCCCATTACCTCTCATGATGTCATCCAGACGGCTAACAATATCCTTCATCCCAGCCCCAGGAAAACACACTCTCTGCCTCCTACTCCTATCCTTCAAGCAGAATGCCCTATCCATGTACCTAATCTGGCTATCCCCAACAACAACAATGTGTTTACCTTCCTTGGCGTCGTCCTTCGTGATGCTCCCAGTAGTCGACTCACATTCGTTAGGTAGCATTACACCACTTGTGGAATTCGTCAAGACGTTCTCGATGGTCTTCGTTGGGGTTTCTAGGGATGTCTCACTCACGTCTGCCAATGCTTCCTTGGTGCTCGTTGTGGCATTCCTAGTAGAACACTCACATTCGTCAGGTAGCACGGAGAATGGGTTGGAAGTTTCCACGGTAGTCTTCTGGTTTCTCGTTGTTTCTGCCTCTCCAACCGTTTTCTTGATCCTCAGCTTGGTTCCATGTTGCCCGGCCACTGACCAAGCTCCCCTCTTAACCTGGGGACTTACAACAGGAGGATTACGAATCCTCTTGTTCTCCTCCGTTAATCGCCGTATCTCCAGCTTAGCAACTCTGAGCTCTTCTCTCAGCTGCTGGTAAAGTTGCTCAAGAGAGGGCATCCTGGTTCAGATTCACAGAGAGCACACAAACAGGTCTTCACAGAGCTAAGTACACGTCACCACTGAGCTAAGTACACGTCACCACTGAGCTAAGTACACGTCACCACTGACTAAGTACACGTCACCACTGACGATGTATAAAGCTGTAGTATAAAAGCTGGACTTCTGTTGCTTACACTTCTTGATATAAATCCCTGTTTTCCTTATTACGTACGCTTAGGCATTGCTGTCTTGGGGAAATGGTATGGTGATACCGACAAGATGTGGGAAAAGACACTTATGTCAGTTAAGGAGATTTATTAAAGGAAACGTTTTGCCACGAGTGGCTTCTTCAGTCTTAATACAGAGAAAATTACGAAAACGCGCATATATATAGTGTAATAATGTTGGTAGAATTACCGACAATATGCAAAGTAAAAGGACACAAGTGCAGCTAATGTGACATTTTATTGTGGCAACGTTTCGCTCTCCAGGAACTTTGTCAAGCCGATACGGCTTGACAAAGCTCCTGGAGAGCGAAACGTTGCCACAATAAAATGTCACATTAGTTGCACTTGTGTCCTTTTACTTTACAGACACTGTAACTATCGGACTTTTGCTTGATAGTGTTACTGACAGCAATTAATGCAACTTCTATGCATTTTCTCCGTCTTAAATCGTCTTCTTTAATTACTAGTTTAGCCTCACTGAATTTCATAAGGTGTCCAACATCGTCCCTATGTTGAACACACGCGTTTTTACGGTCATCATTTCTGCAAGCATTTTTGTGTTTGGACATTAATATGCTGTTATAGCTCATCCTTCAATACATAGTTTCTAACGTATCCACTCGCAGATATCTGAATATATTCACCTCTTCCATATTTCTTTCTTCCAGTCTTTTTCTTTCACACTTCTTTGCAAACTTCTCCACCAGCGTCTGGATCTTTCCTTGCAAATCTTGTACTAACACTGATATACACAGAATAACTACGAGAGCTGCCACTTTATTTTAGATTCTTTATCTTTTAAAACCAAACCTCTCTCTAACACCTCAACTTTTTTGTTATCACGCCATTACTAACACCTTAAAAACTGTGGTAATATCATATGCACAAATCTGGGAATATCGTTTGTGGTCAACAAAAGGCATGTTTTCTCTTCTTTACTAAGCGATTCCAACAACTGTTGAGTGTATGGTTTACGGTTTCCCATTAATATAATAATAATAATAATAATAATAATAATAATAATAATAATAATGATAACTGCCATTCTCAACACAAGTGACAGGGCCTCCGGTGTATATAACCAGAGTGTGATTTCCAACGACTTAATTCCACGACCTCGCCCTCCATCGTGGGACCCCCACTAACGCCAACTATTTCTCTACACGCGCATAAAACACACACGTGAAAAGATGCACAGAAAGATATTGCCTTATAAATACGGCTCAAGCAGACAATAAGTGTACACAAAAAGCATAAACCAGTCAGCGCCATATTATTTGTTGGCTCTGAAGACCGGGGAAGAAGCGAAATGTGCGACAGTAATGTAGAGGAGATGTAATGTGCGACAGTAATGTAGAGGAGATGTAATGTGCGACAGTAATGTAGAAGGGATGTAATGTAAGAATGTATTGCTTACCCCGTGACTGTCACTTTGTTACTTAGTGCTGTAAGTTAGTGTATTACTTAGTGCTGTGAGTACATTACTTAGTACTGTAAGTTAGTGTATTACTTAGTGCTGTGAGTACATTACTTAGTACTGTAAGTTAGTGTATTACTTAGTGCTGTGAGTACATTACTTAGTGCTGTAAGTTAGTGTATTACTTAGTGCTGTGAGTACATTACTTAGTACTGTAAGTTAGTGTATTACTTAGTGCTGTGAATACATTACTTAGTACTGTAAGTTAGTGTATTACTTAGTGCTGTGAGTACATTACTTAGTACTGTAAGTTAGTGTATTACTTAGTGCTGTGAGTACATTACTTAGTGCTGTAAGTTAGTGTATTACTTAGTGCTGTGAGTACATTACTTAGTACTGTAAGTTAGTGTATTACTTAGTGCTGTGAGTACATTACTTAGTACTGTAAGTTAGTGTATTACTTAGTGCTGTGAGTACATTACTTAGTGCTGTGAGTACATTACTTAGTGCTGTAAGTTAGTGTATTACTTAGTGCTGTGAGTACATTACTTAGTACTGTAAGTTAGTGTATTACTTAGTGCTGTGAGTACATTACTTAGTGCTGTGAGTACATTACTTAGTGCTGTAAGTTAGTGTATTACTTAGTGCGGTGAGTACATTACTTAGTACTGTAAGTTAGTGTATTACTTAGTGCTGTGAGTACATTACTTAGTGCTGTGAGTACATTACTTAGTGCTGTAAGTTAGTGTATTACTTAGTGCTGTGAGTACATTACTTAGTACTGTAAGTTAGTGTATTACTTAGTGCTGTGAGTACATTACTTAGTGCTGTGAGTACATTACTTAGTGCTGTAAGTTAGTGTATTACTTAGTGCTGTGAGTACATTACTTAGTACTGTAAGTTAGTGTATTACTTAGTGCTGTGAGTACATTACTTAGTGCTGTAAGTTAGTGTATTACTTAGTGCTGTGAGTACATTACTTAGTACTGTAAGTTAGTGTATTACTTAGTGCTGTGAGTACATTACTTAGTACTATAAGTTAGTGTATTACTTAGTGCTGTGAGTACATTACTTAGTGCTGTAAGTTAGTGTATTACTTAGTGCTGTGAGTACATTACTTAGTGCTGTAAGTTAGTGTATTACTTAGTGCTGTGAGTACATTACTTAGTACTGTAAGTTAGTGTATTACTTAGTGCTGTGAGTACATTACTTAGTGCTGTAAGTTAGTGTATTACTTAGTGCTGTGAGTACATTACTTAGTACTGTAAGTTAGTGTATTACTTAGTGCTGTGAGTACATTACTTAGTGCTGTAAGTTAGTGTATTACTTAGTTCTGTGAGTACATTACTTAGTACTGTAAGTTAGTGTATTACTTAGTGCTGTGAGTACATTACTTAGTACTGTAAGTTAGTGTATTACTTAGTGCTGTGAGTACATTACTTAGTACTGTAAGTTAGTGTATTACTTAGTGCTGTGAGTACATTACTTAGTGCTGTAAGTTAGTGTATTACTTAGTGCTGTGAGTACATTACTTAGTACTGTAAGTTAGTGTATTAGTGCTGTGAGTACATTACTTAGTGCTGTAAGTTAGTATATTACCTAGTGTTGTGAGTACATTATTTAGTGATAAATTAGACACATGTGCAACTCTTGGGTATCTTTATTGAGGAAACGTTTCGCCACACAGTGGCTTCATCAGTCCATACAAAGGAGAATCTTGAAGAACAGGAGGAGAATGAGGTAATCAGTCCCTCAACCTTGAGTCGATGTGTGGCGAAACGTTTCCTCAATAAAGATACCCAAGAGTTGCACATGTGTCTAATTTATCAACATGTCGGTTCTCTGAACCATTCATCTACAAACATTATTTAGTGCAGTAAGAACATTACTGTTAGTACATTATTTAGTGCTGTAAATTAATAAATAGTACTGTAAGTTAGCACATAATGTTATAAGTTAGTGCATTACTTAGTGTTGTAAGTAAGTGCATTACTTAGTGTTGTAAGTAAGTGCATTACTTAGTGTTGTAAGTGCATTACTTAGTGTTGTAAGTTAGTACATTACTTAGTGTTGTAAGTTAGTACATTACTTAGTGTTGTAAGTTAGTACATTACTTAGTTTCGTAGGTTAGTATATTACATAGTACTGTAAGTATATTAGTGCTGTAAGTTAGTACATTACATAGTGTTAACAGTGATTACTTTACTTACTGCTAAGTGATTGTATTATTTAATGTTAACAGTGACTGCAAATTAGGGTTTGGGATAGTGGCAGTTTGGAAGGATGTGTTGTGTATCTTTATACGTATATGTTTCTAAGCTGTTGTACTCTGAGTACCTCTGCAAAAGCAGTGATTATGTGTGAGTGAGGTGAAAGTGTTGAATGATGAAAGTATTTTCGTTTTGGGGATTTTCTTTCCTTTTGGGTCACCCTGCCTCGGTGGGAGACGGCCAACTTGTTAAATATATATATATATATATATATATATATATATATATATATATATATATATATATATATATATATATATATATATATATTATATATATATATATTATATATAAAATCCCCAAAAAGAAAATACTTTCATCATCATTCAACACTTTCACCACACTCACACATTATCACTGCTTTTGCAGAGGTGCTCAGAATACAACAGTTTAGAAGCATATACGTATAAAGATACACAACATATCCCTCCAAACTGCCAATATCCCAAAACCCCTCCTTTAAAGTGCAGGCATTGTACTTCCCATTTCCAGGACTCAAGTCCGACTATAAGAAAATAACCGGTTTCCCTGAATCCCTTCACTAAATATTACCCTGCTCACACTCCAACAGATCGTCAGGTCCCAAGTATCATTCGTCTCCATTCACTCCTATCTAACACGCTCATGCACGCTTGCTGGAAGTCCAAGCCCCTCGCCCACAAAACCTCCTTTACCCCCTCTTTCCAACCCTTTCGAGGACGACCCCTACCCCTCTTTCCTTCCCCTATAGATTTATATGCTTTCAATGTCATTCTACTTTGATCCATTCTCTCTAAATGACCAAACCACCTCAACAACCCCTCTTCTGCCCTCTGACTAATGCTTTTATTAACTCCACACCTTCTCCTAATTTCCACACTCCGAATTTTCTGCATAATATTTACACCACACATTGCCCTTAGACAGGACATCTCCACTGCCTCCAACCGTCTCCTCGCTGCTGCATTTACCACCCAAGCTTCACATCCATATAAGAGTGTTGGTACTACTATACTTTCATACATTCCCTTCTTTGCCTCCATAGATAACGTTTTTTGACTCCACATATACCTCAATGCACCACTCACCTTTTTTCCCTCATCAATTCTATGATTAACCTCATCCTTCATAAATCCATCCGCCGACACGTCAACTCCCAAGTATCTGAAAACATTCACTTCTTCCATACTCCTCCTCCCCAATTTGATATCCAATTTTTCTTTATCTAAATCATTTGATACCCTCATCACCTTACTCTTTTCTATGTTCACTTTCAACTTTCTACCTTTACACACATTCTCAAACTCATCCACTAACCTTTGCAGTTTTTCTTTAGAATCTCCCATAAGCACAGTATCATCAGCAAAAAGTAACTGTGTCAATTCCCATTTTGAATTTGATTCCTCATAATTTAATCCCACCCCTCTCCCGAACACCCTAGCATTTACTTCTTTTACAACCCCATCTATAAATATATTAAACAACCATGGTGACATTACACATCCCTGTCTAAGACCTACTTTTACCGGGAAGTAATCTCCCTCTCTTCTACACACCCTAACCTGAGCCTCACTATCCTCATAAAAGCTCTTTACAGCATTTAGTAACTTACCACCTATTCCATAAACTTGCAACATCTGCCACATTGCTCCTCTATCCACTCTATCATATGCCTTTTCTAAATCCATAAATGCAATAAAAACTTCCCTACCTTTATCTAAATACTGTTCACATATATGCTTCAATGTAAACACTTGATCTACACATCCCCTACCCACTCTGAAGCCTCCTTGCTCATCCGCAATTCTACATTCTGTCTTACCTCTAATTCTTTCAATTATAACTCTACCGTATACTTTTCCTGGTATATATATATATATATATATATATATATATATATATATATATATATATATATATATATATATATATATATATATATATAGAGAGAGAGAGAGGGGGTTAAAGCGTCATGTGATTTTTCGCTCACCATGAGGCGGGCCAAAACGATATGGGTTCGAGTTCTCAGCTAGTCGCAGTGTTGTTATTGATTAAATACGGCTCGTCCGTGGTTAATATATATATATATATATATATATATATATATATATATATATATATATATATATATATATATATATATATATATATATATATAAGAAAGATCGCAGTCAGCAGGATTCGAAACTACTACTGGAGACGGTCAAGATTCCCAGGCATCGCAGCCACACAAATCCCACATAAACTGGGCAGCCTGACTCACAAACCATGTTCCTTTCCCAGCCCGGGCACGTCAGTCAGCCTCAAGCATGGTCTCAAGCTATTTCAATCTCCTGTATGTTCTGACCTCTCAAGCGATTTTTATATCAGTGCACCTCGCAGAAACAAGCGGGTATATGCAAAGAAAGATCGCAGTCAGGAGGATTCGAAACTACTACTGGGGACAGTCAAGATTCCCAGGATTCCCAGCTAAGATGCCCGGGCTGGGAAAGAAACATGGCTTGTGAACCAGGCTGCCCAGTCTACGTGGCAATTGTGTGGCCGAGTGGACTAGAGCGCTGCCTGGGAATCTTGACCGTCCCCAGTAGCAATTTCGAATCCTGCTGACTACGATCTTTCTTTGTATATACCCGCTTGTTTCTGTGTGGTGCACTGATATATATACATATATATATATATATATATATATATATATATATATATATATATATATATATATATATATACATATATATATATATATACACATGATTAAAATGGAGTAAACCGTGGTGCTGACGAGTAGCAGGACCAGCACTGAACTACGAGGCTTAGGATAGGAAGGTTTCACAGACAGCACTCCTGTAGTGGTACACCTCTGAACCTGCTACGTGTCAACACCACTGTTCGAGTCCCCTCCCATTCTTCTCTTGATTCATTAACAGTTGTTCAGTGTGACTTATCTGGAGTTTATATATTATAAAAATTCGTTACCAGAGATATTTGAAGGTATTTAAGAGTTGCTGAATTCGAAAATAGCAGTAGGTTTTTCAAATTACCTCTAGTTTGTGAGATATTGCATACCTACCCTCAGTTAACAGGGAATTAGCCATAGCGCGTGTATATGTGCTATATGTAGTGACAAATTGCTTATACATTTACTTTTAATTTTTTTTTTAATTTTATTTTTAAATGAATTAACGAAAGTTATGTCAACAACGACCACCTGACAATATGGTAAGCTTTATTTTATTTTTTCAGGATAAACATGAGTTCTTCACTGAGAGTCTGCTTAAACAGTGTAGCATTTTACTACATTTGTGGCAAATACTGTTTTCTAAAACAAGAACAAAACATCACAGATTTTGTAAAACAAGGATTTCTTGCTTATTTTGGAGTGGGGCTTGGAGAACAAGACAAGTCTTGGGCTCCCCATATGGTTTGCAAAACCTGTGTAGAGTTCTTAAGACAGTGGAAGAATAGACAAAAAAAAAGTTTAAACTTGGGTGTGCCTATGGTGAGGAGAGAACCGAAAAACCACCACGACGATTGTTATTTGTGAATGGCGAATGTAAAAGTTTGAGTCGATACAAGAAAGTCAAGTTGGAATATCGTGACTGGGAGCCAGCAAGGAGACCTGTGCCACACTGTGTTTACAACACTGACCTTCCGTTGTCAGATCTTGAAGAAACTCTGGGTTTAGAATGTAACACAGGTGATAGCACTGGAAGTGAATATGAAGTTAGCATTACAACACCCCAGCAGTTCTCCCAAGAAGAGGGTAGGGAGGGAGGGAAAGGAAGGAGTAAGGGAGGAAGGGAAGGGTAGGGAGGGAGGGAAAGGAAGGAGTAAGGGAGGAAGGGAAGGGTAGGGAGGGAGGGAAAGGAAGGAGTACGGGAGGAAGGGAAGGGTAGGGAGGGAGGGAAAGGAAGGAGTAAGGGAGGAAGGGAAGGGTAGGGAGGGTGGGAGGTAAAGGAAGCAGTAAGTGAGGAAGGGAAGGGTAGGGAGGGAGGGAAAGGAAGGAGTAAGGGCGGATGGGAGGGGTAGGGAGGGAGGGAAAGGAAGGAGTAAGGGAGGAAGGGAAGGGTAGGGAGGGAGGGAGGGAAAGGAAGCAGTAAGTGAGGAAGGGAAGGGTAGGGAGGGAGGGAGGGAAAGGAAGCAGTAAGTGAGGAAGGGAAGGGTAGGGAGGGAGGGAAAGGAAGCAGTAAGGGAGGAAGGGAAGGGTAGGGAGGGAGGGAAAGGAAGGAGTAAGGGAGGGAGGGAGGGAAAGGAAGGAGTAAAGGAGGAAGGGAAGGGTAGGGAGGGAGGGAAAGGAAGGAATAAGGGAGGAAGGGAAGGGTAGGGAGGGAGGGAAAGGAAGGAGTAAGGGAGGAAGGGAAGGGTAGGGAGGGAGGGAAAGGAAGGAGTAAGGGAGGAAGGGAAGGGTAGGGAGGGAGGGAGGGAAAGGAAGCAGTAAGTGAGGAAGGGAAGGGTAGGGAGGGAGGGAGGGAAAGGAAGCAGTAAGTGAGGAAGGGAAGGGTAGGGAGGGTGGGAAAGGAAGCAGTAAGGGAGGAAGGGAAGGGTAGGGAGGGAGGGAAAGGAAGGAGTAAGGGAGGAAGGGAAGGGTAGGGAGGGAGGGAAAGGAAGGAGTAAGGGAGGAAGGGTAGGGAGGGAGGGAAAGGAAGGAGTAAGGGAGGAAGGGAAGGGTAGGGAGGGAGGTAAAGGAAGGAGTAAGGGAGGAAGGGAAGGGTAGGGAGGGAGGGAGGGAAAGGAAGCAGTAAGTGAGGAAGGGAAGGGTAGGGAGGGAGGGAGGGAAAGGAAGCAGTAAGTGAGGAAGGGAAGGGTAGGGAGGGAGGGAAAGGAAGCAGTAAGGGAGGAAGGGAAGGGTAGGGAGGGAGGGAGGGAAAGGAAGCAGTAAGTGAGGAAGGGAATGGTAGGGAGGGAGGGAAAGGAAGCAGTAAGGGAGGAAGGGAAGGGTAGGGAGGGAGGGAAAGGAAGCAGTAAGGGAGGAAGGGGAGGATAGGGAGGGAGGGAGGGAAAGGAAGCAGTAAGGGAGGAAGGCAAGGGTAGGGAAAGGAAGCAGTAAGGGAGGAAGGGAAGGGTAGGGAGGGAGGGAAAGGAAGCAGTAAGGCAGGAAGGGAAGGGTAGGGAGGGAGGGAAAGGAAGTAGTAAGGGGGGAAGGGTAGGGAGGGAGGAAAGGGAAGCAGTAAGGGAGAAAGGGAAGGGTAGGGAGGGGGAGGAAGGGAAAGGAAGCAGTAGGGGAGGAAGGGAAGGGTAGGGAGGGAGGGAAAGGAAGCAGTAAGGGAGGAAGGGAAGGGTAGGGAGGGAGGGAAAGGAAGCAGTAGGGGAGGAAGGGAAGGGTAGGGAGGGAGGGAAAGGAAGCAGTAAGTGAGGAAGGGAAGGGTAGGGAGGAAGGGAAGGGTAGGGAGGGAGGGAAAGGAAGCAGTAAGGGAGGAAGGGAAGGGTAGGGAGGGAGGGAAAGGAAGCAGTAAGGGAGGAAGGGAAGGGAGGGAGGGAAAGGAAGCATTAAGGGAGGAAGGGAAGGGTAGGGAGGAAGGGAAGGGTAGGGAGGAAGGGAAGGGGTGGTGTCTCAGCACAACAATAACTAGGAGATAAATTACTTTATTTTTTTCACACCCTTCTTCACTCTTACCTCCATTACCATCTTCGTCATCCCCTCCCTCTCTCTCTCTCTCTCTCTCTCTCTCTCTCTCTCTCTCTCTCTCTCTCTCTCTCTCTCTCTCTCTCTCTCTCTCTCTCTCTCTCTCTCTCTCTCTCTCTCTCTCTCTCTCTCTCTCTCTCCCTCACCTCGGGCTAACGGCCTCCTCCTACACTGTGAGGAGTGTCGTGGTGGGCTAGTACACTGTGAGGAGTGCCGTGGTGGGCTAGTACACTGTGAGGAGTGTCGTGGTGGGCTAGTACACTGTGAGGAGTGCCGTGGTGGGCTAGTACACTGTGAGGAGTGCCGTGGTGGGCTAGTACACTGTGAGGAGTGTCGTGGTGGGCTAGTACACTGTGAGGAGTGTCGTGGTGGGCTAGTACACTGTGAGGAGTGCCGTGGTGGGCTAGTACACTGTGAGGAGTGTCGTGGTGGGCTAGTACACTGTGAGGAGTGCCGTGGTGGGCTAGTACACTGTGAGGAGTGTCGTGGTGGGCTAGTACACTGTGAGGAGTGTCGTGGTGGGCTAGTACACTGTGAGGAATGTCGTGGTGGGCTAGTACACTGTGAGGAGTGTCGTGGTGGGGTAGTACACTGTGAGGAGTGTCGTGGTGGGCTAGTACACTGTGAGGAGTGTCGTGGTGGGGTAGTACACTGTGAGGAGTGTCGTGGTGGGCTAGTACACTGTGAGGAGTGTCGTGGTGGGCTAGTACACTGTGAGGAGTGTCGTGGTGGGCTAGTACACTGTGAGGAGTGTCGTGGTGGGGTAGTACACTGTGAGGAGTGTCGTGGTGGGCTAGTACACTGTGAGGAGTGTCGTGGTGGGGTAGTACACTGTGAGGAGTGTCGTGGTGGGGTAGTACACTGTGAGGAGTGTCGTGGTGGGCTAGTACACTGTGAGGAGTGTCGTGGTGGGCTAGTACACTGTGAGGAGTGTCGTGGTGGGCTAGTACACTGTGAGGAGTGTCGTGGTGGGGTAGTACACTGTGAGGAGTGTCGTGGTGGGGTAGTACACTGTGAGGAGTGTCGTGGTGGGGTAGTACACTGTGAGGAGTGTCGTGGTGGGCTAGTACACTGTGAGGAGTGTCGTGGTGGGCTAGTACACTGTGAGGAGTGCCGTGGTGGGCTAGTACACTGTGAGGAGTGCCGTGGTGGGCTAGTACACTGTGAAGAGTGTCGTGGTGGGCTAGTACACTGTGAGGAGTGTTGTGGTGGGCTAGTACACTGTGAGGAGTGTCGTGGTGGGGTAGTACACTGTGAGGAGTGTCGTGGTGGGGTAGTACACTGTGAGGAGTGTCGTGGTGGGCTAGTACACTGTGAGGAGTGTCGTGGTGGGGTAGTACACTGTGAGGAGTGTCGTGGTGGGGTAGTACACTGTGAGGAGTGTCGTGGTGGGCTAGTACACTGTGAGGAGTGTCGTGGTGGGCTAGTACACTGTGAGGAGTGCCGTGGTGGGCTAGTACACTGTGAGGAGTGCCGTGGTGGGCTAGTACACTGTGAGGAGTGTCGTGGTGGGCTAGTACACTGTGAGGAGTGCCGTGGTGGGCTAGTACACTGTGAGGAGTGTCGTGGTGGGCTAGTACACTGTGAGGAGTGCCGTGGTGGGCTAGTACACTGTGAGGAGTGTCGTGGTGGGCTAGTACACTGTGAGGAGTGTCGTGGTGGGCTAGTACACTGTGAGGAGTGCCGTGGTGGGCTAGTACACTGTGAGGAGTGCCGTGGTGGGCTAGTACATTGTGAGGAGTGTCGTGGTGGGCTAGTACACTCTGAGGAGTGCCGTGGTGGGCTAGTACACTGTGAGGAGTGCCGTGGTGGGCTAGTACACTGTGAGGAGTGCCGTGGTGGGCTAGTACACTGTGAGGAGTGCCGTGGTGGGCTAGTACACTGTGAGGAGTGTCGTGGTGGGCTAGTACACTGTGAGGAGTGCCGTGGTGGGCTAGTACACTGTGAGGAGTGTCGTGGTGGGCTAGTACACTGTGAGGAGTGCCGTGGTGGGCTAGTACACTGTGAGGAGTGCCGTGGTGGGCTAGTACACTGTGAGGAGTGTCGTGGTGGGGTAGTACACTGTGAGGAGTGTCGTGGTGGGCTAGTACACTGTGAGGAGTGTCGTGGTGGGGTAGTACACTGTGAGGAGTGTCGTGGTGGGGTAGTACACTGTGAGGAGTGTCGTGGTGGGGTAGTACACTGTGAGGAGTGCCGTGGTGGGCTAGTACACTGTGAGGAGTGCCGTGGTGGGCTAGTACACTGTGAGGAGTGCCGTGGTGGGCTAGTACACTGTGAGGAGTGTCGTGGTGGGCTAGTACACTGTGAGGAGTGCCGTGGTGGGCTAGTACACTGTGAGGAGTGTCGTGGTGGGCTAGTACACTGTGAGGAGTGCCGTGGTGGGCTAGTACACTGTGAGGAGTGCCGTGGTGGGCTAGTACACTGTGAGGAGTGTCGTGGTGGGCTAGTACACTGTGAGGAGTGCCGTGGTGGGCTAGTACACTGTGAAGAGTGCCGTGGTGGGCTAGTACACTGTGAGGAGTGTCGTGGTGGGCTAGTACACTGTGAGGAGTGTCGTGGTGGGCTAGTACACTGTGAGGAGTGTCGTGGTGGGCTAGTACACTGTGAGGAGTGTCGTGGTGGGCTAGTACACTGTGAGGAGTGTCGTGGTGGGCTAGTACACTGTGAGGAGTGCCGTGGTGGGCTAGTACACTGTGAAGAGTGCCGTGGTGGGCTAGTACACTGTGAGGAGTGTCGTGGTGGGCTAGTACACTGTGAGGAGTGCCGTGGTGGGCTAGTACACTGTGAGGAGTGTCGTGGTGGGCTAGTACACTGTGAGGAGTGCCGTGGTGGGCTAGTACACTGTGAGGAGTGTCGTGGTGGGCTAGTACACTGTGAGGAGTGTCGTGGTGGGCTAGTACACTGTGAGGAGTGCCGTGGTGGGCTAGTACACTGTGAGGAGTGTCGTGGTGGGCTAGTACACTGTGAGGAGTGTCGTGGTGGGCTAGTACACTGTGAGGAGTGTCGTGGTGGGCTAGTACACTGTGAGGAGTGTCGTGGTGGGCTAGTACACTGTGAGGAGTGTCGTGGTGGGCTAGTACACTGTGAGGAGTGTCGTGGTGGGGTAGTACACTGTGAGGAGTGTCGTGGTGGGCTAGTACACTGTGAGGAGTGTCGTGGTGGGCTAGTACACTGTGAGGAGTGCCGTGGTGGGCTAGTACACTGTGAGGAGTGCCGTGGTGGGCTAGTACACTGTGAGGAGTGCCGTGGTGGGCTAGTACACTGTGAGGAGTGTCGTGGTGGGCTAGTACACTGTGAGGAGTGCCGTGGTGGGCTAGTACACTGTGAGGAGTGTCGTGGTGGGCTAGTACACTGTGAGGAGTGCCGTGGTGGGCTAGTACACTGTGAGGAGTGTCGTGGTGGGCTAGTACACTGTGAGGAGTGTCGTGGTGGGCTAGTACACTGTGAGGAGTGCCGTGGTGGGCTAGTACACTGTGAGGAGTGCCGTGGTGGGCTAGTACACTGTGAGGAGTGCCGTGGTGGGCTAGTACACTGTGAGGAGTGCCGTGGTGGGCTAGTACACTGTGAGGAGTGCCGTGGTGGGCTAGTACACTGTGAGGAGTGCCGTGGTGGGCTAGTACACTGTGAGGAGTGCCGTGGTGGGCTAGTACACTGTGAGGAGTGCCGTGGTGGGCTAGTACACTGTGAGGAGTGCCGTGGTGGGCTAGTACACTGTGAGGAGTGCCGTGGTGGGCTAGTACACTGTGAGGAGTGCCGTGGTGGGCTAGTACACTGTGAGGAGTGCCGTGGTGGGCTAGTACACTGTGAGGAGTGCCGTGGTGGGCTAGTACACTGTGAGGAGTGCCGTGGTGGGCTAGTACACTGTGAGGAGTGCCGTGGTGGGCTAGTACACTGTGAGGAGTGCCGTGGTGGGCTAGTACACTGTGAGGAGTGCCTAGTGTGAGGAGTGGGGTGGGCTAGTACACTGTGAGGAGTGCCGTGGTGGGCTAGTACACTGTGAGGAGTGTCGTGGTGGGCTAGTACACTGTGAGGAGTGCCGTGGTGGGCTAGTACACTGTGAGGAGTGCCGTGGTGGGCTAGTACACTGTGAGGAGTGTGGTGGGCGTGGTGGGGTGGGCTAGTACACTGTGAGGAGTGCCGTGGTGGGCTAGTACACTGTGAGGAGTGCCGTGGTGGGCTAGTACACTGTGAGGAGTGCCGTGGTGGGCTAGTACACTGTGAGGAGTGCCGTGGTGGGCTAGTACACTGTGAGGAGTGTCGTGGTGGGCTAGTACACTGTGAGGAGTGTCGTGGTGGGCTAGTACACTGTGAGGAGTGTCGTGGTGGGCTAGTACACTGTGAGGAGTGTCGTGGTGGGCTAGTACACTGTGAGGAGTGCCGTGGTGGGCTAGTACACTGTGAGGAGTGCCGTGGTGGGCTAGTACACTGTGAGGAGTGCCGTGGTGGGCTAGTACACTGTGAGGAGTGCCGTGGTGGGCTAGTACACTGTGAGGAGTGCCGTGGTGGGCTAGTACACTGTGAGGAGTGCCGTGGTGGGCTGGTACACTGTGAGGAGTGCCGTGGTGGGCTAGTACACTGTGAGGAGTGCCGTGGTGGGCTAGTACACTGTGAGGAGTGCCGTGGTGGGCTAGTACACTGTGAGGAGTGCCGTGGTGGGCTAGTACACTGTGAGGAGTGCCGTGGTGGGCTAGTACACTGTGAGGAGTGCCGTGGTGGGCTGGTACACTGTGAGGAGTGCCGTGGTGGGCTAGTACACTGAGGAGTGCCGTGGTGGGCTAGTACACTGTGAGGAGTGCCGTGGTGGGCTAGTACACTGTGAGGAGTGCCGTGGTGGGCTGGTACAGAAGGCAGCTTCAACAATGGGTCATAAGTGAGACAGCGAGGGTAATATGGCAAGAAGTATACTCCGGCTTACATACATGTAATATCAAGAGATATGCCCATATTACCGGCCCAGCCCACCAGTATATTACACACACAACCGTCGCCAGCTTCCTCACCTATACTGAACCGTACAACATACTACACACTAAGATATACACACTTTCCGCCTACCAGCTGAAAAAAGTTATCAAGAGTCGTATTGTAGCAATAAATGTATCATATTTAGGGTGCTAGGAAATGATGGCAGTCGTGTTTAAGCAAAACATGCATACTATTATGGCTCTTTTTTTATAAGAAATGCCAGAGAAATCTTGCTAGCACCAGTCACCCCACGCGCGCGCGCGTGTATATATATATATATATATATATATATATATATATATATATATATATATATATATATATATATATATATATATATATATATATATATGTATATATATAAATCATAATAATAAGTAGCATACAAGTCAAGTAATGTAGCAGTAGTGAAATTGACGATAGAGATAAGTTTTGTGAAGCACCGCCTTTATAGACCACCTTCATACAGTACACACACACACACACACACACACACACACACACACACACACACACATAAATGTCTCGTACCTTCTATATAAACCGTCAGTCATAACTAACAAGTCTGAAAGTAAATACATGGCTTGCTATAAGTTGGCTTGTTGCAAGAACTTGAAAGTATATGTTGATAGTTCCTGGGAACCATGGCTGCCCTGCGGCCTGCTGCCACACTCTACAACACCAGGGATGTGGTAAACACCATGCAACATGGTATGTACACCACAACGTTTTTGTTTCTTATTGTATTCCTTTTATTTCTTGGATTAAAATATATTTGTCACCTGTGTACTGCAGGTCACCTGTTCACCTGTGGTGATGGGGTGACATGCAGCCTTCATGACCCACATATAGTTGATACGCTTCAAGAGCCATTATGCCAGCAACCAATACATGAAGTAAACAGTAATGAGTTGATCATGTTCTGTTTTACACTACACTTGTGATGACTTGATCATGTTCTGTTTTACACTACACTTGTGATGAGTTGATCATGTTCTGTTTTACACTACACTTGTAATGAGTTGATCATGTTCTGTTTTACACTACACTTGTGATGAGTTGATCATGTTCTGTTTTACACTACAATTGTAAAACGTAGAACATGAAGGAAAGCCATGACTGGCAAGGTATGTTGGAACGCTTGCACTTGTGCACAAAATAAACACATTGATCAAGCTTTTATTAAAAAATTACAAAGAATTGAACGCGGTCTCAACAAAAGTTTGCTCTACACTCTATAACCCGTCTTTTCTTGACCACAAAAGAAAGTTCTCATTTGTGAATACTAATATATCATGACTTTTATAAATGAGATATGAATAAGCCATAAGAAAATAGTATGTTTAATCATAATATACCGATTCATTGCAATGGAACTATCCTCCTCTTCCACTTGATTACTTGCTATTCCCAAGGCGCTGTATGACCCCTCCGAGCTTATCACTTATCGATGGATATAATAAATGCCATCAGCATAGAGCAGCAAACAACGCTGGAGAGGCACACACATGACAACCATCGTGTGTCCACAGAGCAACAATGTCGAAGAGGCACACACATGACAACCATCGTGTGTCCACAGAGCAACAATGTCGAAGAGGCACACACATGACAACCATCGTGTGTCCACAGAGCAACAATGTCGAAGAGGCACACACATGACAACCATCGTGTGTCCACAGAGCAACAATGTCGAAGAGGCACACACATGACAACCATCGTGTGTCCACAGAGCAACAATGTCGAAGAGGCACACACATGACAACCATCGTGTGTCCACAGAGCAACAAACAATGTTGAAGAGATTGTAATAAAGTTGGTAGAATTACCGACAATATGTAAAGTAAAAGGACACAAGCGCAACTAATGTGACATTTATTGTGGCAACGTTTCGCTCTCCAGGAGCTTTATCAAGCCATTATAAACAATACATGGACACAGAGGGTATATAAAGGCTCTGAGTGAGGTGCAATACTAGTGAGGTACCATTTAGATGTTCACTAGTGGTAGTAGTAGTAGTAGTAGTAGTAGTAGTAGTAGTAGTAGTAACAAAAATAATACAATATGGTAGAGCAATTAATTCGTACAAGAGTAAAAGGATATAAAAGCTATTACTTGGGTAACATAAAAATAGGTTGGACAAATATAGACTGGAAAGAGGCAGGTTTTTTTCAGTGTTCACTCTCTGTAATGTGCTTTGTGTAGTATAACAGGAGAGACTATGTGATGGCAGGGTTTACTGTTTTCAGGAGGATTCTTGCTTGATAAAGCTCCTGGAGAGCGAAACGTTGCCACAATAAATGTCACATTAGTTGCACTTGTGTCCTTTTACTTTAAATGTTGAAGAGGCACACACATGACAACCATCGTGTGTCCACAGAGCAACAATGTTGAAGAGGCACACACATGACAACCATCGTGTGTCCACAGAGCAACAATGTTGAAGAGGCACACACATGACAACCATCGTGTGTCCACAGAGCAACAAACAATGTTGAAGAGGCACACACATGACAACCATCGCGTGTCCACAGAGCAACAATGTTGAAGAGGCACACACATGACAACCATCGTGTGTCCACAGAGCAACAAACAATGTTGAAGAGGCACACACATGACCACCATCGCGTGTCCACAGAGCAACAATGTTGAAGAGGCACACACATGACCACCATCGTGTGTCCACAGAGCAACAATGTTGAAGAGGCACACACATGACAACCATCGTGTGTCCACAGAGCAACAAACAATGTTGAAGAGGCACACACATGACAACCATCGTGTGTCCACAGAGCAACAAACAATGTTGAAGAGGCACACACATGACCACCATCGCGTGTCCACAGAGCAACAATGTTGAAGAGGCACACACATGACCACCATCGTGTGTCCACAGAGCAACAAACAATGTTGAAGAGGCACACACATGACCACCATCGCGTGTCCACAGAGCAACAATGTTGAAGAGGCACACACATGACCACCATCGTGTGTCCACAGAGCAACAAACAATGTTGAAGAGGCACACACATGACCACCATCGCGTGTCCACAGAGCAACAATGTTGAAGAGGCACACACATGACCACCATCGTGTGTCCACAGAGCAACAAACAATGTTGAAGAGGCACACACATGACCACCATCGCGTGTCCACAGAGCAACAATGTTGAAGAGGCACACACATGACCACCATCGCGTGTCCACAGAGCAACAATGTTGAAGAGGCACACACATGACCACCATCGTGTGTCCACAGAGCAACAATGTTGAAGAGGCACACACATGACCACCATCGTGTGTCCACAGAGCAACAAACAATGTTGAAGAGGCACACACATGACAACCATCGTGTGTCCACAGAGCAACAAACAATGTTGAAGAGGCACACACATGACAACCATCGTGTGTCCACAGAGCAACAAACAATGTTGAAGAGGCACACACATGACCACCATCGCGTGTCCACAGAGCAACAATGTTGAAGAGGCACACACATGACCACCATCGTGTGTCCACAGAGCAACAATGTTGAAGAGGCACACACATGACCACCATCGTGTGTCCACAGAGCAACAAACAATGTTGAAGAGGCACACACATGACCACCATCGCGTGTCCACAGAGCAACAATGTTGAAGAGGCACACACATGACCACCATCGTGTGTCCACAGAGCAACAAACAATGTTGAAGAGGCACACACATGACCACCATCGCGTGTCCACAGAGCAACAATGTTGAAGAGGCACACACATGACCACCATCGTGTGTCCACAGAGCAACAAACAATGTTGAAGAGGCACACACATGACCACCATCGCGTGTCCACAGAGCAACAATGTTGAAGAGGCACACACATGACCACCATCGTGTGTCCACAGAGCAACAAACAATGTTGAAGAGGCACACACATGACCACCATCGCGTGTCCACAGAGCAACAATGTTGAAGAGGCACACACATGACCACCATCGTGTGTCCACAGAGCAACAAACAATGTTGAAGAGGCACACACATGACCACCATCGCGTGTTCGTATCTCTCACAGAAAACAATGTTGAAGAGGCACACACATGACCACCATCGCGTGTCCACAGAGCAACAATGTTGAAGAGGCACACACATGACCACCATCGCGTGTCCACAGAGCAACAATGTTGAAGAGGCACACACATGACCACCATCGCGTGTCCACAGAGCAACAAACAATGTTGAAGAGGCACACACATGACCACCATCGCGTGTCCACAGAGCAACAAACAATGTTGAAGAGGCACACACATGACCACCATCGTGTGTCCACAGAGCAACAAACAATGTTGAAGAGGCACACACTTGACAACCATCGTGTGTCCACAGAGCAACAAACAATGTTGAAGAGGCACACACATGATCACCATCGTGTGTCCACAGAGCAACAAACAATGTTGAAGAGGCACACACATGACCACCATCGTGTGTCCACAGAGCAACAAACAATGTTGAAGAGGCACACACATGACAACCATCGTGTGTCCACAGAGCAACAAACAATGTTGAAGAGGCACACACATGATCACCATCGTGTGTCCACAGAGCAACAAACAATGTTGAAGAGGCACACACATGACCACCATCGCGTGTTCGTATCTCTCACAGAAAACAATGACAGTGGTTATGTTAAATAATTCTAAAAGCAAGATTGGCCAGCTTTTATCTACAGTGTTTTAGTACAGTACAATAATACAATAACCTACAAGTTACACCTCTGCGGAAGGTGGGTAATGTACGTGAAACTCAGGTTAAGCATCGCTGGGTTAGTTCACAAGCTGGATGGGTAACGTAACCACGCTCGTATCAGGATACATTTATCTAGATAGAGTAGGGTAGAATATGTTATTCTTGTGGACACATAGGGTATGACAGTATATTCATGTGGACACATAGGGTATGACAGTACATTCGTGTGGACACGTAGGGTAGACAGTATATTCATGTGGACACAGTGTATGACATTACATTTATGTGGACACATAGGGTATGACAGTACATTCATGTGGACACATAAGATATACGACATTCATGTGGGCAACTAAGAGTATGGAAGGTCATTTTTGGTGACACATATGGAATAATTAAATATTTTACAGACACATAAGGTATAATAAAGCATTCGTGAAGACACATAGAGTAGGCTGGAACATCCGTGCACTGAGGAAGACACATAGAGTAGGCTGGAACATCCGTGCACTGAGGAAGACACATAGAGTAGGCTGGAACATCCATGCACTGAGGAAGACACATAGAGTAGGCTGGAACATCCGTGCACTGAAGACACATAGAGTAGGCTGGAACATCCATGCACTGAGGAAGACACATAGAGTAGGCTGGAACATCCGTGCACTGAGGAAGACACATAGAGTAGGCTGGAACATCCGTGCACTGAGGAAGACACATAGAGTAGGCTGGAACATCCATGCACTGAGGAAGACACATAGAGTAGGCTGGAACATCCATGCACTGAGGAAGACACATAGAGTAGGCTGGAACATCCGTGCACTGAGGAAGACACATAGAGTAGGCTGGAACATCCGTGCACTGAGGTACACCAGTACACAGGTTGCATGCATTGGGGACACACATGGAACACGTGCACTGGTGCTTTTCCTGAACAAAGAATACATGCAGAAGGGCACCTGAGCAAAGGATACATGCACACTGGCACACCTTGGACACATACACTGCAGCACGCGTCCTAGACATACGTTGGGGCACACACTGTGGACACACACTGACACACTGTGGACACACAAACTGGGACACACACTGTGGACACATTGCGGCACACAGTGGATACATTGGAGCACACACTGGGACACATACTTTGGGACACACAGTGGACACATACATTGGGACACAGTGGACACATACATTGGGACACACAGTGAACACATACATTGGGACACACACTGGACATACTAGGACACACATTTTGGACACATATACTGGGACATACAGTGGAAACATACATTGGGGCACACACTGTGGACACATACACTGGGCCACACACTGTGGACACACACTGGGAACACATGCTTTGGAAACATACTGGGGACACACACTGTGGATACATACACTGGGGACACATACTGTGGACACATACACTGGGGACACACACTGTGGACACATACACTGGGAACACATACTCTGAGGCACACAGTGGGACACACCGTGGAGACATACACAGGAGCACACAACATAGACACATGCACAGGGGCGCACACCTGGACACACACAAGGGCACATCGTGAGGAGACACACACACACACCATATACATTGGGTCACATACTTTTGGACACATTCGGTGACACACTAGATCACACATGGCCACACACAAAGTGGACACATGCGCCGCGGCAGACAGCGTGGACACACACTGGGTAACACGTGGACACACTGGGTTACAGACACACTTTGGGTCACACATGGACACACACTGGGTCACACATGGGCACTCACTGGGTCACACATAGATACACACACTGGGTCACACATGGACACTGTCACATATGGGCACACACACACTGCGTCACACATGGGCACAGACTGGGTCACACATGGACACACACACACACTGGGTGGACACATGCAACGTGGAACACAGCGTTGACACAGGATACAGCAGGCTACTCACCACGACACACCCTGCAACAGTCCCGCCTGGTGTAGATGGGTGAAGGACAGGTGACGGCCGGACAAGTCTTGGTACTGCAGTGAGTAACACCATCCTGAGGACACCACAGACAGTTACTACACTTGTCAACACCCACCCACTCAGCCTCCAGCATACACTTGTCAACACCCACCCACCCATCCTCCAGCATACACTTGTCAACACCCACCCACCCATCCTCCAGCATACACTTGTCAACACCCACCCACTCAGCCTCCAGCATACACTTGTCAACACCCACCCACCCATCCTCCAGCATACACTTGTCAACACCCACCCACTCAGCCTCCAGCATACACTTGTCAACACCCACCCACCCATCCTCCAGCATACACTTGTCAACACCCACCCACTCAGCCTCCAGCATACACTTGTCAACACCCACCCACCCAGCCTCCAGCATACACTTGTCACCACCCACCCACCCAGCCTCCAGCATACACTTGTCAACACCCACCCTCCCATCCTCCAGCATATACTTGTCAACACCCACCCACTCAGCCTCCAGCATACACTTGTCAACACCCACCCACCCATCCTCCAGCATACACTTGTCAACACCCACCCACTCAGCCTCCAGCATACACTTGTCAACACCCACCCACCCATCCTCCAGCATACACTTGTCAACACCCACCCACTCAGCCTGCAGCATACACTTGTCAACACCCACCCACTCAGCCTCAGCATACACTTGTCAACACCCACCCACCCATCCTCCAGCATACACTTGTCAACACCCACCCACTCAGCCTCCAGCATACACTTGTCAACACCCACCCACCCATCCTCCAGCATACACTTGTCAACACCCACCCACTCAGCCTCCAGCATACACTTGTCAACACCCACCCACTCAGCCTCAGCATACACTTGTCAACACCCACCCACCCATCCTCCAGCATACACTTGTCAACGCCCACCCACCCATCCTCCAGGATACACTTGTCAACACCCACCCACCCAGCCTCCAGCCTACACTTGTCAACGCCCACCCACCCACCTTCCAGCATACACTTGTCAACACCCACCCACCCAGCCTCCAGCCTACACTTGTCAACGCCCACCCACTCAGCCTCCAGCATACACTTGTCAACACCCACCCACCCAGCCTCCAGCATACACTTGTCAACACCCAGCCTCCAGCATACACTTGTCAACACCCAGCCTCCAGCATACACTTGTCAACACCCAGCCACCCAGCCTCCAGCATACACTTGTCAACACCCACCCACTCAGCCTCCAGCATACACTTCTCAACACCCACCCACACAGCCTCCAGCATACACTTGTCAACACCCACCCACACAGCCTCCAGCACACACTTGTCAACACCCACCCACACAGCCTCCAGCATACACTTGTCAACACCCACCCACCCAGCCTCAGCATACACTTGTCAACACCCACCCACACAGCCTCCAGCATACACTTGTCAACACCCACCCACCCAGCCTCAGCATACACTTGTCAACACCCACCCACTCAGCCTCCAGCATACACTTGTCAACACCCACCCACACAGCCTCCAGCATACACTTGTCAACACCTAGCCTCCAGCATACACTTGTCAACACCCACCCATTCAGCCTCCAGCATACACTTGTCAACACCCACCCACACAGCCTCCAGCATACACTTGTCAACACACAGCCTCCAGCATACACTTGTCAACACCCAGCCTCCAGCATACACTTGTCAACACCCACCCACACAGCCTCCAGCATACACTTGTCAACACCCATCCACACAGCCTCCAGCATACACTTGTCAACACCCAGCCTCCAGCATACACTTGTCAACACCCACCAACTCAGCCTCCAGCATACACTTGTCAACACCCACCCACACAGCCTCCAGCATACACTTGTCAACACACAGCCTCCAGCATACACTTGTCAACACCCAGCCTCCAGCATACACTTGTCAACACCCACCCACACAGCCTCCAGCATACACTTGTCAACACCCAGCCTCCAGCATACACTTGTCAACACCCAGCCTCCAGCATACACTTGTCAACACCCAGCCTCCAGCATACACTTGTCAACACCCACCCACCCAGCCTCCAGCATACACTTGTCAACACCCAGCCTCCAGCATACACTTGTCAACACCCAGCCTCCAGCATACACTTGTCAACACCCACCCACCCAGCCTCCAGCATACACTTGTCAACACCCACCCACTCAGCCTCCAGCATACACTTCTCAACACCCACCCACACAGCCTCCAGCATACACTTGTCAACACCCACCCACACAGCCTCCAGCACACACTTGTCAACACCCACCCACACAGCCTCCAGCATACACTTGTCAACACCCACCCACCCAGCCTCAGCATACACTTGTCAACACCCACCCACACAGCCTCCAGCATACACTTGTCAACACCCACCCACCCAGCCTCAGCATACACTTGTCAACACCCACCCACTCAGCCTCCAGCATACACTTGTCAACACCCACCCACACAACCTCCAGCATACACTTGTCAACACCCAGCCTCCAGCATACACTTGTCAACACCCAGCCTCCAGCGTACACTTGTCAACACCCACCCACTCAGCCTCCAGCATACACTTGTCAACACCCACCCACACAGCCTCCAGCATACACTTGTCAACACACAGCCTCCAGCATACACTTGTCAACACCCAGCCTCCAGCATACACTTGTCAACACCCACCCACACAGCCTCCAGCGTACACTTGTCAACACCCACCCACACAGCCTCCAGCATACACTTGTCAACACCCAGCCTCCAGCATACACTTGTCAACACCCAGCCTCCAGCATACACTTGTCAACACCCACCAACTCAGCCTCCAGCATACACTTGTCAACACCCACCCACTCAGCCTCCAGCATACACTTGTCAACACCCACCCACACAGCCTCCAGCATACACTTGTCAACACACAGCCTCCAGCATACACTTGTCAACACCCAGCCTCCAGCATACACTTGTTAACACCCACCCACACAGCCTCCAGCATACACTTGTCAACACCCACCCACACAGCCTCCAGCATACACTTGTCAACACCCAGCCTCCAGCATACACTTGTCAACACCCAGCCTCCAGCATACACTTGTCAACACCCAGCCTCCAGCATACACTTGTCAACACCCAGCCTCCAGCATACACTTGTCAACACCCAGCCTCCAGCATACACTTGTCAACACCCACCCACACAGCCTCCAGCATACACTTGTCAACACCCAGCCTACGCCCACCTGCCTTTCTCTTGGTGATAACTTCCTAACATATACTACCAGTTATTGTTAATGATATTAACTTATGTTATCTTTTACTACTTTTTATTCTTAGTGATATAAATTGTTAGTTCTCACTACTTGTTATTCTTGGTGATACTAACTTGTTAGCATATGGTGCTGGTTATATGTCAGTGATATTAACTTCTTAGCAGTTCCGGTTGATCTTAATATTTTGTACGTGACAAGTTGTTAGCACTTCTAGTTATTTTTAGTGATGTGCATTGTGTATAACTTCTTAATTATCATTAACATAATTAGTTAATTACAGTTATATATATTTTGGTAAATTAGTTACATTTATTAACATGGTTGTCACACCTCACGGTAAAGTCTGGATGAATTCTTCTCTTTTCAAGGTCTGGCAATTCGAAATTTTTGTAAATTTGTCAGTGCAAACTGACTCTTCAGTACCAGTTTTACTGTATGAAAAAGACAACCAAATTTGTAATTGGTAATTTGACCCTTTCAGATTCTTCCTGTTTGTTTTTGTCCTTGTCAATCTGGAACGTCGGACTTACTGCTGCATTTTTGTACATAAATTTTATAGGCTAAGAGCTGTCGATCTGCCTCAGCTCATTTGAAAGCCCAGACCTGTGTATGGTATACTACCACCCTCCCAGGATGCCATCTGCAACAGTCGACTATCACCCAGGTACCTTTCTGCTTGGTGAAGGGGGGGGGGTAGCAGGGGTAAGGAAATATGCCCAGTGTTTACACCCATGCCGGGATCTTTGTAGACTAGTGTGAGTTTTCTACAGCATTGTTGTATTTCTTTCTGCAGGCTGTTGGTGATGTGCATGCTGAAGTAGAATCTTAAGAAGCTCAGTAGAACTAATTTGTAATTAGAGCTGTTGGTGGTGACTTTAATCATGTGTAAACAAACAACTTTTAATATAGAAAGGCTGAATGATCCTAGATTTTCTCATTGGCGAGCTAAACGTGGATCTGACATTAAAACAAAGTAAGATGTTTTCTGTGAGGTAAAAACTTTAAACTTATTAGCATGGTGAAAAAATGGGGGGGGGGGGGGGGAGGCATTGAAGTTCCATGGTGGGGGAGTTAAGCATAAGAAGGTAGTGTTGACTGTGAACATTAATCAAGAATTGTAGTCCATCCAAAGATTTATGAAATTCACACCACTTTATGAAACTATGAATTCAGGAAATAATAGTACTGATATAGGAAAGCGATAGGAGCTGCAACGTTGCTCATCACCAACTGAGGCTGAGGGAATGATTGCCTCGTCTTTTGTATAAAGTTCTACAGTGTTTCCATTATGTCCTTGACTTTGTATTGATGGCGAAACGTCTGTAAATAAAGATACCCAGATATTACATCATCTTGTCGGTATTGTATGCCATTCACGTACCATTCATGATGTTTAGGTCAATCCAGACTATTGTCAAGAACGGATAATGATCCAGAACCGACCGAAACGTTGTTGTAAGTAGTTCCTCTTCTAAGTGCGTGGTTTTGGTGAATTGTTCCAGTTACGTTATTGTAACTTTTTATACTACATCATTAATGGTTTCTCCTTTGTTTATTTTAGCGTAGTCTGTTATGTCTTTGTTTCCTTTAGGGTCTTCAGCCATTATTGTTTATTTTAGCCCAAACAGTTTAGTGTGGCTCACGCAAGTCGTGAAGGTGAGACACGACGAGTTAGCACTGTCTACTAATCTTCGTTTGAGGTTATTATTCGTCTTTTAGGAACATTGACAGTTCTGCCAATATCTGCTCACAATGAACAGTCGGATATCATTACCATCTGTTATTCGTTGAATGTGTCGGCTCTGTGACTTACTGATGGATCTGTGATCTGATAAAGTCCACTGTGTGCGCGAAACGTTGTCGTTTAGAATTGCATTACATTGTGTTATTATCTATCGTGTCATTATTTTATACCATTTCCCTCCGTCTGTGACTACCTCTTGCCCAGTGCTCTAGTCTGACAATGACTGTCCTCTACCCGTCCATGCTTTACTTGAAGATTAAGACACATGCAACAGTCGGGTATCTTTATTGATGAAACGTTTCCCTTACACGGTAGACTTCTTCAGTCAAATAAAGAGGGAGCAGTAGTAATGAAATAAAGATGATGTAATCAGTCCATCAGCTTTGGAGAAAAAGTATTTGAGGTGGTCAGTCCCTCAGCCTGGAGAAGAGTTCAACTCTATGGTCTGGAACGATATCGTTCCAGACCATGTGTGGCCCTACTTCACCTACTGAGCACCTTCCAGTATATTTGCTTGCTCTCTTCTCTTTACTTGTTTCCGGGGCTTATAACATTGTTTATGTACATGACTAGTATACAAAACCGACAAGAATCTTCAAGACTACGGTGCTCTTCACCAACGCCAAGGCTGAAGGACTGATTACCTCATCTCTTTGTATATAGTTTTACTGTCTTCCAATTATGTCCTTGAATTTGAATTAATAAAACCATTGGTTGGCGAAACGTCTACAATAAAGACACCCAGATATTGCACACGTGTATAATTTTTTTATTTTTTTGTCATTTTTCACATTTCTTAGTGTTTGTATTATATTATTTTTCGATATTTTATATTTATATAATGAAAATTTGGATTTTTGTCATCGAAGAGACCTTTCACTTTTATAAAAATAAATATGAACCACTATTACTTATTGATATATATATATATATATATATATATATATATATATATATATATATATATATATATATATATATATATATATAATGTCGTGCCGAATATGTAAAACTGATCAATTAGCAAGAACTCGTTTAAAATTAAGTTTTTTCTGAAATGTTCTCTTATACGTTTAAAGATATATTTTTTTCATTAATGTTAATGTAAAAATTTTTAATTTTGCAACAAAAGAATCTTAGAAAACTTACCTAACCTTATTATAACAAGAGCAATTTATTTTAGCCTAACCCAACTAAATATATTTTAAATATGTTTACAATAATTTAGTACTAAACAAACACAATCAAATATATTTTTTTCGTTAGGTTCAGAATGATTTTGGCGAAATTATTGCATACACAAATTTTCACTTGTACTATATAGCAAGATGAGCGTTGCTATTTAAGCCAAGATCGCAAGTTCTGCTTATTCGGCACGACACACACACACACACACACACACACACACACACACACACACACACACACACACACACACACACACACACACACACACACACACACACACAGATATATATATATATATATATATATATATATATATATATATATATATATATATATATACACACACGTGTATTTGCGGCGAAGCGCAAACCGACCAATATGGTCTACATGCTCTTATCTGTTTCAAAACCAAGGGCTGGCATGCAAGACACAATGAGGCCAACGACATCATAAAGAGAACCCTTGCTACAGCTGGATGCCCAGCCGAGAGGGAGCCCCGATCACTAGCAGCTAACAATACCCACAACCCAGCAAACCGCCCCGACGGGATCACCATCTATCCTTGGAAGAATGGCAAGCTCTTAGCATGGGATTATACCTGTGTCCACACTGGCTGACACCTATATCCATCACAGTGTCGGGCGACAGGGAGGAGCTGCTGACCACAGGGAGGAGTACAAGATCAGCAAGTACAGGGACATAAGCCAATAGTATCAATTTGTCCCAGTGGGATCAGAGACCTTGGGATCATGGGGAAAACATGCCACACGTTTCCTTAAACAATTGGGTTCCAAACTCATCGACACCACCAGGGACCCAAGGGCAGCCACTTTCATGTTCCAGCACTTCAGCGTGGCCATCCAGAGGAGAAATGCTTGCTGCATACTTGGCTCACGTTCAGCTTCTGAGGAGCTGGACCATAATCTTTAATATATTGTACCATTGTATTCATGTTTGTGTTTCGTGTAAATGTATTCTGTCTATTAATAAATTTTCCCATAGAATATAAAATATAGAGGGTGGTAGGAAAAGAAAATATTCAAACAGCTCCGGGAGAACCTTGAGTTTTCCCTGAGATACGTTTATTGTCTTCTTTGAGGATGAGAGTCCCCAGCCCAGTTATAGAGGTGGTACCTCCCTATATGTTCTTTTTAAAAAATATGTATGTCGTGCCGAATAGGTAAAACTTGCGATTTTGGCTTAAATAGCAATGCTCTTCTTGCCATATAAGACAAGCGAAAATTTGTGTATGCAATAATTTCGCAACAATCATTCTTATTATTATTATTATTAAAGATTCGCCGGTATTCTCCCGGCCCGGGCCTTGTCCAAGTGGTGGCCCGGCCTTGACTCCCTCTTTAGGGAGTGTCTGAGACCTAAGTCTCCCATGGGAGGAGGCACAAGTACCTCCTCATCTTTGGGACCAACTGTCCCCAGGCCTAGCCACAAGCTAGGCCTCTCTGGTCTGCCATCCCCGCCCCAAGGAGGCTAATGGGAATGACAGTCTTATGAGCTAAAGGCTCGGGCTCAGGCACCTACCCTACCCTAGAAGGGCTGGGCATGGTGTCGATCACACTCATTCTGAACTTAACGAAAAAATATATTTCATTGTGTTTGTTTATTATTAAATTACTGTAAACTTATTTAAAATATATTTAGTCGGATTAGGCTAAATTAAATTGCGTGTGTTATAATAAGGTTAGGTAAGTTTTCTAAGATTCTTTTGGTACAAAATTCAAAATTTTTACATCATCATAAATGAAAAAAATATATCTTTACACGTATAAGAGAAATTTTTAGGAAGGACTTAATTTTAAACGAGTTCTTGCTAATTGGCCAGTTTTACCTATTCGGCTCGACATATATATATATATATATATATATATATATATATATATATATATATATATATATATATATATATATATATATATATATATATATTCCTGTATGAAGAGTGATAAGAGGACTCTTCGAATATTTATAGCAGGGATGCCGACGATGACCTTACATGTAATTATCCCTCTGACTGGTATTCTGTGTATATACATTCAAGGCTGTACATGTCTTTGTATATTCAGCGGGTTGTGCAGATACCCACACTCCACGGGACCAGTGTATGTCCTCCGCTGCCAAACTTAAGTCGCCTGTTTACGTTATTACGCTGTTATTGATTAATGACGTAAATATTTATAAAGACTTTGATCGGGTAGAAATAACGAACTATAAACGTGCGAAAACTAACTTCCTGTTTGAAGAAGTTGTTATAAAGGCGACATTTATAAGAGTTTAAGAATATGTAACTGGGGTGTGCTAGTATTTTAGCCTCTGACGGCCATTTAGCTGAAGGTCACCACATGTGCACCCTCCACCTTGATAATTTTCAGTTACAACACTGGACAAATCAATATCAGTATGACAGCTTAGTTTTTGAAAGGCATAGGTCTGAAAGGAGGCCTTGATTCACACTAGAGTAGTGTTAGAAGACACATTTGGAAATAAAGACACTTGTCGACTTTTTCCAGACAGCACAATACATTTAAGGATCATTCAGTATGTGGTGAATAACAGGTAAACAAGTCTGTCGTAAAGAAGGGAAGGTATTGCTTCCCTTCAACAACCCTTCACCAGCCTGACGGCACCTACCTCATAGACACACTTATATTAAAAGTATAAATATTTTCGAACATGCAAGTAAGTAATGGGGCTCGAAGTTTTAAACTCAACCCGAAATTTTACTTGGAATACACATCAATCTCGAAAATTACGTTTTGAGTTCTGCTTTCGAGGAAATCAGCGGAATTCTCACATGTGTATAAAAATGACAGTTAATTCCTATGGTTGATGTGAAAATAGCAGCATTGGTAGTGTGATCGACGCCTCACACCAGAGTTAGTTTATTCTGCACACTATAATCTTGTAGAGGAAAGAAATTAATAAGACTGACACCATCCAGCGTGAGATGGCGTGCGGTGCTGGTAGTGTAATTACCACCATAAAGACTACCACCACCACCACTGCTATCACCACGATTGCTGCCACCACCGCTACCACTACCGCAACCCTACTGCTACCATCACTGCTACCACTACTGCTACCACTACTGCTACCACCACTGCTACTACTACTGCTACCACCACTGCTACCACTACTACTACCACTACCGCAACCCTACTGCTACCATCACTGCTACCACTACTACCACTACTGCTACCACCACTGCTACTACTACTGCTACCACCACTGCTACCACCACTGCTACCATCACTGCTTCTACTACTGCTACCACCACTGCTACCACTACTGCTACCACCACTGCTACCACTACTGCTACCACTACCGCAACCCTACTGCTACCACCACTGCTACCACTACTGCTACCACCACTGCTACCACTACTGCTACCACCACTGCTACCACTACTGCTACCACCACTGCTACCACTACTGCTACCACTACTGCTACCACCACTGCTACCACTACTGCTACCACCACTGCTACCACTACTGCTACCACTACTGCTACCACCACTGCTACCACTACTGCTACCACCACTGCTACCACTACTGCTACCACCACTGCTACCACTACTGCTACCACTACCGCAACCCTACTGCTACCATCACTGCTACCACTACTGCTACCACTACTGCTACCACCACTGCTACCACTACTGCTACCACCACTGCTACCACTACTGCTACCACTACTGCTACCACCACTGCTACCACCACTACTACCACTACCACCACCGCAACCCTACTGCTACCACCACTGCTACCACTACTGCTACCACTACCGCAACCCTACTGCTACCATCACTGCTACCACTACTGCTACCACCACTGCTACCACTACTGCTACCACCACTGCTACCACTACTGCTACCACCACTGCTATATAAAGGACTTGTTTATTTGGTAGGCTGTAGAGCGGTGTTAATGATAAACGTCTTCGGAGACTTCTTAGTTTATTGTTAAGTAGTGGTGGGTTACACAGGCTTGTGTGTTTGTGCCCATGGCCCGGGCAGGGCCATGCCCACGAGAGAGAGCTGGGAGGCCTTGTGTCTTGATGCCAGGCCGCTGTGTGAGTGAGGGTGAGGCAAGTCTGGGCATACTGAAGTGGCAAGGCCTATAGATGGCAGCACCTGAGTGGCGCGAAATATGAACTAAGCTGGCAGACAGCATGGACTATCTGTGCAGACAGTACAGGGTGTCTACATACGCTCGGCCACCTATCGCGCGTCGTCCCGACGCGACAATACTGGTAGTAAAAGAAACTCGGTCTCTCTCTCGTAGGAACAGGGCACAGAACACAAAATAAAAACATATATATACATATGGACATGGAAAAAAAAAACTTCCTACAGGGAGGGAAGAAAAAAACATGTGGGGTGTGCTAAACATCGTGGTCAAAGGCAGTGAGCGTCGATGAGTATCACTGCACGCCTTCCTGCGTCTGGACAGATACTGCAACACGGGAGACATCGCTGCGGCTGAGCTGTGACGTAACAGGGTACGGTCTCCTCTGGAACGGTGAAGCAGACATCGTAGGAGTCGCTGCAGGTTTTCACTCAACCTGGGGCACGACATGCTGGTGCCCTCGAGTGAGGCGTCGACAAAACTCGGCCACTGGGCAGGACTTCTGACAAGCGACTCAGGAGGACACTTCTCGACTGGTACTGTCGCTGGGCTGTCACTGCCGGCGATCGTGGAGCGAGTTGTGGAGCGAGTCGTGGCAGAGACGACTGGGCGAAACATCTGGGAGTCGTAACATCATACACCAGACTGCAGTGAGCGAGCTAGCAGTCAAAGTGACATCTTCTTTGTGCAGGCTGCTCACTGAAGCTTGTGACACGAGGCTGACACAGCGCCTGCCGACAGGGCTGGCTGCGGCTTGACGAGTATCATCTCTCGACAGCTGGAGTTATAGCAGAGGTTAGTCTAAGCGTCCCCAGACTTGTTTCTCTACATATAACTGCACTCTGAAGGTCTGGAGGTGAAGTGAAACAAATCTCGATGGGAATCGTAGCAGGTACGATTCTACAGAACATCACGAGCGACGAGCATAAAAGCTTTCTGTACAAGGGGGCTCATACGCTCAGGGCTGAGAAATCAGCTGTCAAACACTGGTCAGGCGGGTGACTAACACAGTGGTGCTACACAGGTCTGGGTGGGCCAGACCTCACTGGACACACGAAACTTTAAAAACACACCGCTGTACATACGGTACAACATGGCTTAAACTAGCAAATGATGCTTTTCTGCGCATAAAACTGACACTAAGACATATACTAAAATGTGAGAACACTGACTAAGAGGAATTAACACACGACATATATTTTCTCTCAATCTTCTCGACAATACTGAAATAATTACTAGAACACTCGATGTGACATCATGTGATGTCAGGCGTGATGTCGCAAGGTGACGTCAGCAGCAGTGACGTCAACAGACATCTCGAGGTGACGTCAGGCAGACATCGTGAGGTGACGTCAGCAGACATCGTGAGGTGACGTCAGCAGACATCGTGACGTCATGAAGTCGGGCAGCATCGTGGGTGGCGTCGATGTGATGCGGGCAGCAGACCACAGCATGAGGCCTGGGATATCTGGTAACTCACGTGGCTTTGTAGGTCTACGTGATCGCCCACACCCACGTGACGTCGTAATCCACGTAGCTTCGAGTGGCCTCGGGCACTCGGATACACAGCACTGGCAATGAATTCATACGAAAAACAGCAGAAAACACAGCAGAGGGAGTGGGCAGTGGTGAGTGGTGTATGGTAGACGGGTGAGCGTGAGGAGGGCGAGCATGGGCAAGGTGAGGAACAGCCACTTCCTCTCCTCTCCTCTCCTCCCCCACCCACAAACACGTGGAGAAGCTCACACTGGACGCAGAAATCACCACAAGACTCACCTCTGGCTTGCTGAAACAGCTGTGCTGAGCTGAACAACAACAGCAACATACAAGTGACGCTGAACACGTGACTTGAGAAACAGCGTGGGACACTGTAGCGTGAGACGCTGGGACGCCACTCACAATTCTCGAAGAAATTTGGCAAATTTCGGCTGGATCCTGCTTGTACCTGTGTCTGGATGCTCAAACGTGCAGACACGACATCAGGATAACTCGTTGAGAGACGGATGCTTCTTATGTAGGGTGATGAAGTGAAGGTGACTTCATACCTCTCCTTCCTCTCTCCAGGGTAAACACAACGCTGCGACCACCGCTGGTACCAATATAAACGACTTGTTTGGTAGCTGTAGAGCGGGTAGTTAAATGATATACTTCTTCGGAGGCTTCTTACTTTATTGTTAAGTAGTGGTGGGTACACAGGCTTGTGTGTTTGTGCCCATGGCCCGGGCAGGGCCATGCCACGAGAGAGAGCTGGGAGTACTTGTGTCTTGATGCCAGGCCGCTGTGTGAGTGAGGGTGAGGCAAGTCTGGGCATACTGAAGTGGCAAGGCCTATAGATGGCAGCACCTGAGTGGCGCGAAATATGAACTAAGCTGGCAGACAGCATGGACTATCTGTGCAGACAGTACAGGCTGTCTACAGCTACCACTACTGCTACCACCACTGCTACCACTACTGCTACCACTACTGCTACCACCACTGCTACCACTACTGCTACCACCACTGCTACCACTACTGCTACCACCACTGCTACCACTACTGCTACCACCACTGCTACCACTACTGCTACCACTACTGCTACCACCACTGCTACCACTACTGCTACCACCACTGCTACCACTACTGCTACCACTGCTGCAACCCTACTGCTACCACCACTGCTACCACTACTGCTACCATCACTGCTACCACTACTGCTACCACTACTGCTACCACCACTGCTACCACCACTGCTACCACTGCTGCTACCACCACTGCTACCACTACTGCTACCACCACTGCTACCACTACTGCTACCACCACTGCTACCACTACTGCTACCACCACTGCTACCACTACTGCTACCACCACTGCTACCGCTGCCACCACTGCTACCGCTACCACCACTGCTACAACCACCGCTACCACCACCGCAGCCCTACTGCTACCACCACTGCTATCACTACCGCTACCGCCACTGCTACCACCACCACTACCACCACCGCAACCCTACTGCTACCACCACTGCTACCACTACCACAACCCCTACTGCTACCACCACTGCTTCCACTACCGCAACCCTATTGCTACCACCACTGCTACAACCACCGCTACCACCACCGCAGCCCTACTGCTACCAACACTGCTACCATTACTGCTACCACTACTGGTACCACCACTGCTACCACCACTGCTACCAACACTGCTACCACTACCGCTACTGCCACTGCTACCACCACCACTACCACCACCGCAACCCTACTGCTACCACCACTGCTACCACCACTGCTACCACCACTGCTACCACCACTGCTACCACTACTGCTACCACCACTGCTACCACTACTGCTACCACTACTGCTACCACTACTGCTACCACTACTGCTACCACTACTGCTACCACTACTGCTACCACCACTGCTACCACCACTGCTACCACCACTGCTACCACCACTGCTACCACTACTGCTACCACCACTGCTACCACTACTGCTACCACTACTGCTACCACTACTGCTACCACCACTGCTACCACCACTGCTACCACCACTGCTACCACCACTGCTACCACCACTGCTACCACCACTGCTACCACCACTGCTACACACCCTCATACGCCAGTAAGACTAAGTTAACAACTAGTTGGAGAACCCTGAACAAAAAACTCATTTAAGACATTATACACATTATATGTTAGGTCTCTCCTGGAGTATGATAAACTATACACAGTATATGTTAGGTTTCTCCTGGAGTATGATAAACTATACACAGTATATGTTAGGTTTCTCCTGGAGTATGATAAACTATACACAGTATATGTTAGGTTTCTCCTGGAGTATGATAAACTATACACAGTATATGTTAGGTTTCTCCTGGAGTATGATAAACTATACACAGTATATGTTAGGTTTCTCCTGGAGTATGATAAACTATACACAGTATATGTTAGGTTTCTCCTGGAGTATGATAAACTATACACAGTATATGTTAGGTTTCTCCTGGAGTATGATAAACTATACACAACATACGTTAGGGTTGGTAGGTAAGACACATAGGCAACATTTAGGCAACTTTATTCCGAAACGTTTCGCCTACACAGTAGGCTTCTTCAGTCGAATACAGAAAGTAGGCAGGAGCAGTAGAGATGTGAAGACTATATAATCCGTCCATCACCCTTGTAGTCGTAGATTTGAGGTTGTCAGTCCCTTAGCCTGGAGAAGTTCTGTTCCAAACTCAGCAGCGCTGTATAGTCCTTGTGGCTTAGCGCTTCTTTTTGATTATAATAATAATGTTCCAAACTCTGGAACTAACTGAAGATCAAGCGACAGTGTTGAGACTTAAATACTGTCGGAAGGAGAGGTGCAGAGTATTAGTAGTGAGACTGTAGCCACTGGGAGGTCACGTCCCTCTCAGATCAAACAATTCTCACTTGAAAAAGTTATCCAAGGTGTTTCCTCTTCTGTACCAAGATGCCATTGTGTTGCAGTGTCTGACAGAGTGAATATCAAAATGGTATACAATACCGACAGGTTGGTAGGTAAGACATCTCTCCTTCGGACAGTATTTAAGTCTCAACACTGTCGCTTGATCTTCAGTTAGTTCCTGACTATGGAACTGAACTTCTCCAGGCTGAGGGACTGACAACCTCAAATTTACGACTTCAAGGGTGATGGACTAATTACATCGTCTTCACATCTCTATTGTTCCTGCCTACTTTCTGTACTCGACTGAAGAAGCCTACTGTGTAGGCGAAACGTTTCGGAATAAAGTTGCCTAAATGTTGCCTATGTGTCTTTCCTACCAACCTGTCGGTATTGTATACCATTTTGATATTCATACGTTAGGGTCATTCATAATTTTTGTTAAATATGTGGGACTGTGTAGGCTGTTAAATATGTGGTATTATGTAGGCTGGCGGTTCACTATATGTATGTAAATAATGATGTTCCCTTCAAGCTGCGCTAGTATCAACGTTGATGGACTAAACAAGGAACTCGTTGCTGGCATGGAACCCGCAACTTACTAGAGAAGACCCAAAGATTTGCAAAGAGATTAGTGCGGGAAATGGACTACGAAGAAAGACTTGAGGGAGTTAAACTAATAACACTAGAAAAGAGGAAGTCGAAAGGGACATGATCTCGACATACAAAATACTTAGAGGGTTAGAGAGGACAGAG
>NC_091309.1:32403014-32488014 GCF_038502225.1 Cherax quadricarinatus | reverse complement strand
AAGGGTTAGACTCAGAAGTGTCCCTGTTTGTAGATGATGTGAAGTTAATGAGGAGAAATAAATCGGACGAAGATCAGGCAGGACTACAAAGAGACTTGGACCGGCTGTAAGCCTGGTCCGGCAACTGGCTCCTCGAATTTAATTAACCCCGCCAAATGCAAAGTCATGAAAATCGGCGAAGGGCAGAGAAGACCGCAGACAGAGTATAGGCTAGGTGATCAAAGACTGCAAACCTCACTCAAGGAAAAGGATCTTGGGGTGAGTATAATACCGAGCACATCTCCTGAGGCGCATATCAACCAGATAACTGCTGCAGCATATGGGCGCCTGGCAAACCAAAGAATAGCGTTCCTATACCTCAGTAAGGTATCGTTCAAGACACGGTACACCATATACACCAGGCCCATATTGGAATACGCAGCAGCAGTTTGGAACCCACACCTGGTCAAACAAGTCAAGAAATTTGAGAAAGTGCAAAGGTATGCAACAAGACTAGTTATAGAGCTAAGGGTCATGATTTTAGATTTATATTATTTCAGTGGCTAAAAGGTCCTGAGTACGTGTTTTCCTGAACGTTTTGAATAAACTATTTCTTTGAGCAGGGCATTTATGTATGAAATGTTGTTTTTAATCCTAGTTTTTTATGCCATTTATGTTTTACGAAGATAAAGGTAGGTAGTTCATTTGTGTTGTTGTACACTGAAGATTTTGTTCTTAAATTTAATACTGGCGAAATTATTGGCTAACGATTACTGCTGCCCTGCTCCTGTAGCTGCTTATTCTTGTTCCATCTAGTTGTAACAGTTACATCTAGTAACAGTTCCATCTAGTTGTAACAGTTACATCTAGTTGTAACAGTTACATCTAGTTGTAACAGTTACATCTAGTTGTAACAGTTACATCTAGTTGTAACAGTTGGATGCAGTAGTAAGAGTTACACGTTTTAGTAAGAGTTACATGTATTAGTAAGAGTTACATGTTTTAGTAAGAGTTACATGTATTAGTAAGAGTTGCATGTATTAGTAAGAGTTACATGTATTAGTAAGAGTTACATGTATTAGTAAGAGTTACATGTATTAGTAAGAGTTACATGTATTAGTAAGAGTTACATGTATTAGTAAGAGTTACATGTATTAGTAAGAGTTACATGTATTAGTAGAGTTACATGTATTAGTAAGAGTTACATGTATTAGTAAGAGTTACATGTATTAGTAAGAGTTACATGTATTAGTAAGAGTTACATGTTTTAGTAAGAGTTACATGTTTTAGTAAGAGTTACATGTATTAGTAAGAGTTACATGTTTTAGTAAGAGTTACATGTATTAGTAAGAGTTACATGTTTTAGTAAGAGTTACATGTATTAGTAAGAGTTACATGTTTTAGTAAGAGTTACATGTATTAGTAAGAGTTACATGTTTTAGTAAGAGTTACATGTTTTAGTAAGAGTTACATGTATTAGTAAGAGTTACATGTATTAGTAAGTGTTACATGTATTAGTAAGTGTTACATGTATTAGTAAGAGTTACATGTATTAGTAAGAGTTGCATGTACTAGTAAGAGTTACATGTATTAGTAAGAGTTACATGTATTAGTAAGAGTTGCATGTATTAGTAAGAGTTGCATGTATTAGTAAGAGTTGCATGTATTAGTAAGAGTTACATGTATTAGTAAGAGTTACATGTATTAGTAAGAGTTGCATGTATTAGTAAGAGTTGCATGTATTAGTAAGAGTTGCATGTATTAGTAAGAGTTGCATGTAGTTGTACCGTGATTAGTTTAGGTAGTCTGGTTGTTCTGGTGTTTGTAATATTTAGTGGAGTCAGGTTGATTCTTCCTTGAAGGAAACACCAAACTAAAAGATAAAGAATTCTGTCAAACAAAAGATTAAACGAGTTTAAGGCTGATGAGAAATGTGGAAAAATAGGGAAACACCAGGTGAAAGAAGCCGCGATGTGTGTAGAAGAGCATGAATATCCCAGAGAGAGAGAGAGAGAGAGAGAGAGAGAGAGAGAGAGAGAGATGGAGAAGAGTGGAGTGCAAGGGAGGGTGTGCGATAGAAAGCAAAAGACCTTAATGATAATACATACATTTGTAAAACTCGTGTATTTAATGCGGAAACGTTCTTAAGTGGAATACAGGTGAAGAGACTGCTTGAGGTAGTGTCCCGACGCTGGGTCAGCTTAATTAACTGGGTGGTGAAATTTGTGGTTTGTGTCTAGGGGTAGGGAGGCATCTTCTCTGGGAGGATTAGGTTAGGTAATTTATGCTGTGTATGATAATTGTACCTATGTGTGCCTGTGCCTAAATAATATTCCATAAGTCAGCCTCCCCACAAGGTGCTTGCCTGCCTTTCTTTCGGCATTATTGGTGCGGTTATTTCCTTCGTCTAAATTTGGTCACATTCCTGGTTGATGATTTGGAGCGTTTCATGGACATGGATTCCTGAGTGTGTAAAACAGATTTTGAACAGTTTTACCTGCGTTGTGATTATGACGAAATTAACAGTAGAGTGAATTGGTCACCATAGTAACAAGTTAGTATTGATAGTGTAAATTTGTTACGTTATGTTAGAAAGAAACATATTTGAAGCGCTGATTAAGCAAAAGTTTCTAGTGCTTTGTAAATGTAATTGAAGAAAAACAATGTTGGAAGCAATAGGATTAGTCATGACGTGATCAGTCCGTCACCCCTCGGCGGGAGGTAGCCAGTCCCTCAAGCCTGCAACATAGGCATGTGGCCAGACCTTATGTACAAGAGTTGAGATGAAGCAGGTGGAGTTGTGGTCTTAGATGAGCGTCGCCCACTTGTGGAAGTAGGGTATGTTAAACACTTGTTTAGCACAGAAATTGCAGAAGACTTGTCTTATGCCATGATACCATAGTGTTGCTGTCACACAACTCTCATTATGATTATTAATGGTACGCAATACCGGCTAAGACACGTGTAGCGTTTCATATGTAAAAGAACAACGTTTATATAATTTATTGCATCATATTTTTCCTCTTCTGTCATTTTAAGGAATTGTACTACGTATAATCGACAAACATATGTTGACAGTACATTGAAATTGATTTAAACTGAAAATATGTCATAATAAAAAAAATATTGGTTGGTTGCTGAGGCGTATGTAGCGGGTCATGTTGTTGAGGTCTACGTAGTGGGTCATGTTGCTGAGGTCTACGTACTGGGTCATGCTATTGAGGTCTACGTAGTGGGTCATGTTGATGTCTGCGTAGTGGGTCATGTTGTTGAGGTCTACGTAGTGGGTCATGTTGTTGAGGTCTACGTACTGGGTCATGCTATTGAGGTCTACGTAGTGGGTCATGTTGAGGTTGCGTAGTGGGTCATGTTGTTGAGGTCTACGTAGTGGGTCATGCTGCTGAGGTCTACGTAGTGGGTCATGTTGTTGAGCTCTACGTAGCGGGTCATGTCGTTGAGGTCTACGTAATGGGTCATGCTGTTGAGGTCTACGTATTGGGTCATGTTGTTGAGGTCTATGTAGTGGGTAATGTTGTTGAGGTCTATGTAGTGGGTTATGTTGTTGAGGACTACGCAACGGGTCATGTTTTTGAGGTCTATGTTGTGAGTCATGTTGTTGAGGTCTATGTAGTGGGTCATGTTCAGGTCTACATAGTGGGCCATGTTGCTAAGGTCTACGTAGTGGGTCATGTTGTTGAGGTCTGCGTAGTGGGTCATGTTGTTGAGGTCTACGTAGTGGGTCATGTTGAGGTCTACATAGTGGGTCTAGTTGTTGAGGTCTACATAATGGGTCACGTTGAGGTTTACCTAGTGGGTCATGTTGAGGTCTACGTAGTGGGTCATGTTGTTGAGATCTACGCAGTGGGTCATATTGAGTTCTGCATAGTGGGTCATGTTGAAGTGCAAGTTGTGGGTCATGTTGTTGAGGTCAACGTAGTGGGTCATGTTGTTGAGGTCAACGTAGTGGGTCATGTTGTTGAGGTCTCTGTAGTGGTTCATGTTGTTGAGGTCTACGTAGTGGTTCGTGATGAAGTCTACGTAGTGGGTCATGTTGTTGAAGTCTGCGTAGTGGGTCATGTTGTTAAGGTCTACATAGTGGGTCATGTTGTTGAGGTCTACTTAGTGGGCTATGTTGTTGAGGTCTGCGTAGTGGGTCATGTTGAGGTGTAAGTAGCGGGTCATGTTGTTAAGGTCTACGTAGTGTGTCATGTTGAGGTCTATGTAGTGGGTCATGTTGAGATCTATGTAGGGGTCATGTTGAGATGTATGTAGTGGGTTATGTTGTTGAGATCTATGTAGTGGGTCAGGTTGTTGAGGTGTACATAGTGGGTCATGTTGGGGTGTACGTAGTGGGTCACGTTGAAGTGTACGTTGTGGGTCATATTGTTGAGGTCTGTGTAGTAGGTCATGTTGTTGAGGTCTACGTAGTGAGTCATGTTGCTGAGATCTACGTAGTAGGTCATGTTGTTGAGGTCTACGTAGTGGGTCATGTTGTTGAGGTCTACATAGTGGGTCATGTTGTTGAGATCTACATAGTTGGTCATGTTGTCGAGGTCTACGTAGTGGGTCATGTTGTTGAGGTCTACGTAATGGGTCATGTTGTTGAGGTCTGCGTCGTGGGTCATGTTGAGGTCTACGTAGTGGGCCATGTTGTTGAGGTCTATTGGGACTTGAGTAGCTCACTCATTTCCTTGCTGTCATCTGTGTAGGACCCATCTTGTTTAAGTAGGGGCCCAATACTGGACGTTGTTCTCGATTTTGATTTGGCATAGGAGAAGAAATACTTTGGGTTTCTTTCGATTTCATTTATGGCTTTTAGTTCTTCCCGCGATTCCTGGGTCATGTTGAGATCTATGTAGGGGTAATGTTGAGATGTATGTAGTGGGTTATGTTGTTGAGATCTATGTAGTGGGTCAGGTTGTTGAGGTGTACATAGTGGGTCATGTTGGGGTGTACATAGTGGGTCACGTTGAAGTGTACGTTGTGGGTCATATTGTTGAGGTCTGTGTAGTAGGTCATGTTGTTGAGGTCTACGTAGTGAGTCATGTTGCTGAGATCTACGTAGGTCATGTTGTTGAGGTCTACGTAGTGGGTCATGTTGAGGTCTACATAGTGGGTCATGTTATTGAGATCTACATAGTTGGTCATGTTGTCGAGGTCTACGTAGTGGGTCATGTTGTTGAGTTCTACGTAGTGGGTCATGTTGTTGAGGTCTACGTTGTGGGTCATGTTGAGGTCTGTGTAGTGGGTCATGTTGTTGAGGTCTGCGTCGTGGGTCATGTTGAGGTCTACGTAGTGGGCCATGTTGTTGAGGTCTACTCTACGTAGTGGGTGATGTTGTTGAGGTCTACATAGTGGGTCATGTTGAGGTCTATGTAGTGGGTCATGCTGTTGAGGTCTACGTAGTGGCTCATGCTTTTGAGATTACGTAGTGGGTCATGTTGTTGAGGTCTCTGTAGTGGTTCATGTTGAGGTCTACGTAGTGGTTCGTGTTGAAGTCTACGTAGTGGGTCATGTTGTTGATGTCTGCGTAGTGGGTCATGTTGTTGAGGTCTACATAGTGGGTCATGTTGTTGAGGTCTACTTAGTGGGCTATGTTGTTGAGGTCTGCATAGTGGGTCATGTTGAGGTGTAAGTAGTGGGTCATGTTGTTAAGGTCTGCATGGTGTGTCATGTTGTTGAGGTCTATGTAGTGGGTCACGTTGAGGCCTATGTAGTGGGTCATGTTGTTGAGATCTATGTAGGGTGTTGCAACCCCTGAATGGGTTGCAATGTATATTATTTATATATAATACATGTATATTACCTTTTCTTTTAATTTTATATTGCTTATATTTGCGATAATAGCTAAATCGTAAATATATGACTTTATATTATTATTTGACTTAGTTTCCTTTTGTTAGGTAGGATGTAACACATATATGCTCATAGTTCAAGTTTTGATTGTCTAACTACTGTAATTATCGCTTGTGGCTCATTACTCTGCCGGCTTCTGTTGCTGAGCTACAGCTGTCCACGGAGTTATCACGTGATCGATGGGGGGTGTTCTCACCTCGCCTGAAGTATTCAGTCTGGTCTAGACTCGCTGGGTGGTTGGACGTATTCCAGACAAGGTGTGCCTTAATCTCCCTTATTGGCTCTTGTTGGAAGATCTTCTCTTGTATCATTATTGTTAGTTCTAGAGACTCTGTTCACAGAACATTGTATAGACTTAGTGATTTTCGACATTGTACTGAGGTTGTGTGTCGCATAGACACTCTAAACAACTCAGGTCCTGAGCTGTAGCTTCTGACCTAACTTGTACTGGTATCTGTGTATTGTCACAGTCGGGGATTTTCTTATGCTGAACTTAGATTCAGTAGTATGGGAGTTTTGTGACTTTTGTGAAGGATCTGCTGACAAATCTTCCTAACAAATCGAACACAAAGAGTAGTGGTCAACAGAGTTAAATCGGAGGCTGCCATAGTGAAGAGCTCTGTTCCACAAGGCACAGTACTCGCCCCCATCTTATTCCTTATCCTCATATCAGACATAAACAGAGATATACACCACAGCACTGTATCATCCTTTGCGGATGATACTAGGATCTGCATGAGGCTGTCATCTGCTGAGGACGCTGTTAACCTCCAAGATATAAACAAAGTTTTCCAGTGGGCAACGGTAAACAATATGATGTTCAATGAGGACAAATTCCAACTACTCCGTTATGGAAAACTGGAGGAGATAATAACTAGAACAGAGTATACTACTGACTCCGGCCATACAATAGAGCGGAAAAATAATGTAAGGGACCTGGGAGTAGTAATGTCTGAGGATCTCACTTTCAAGCATCACAACAGTGCCACGATCGCACGTGCAAAGAAAATGATAGGATGGATAATGAGAACTTTCAAAACGAGAGATGCCAAGCCCATGATGATCCTTTTCAAATCACTTGTTCTCTCTAGGCTGGAATACTGCTGTACATTAACATCTCCATTCAAAGCAGGTGAAATCGCAGATCTAGAGAGTGTACAGAGATCCTTTACTGCACGTATAAGTTCTGTCAAGCACCTTAACTACTGGGAACGCTTGGAAGCACTTGACTTGTACTCGTTGGAACGCAGGAGGGAGAGATATATCATAATCTACACTTAGAAAATCTTGGAAGGAATGGTCCCAAATCTGCACACAGAAATCACTCCCTACGAAAGTAAAAGACTGGGCAGGCGATGCAAAATGCCCCCAATAAAAAGTAGGGGCGCCATTGGTACACTAAGAGAAAACACCATAAGTGTCCGGGGCCCAAAACTGTTCAACAGCCTCCCATCAAGCATTAGGGGAATTGCCAATAAACCCCTGGCTGCCTTCAAGAGAGAGCTGGACAGATACCTAAAGTCAGTGCCGGATCAGCCGGGCTGTGGCTCGTACGTTGGACTGCATGCGGCCAGCAGTAACAGCCTAGTTGATCAGGCCCTGATCCATCGGGAGGCCTGGTCATGGACCGGGCCGCGGGGGCGTTGATCCCCGGAATAACCTCCAGGTCCCTACTTATTGTCGTTATATTATCTCCTTGTTCCTGATTCTGTGTCGCAGTTGCTTGTTATATTGCTATTGGGCTTAGCATTCTTTTTGTTGTTCAAGCAGACTGTTCTGGTTGCCAGTCGGTCAAGAAGTTAGTTTATTTGAGGACTTTGTCAGTCATTTGTTTAAGTCTAGTCGAGTCGTGAGACATAGCGAACTACTTAGAGCACTTACACACATACACACAAACTTACTTGTACATATTTGTAATATCTTATTAAATGTTAATGTACCAGATGGTACTTAAGACTTATAAATGTGATATGTGCTTTCAGCACAATAATACTGTACCCGAGAGAAGTGATTAATATTATTTTGATTACTGTGATTAATTTAATTTAATATGATATACCTCTAGACGATAATTAATAAATTTATTAAATTTTAATTTATCTAGTTAGTAGCTTACCAGTTTTAATCCTGAAGCACTATTGAATCATACTGAATTCTAATGGATAATTGGACAAGGATGCTGACTAATTGTTATGAAAACCCAGTAACAGGCTGGATGCTAGAAGGGCAGTCCTTTCTAGTATTCACTGGAGATCTCTAAGCTTTTAGAATCGCATTTTTTGTAACAAATGGGGGCCTGTCCGGGAGGCTCTTGATCCAAGGTGTTGGAGAAATTGTACCTGACTGAGTCTCTTGATCCAAGGAGATGGAAATACTGTTTATGAGTTCTAGCTCTAAGACCACCAACACTAAAATTCCTATTAGGATTATAGTTTCCCATAATCACTCTCTCGTAGTACACTTATTTTCGTGATGTATGCCAAAGTGAAACAGTTAATTGATACTCTGACTCTGTGAGTTGAGTACATTAAAACTTCAGACGTGTTGGCAAGTAGCCAAATATCTCGGTGTGACGTATAACAGGAATTACACCACAGAAACTGTCAGAGCGTTAATCAAAGATATATTGTTTCCTGCTCATACAGAGATGTCTGATTATGATTCAGATTCAGAAAGCCTAGTGTCACAATTAGGAAGTATGACTATTTGATTACTTAGAAGAAAGAGCAACTATGGCAGAAGTGTCTGAGCCTAGTGAACCTCCGCTCACACCTTCCCGCCTCACTGACACAATAGTACAGAGTGTAGCTGGTAGGATGACTCAGCCTCATACTAGTACCATGTATGCTACACCTGTATCTACTTATCCTAGACAAGATCTAGACTCTCTAGGGATGGCTGGACGAAGTTTCCGACCTAAGGACAGTCCAGAAAGACATGTTAATTTCCCTACTCCTCCATTACCCACTGGCCCTATCTCTCAGGAACAGTTTGAGAGGTTTGAATGCCTCATTATGTTGCAGACTGCACAAATAGAGGCACAGAGGAAATTGAACAAAGATTTCCAGAGAGAAAATGTTCGTCTGGAAAGACAACAGACTGATAGATCACAGGACACATTTAATGTGCAGAAAGCTGCATCCTTGGTTCCTAAGGTTTTTGAGAGTGACTTAGACACCTATTTTGATGTGTTTGAGAACCAGGCACATGCTATGAACTGGCTGCGTAAGCACTGGGCTACCTTGTTGCACACAGCTTTGACAGGAAGGGCTCAAACTTGTACTGCTGCTTTACCATTTGCCAAGTACATTAGTTATGACGCTGTCAAGCAAACTATTCTAGAGACGTATAACTTGTTACCTGTAAGTTATCAAAGCGCATTTCGTACGTTACAACGACGACAAGATCAAACTTGTGTAGAGTTTGCTCGTGAGAAAAAAGTTACATTTGAGAGGTGGTGTAGGTCTGCCAAGTGTAACAACTATGACAGCCTTGTTCAGTTGTTACTACACAAAGAGTTTAACAACTGTATGTCTGCTGACATACAAGAATATCTGATCGATAATACTACCTCGGATATTCTGGAAACTGCAGCATTAGCAGACAATTACGAGATTTCTCAAAAACTTGTACGTACTAAAACACACAGAAACAAGGTAACTAAAAGTTGTCCTAGAAGTTGGCAACCTAAATCAGCTGCTCATTGCCGGCCTGATGTATCTGCTACTGTAACTTCTCATACCTTTACCAGGAAAACTCACAATCCTGTATCTGTCTCTGTGGCTAGACAGAAATCTGATATCGAGAAGAAAGCTAAATGTACCTATTGTAACAGAAAAGGACATGCTAGAGAGTATTGCTATAAGTTAGAAAGAGATACGAGAAGCAGTCGTGCGGCTGGCGCCCCCACTCAAGTTGTATCTTCTTCCAAGCAACAAAGGCACCAAAATCCTAGTAATACCTCTGATCCTACTGTTTTAGATAATGTTACTCAGGATAGATGACTAGCGTCAGAGAGTGTATCTGACGAAAAGATTCGTTCAGCGATGAGTCCTTACTTTTCGAGAGGTAAAGAAGGATTTGACGAATCACATCTGAGATAATTACTTTCAGAGACACTGGCAGTTATCTCACCTTATTGAGAGAAGATGTACTGCCCATAACTGATGATACCTATTGCAAGATAGATGTATTGTTAGAAGCCTATGGTGGGGCTGTTATAAAAGTACCTCTTCATAAAGTTTACATTGAAACAAGCTATTATACTGGTTATATTTCAGTGGGTATATCCAGTGGTGTATTTCCCATCAGGTCAGTGGACTTGTTGATAGGGAACGATATCCTTCATGCTGGTATATGTAAAGAACCACTTGTGATTGATAATAACACTGATGATAATTATGCCATTGAAGCTTGTAAAGAGAAACCTATTTTATTTCCTCTCAGCGCAATTACTAGAGCTATGTCAAAGATTCAAAAACCATCCTTGTCTCCTGTAGAGTTAGTGGATGACAATGATTTGGGCTTGAATATGTTGTTTAGTGACGCTCTGCACCCAGGGTCATTAATACCAACTCCCCACGGTCATCAACCTAGTCAGGACACAACTGACGATAAATTTCTAACTCATGATGATTTAATCAAGGATCAGTTTGTTGATCAGTCACTGGAAAGACTGAGAGATATAGCAGTTACTGAGAGTGAAGCAATGGATCTCGATAATTGTTACTATTATAGTAACGGTGTACTGATGGAGAAAAATACATGTAAGTTGTCAGCTGATAGTGTTTCCACCACAGTCAAGCATCTCGTAGTGTTACCAGTTACATTTCGTGAACAAGCCATTGATTTTGCTCACAATAGTCCCATTGGAGGACATTTGGGTGTCAAGAAGACACTCGGTAAACTGGTAAAACATTTTACTTGGCCAAAGATGAAGGAAACAGTAGCTGATCATGTGCGACGTTGCCAGGTGTGTCAAGTGACAGGCAAGCCAGCACACACACCTCCTCCTACACCTCTCACTGTGTTCACTAGTAGCAAAGTTCAGTTCATCTGGACTAGTGATTGTTCAGATTTCTTCAAAAGGTTGAAGCATCTGCTTTCCTCTGCTCCAGTGTTGAGTCCTAATTTCAATCTTCCCTTTTTACATATAGATGCGAGTGTTATGCACTGGGTGTTGTGCTGCTCCAACAGTCAACATCAACTGATATTCTCCATCCTGTATGTTACTATTCATCTAAGCTTAAACGACACCAGAAAAATGATGCTACTATTGAGAAAGAGGCTCTAGCTCTTGTGGTGTCCTTGGAACATTTTGACGTGTATTTGGGCACTTCCCAATTTTAAATTAACGTGATTTTAATGCCCAAATACCTTTTGTTACTTGCTATGTCAAATTCAGTAAAGTAACGTAATCCCTCCAGCCCATATTAACTATATATATTTATGTTTAATTAATCCATTTATATATTCACAGTAGTGGTGATATGTGTGAGAGTTGGAGACAGAAGCTGAGTGATGAGTGGGTAGTGTTGTGTGGGCGATGTACTGCGTGACGGAACACAGTCCTGCCGCAGACCCCCCCCTCCCCTCACTACACACCTTAAGCTGTTTAATACTCAGATGTCTATACAGCATAGCATTCCACAACCAATACTTAAGAGTGGAATGCAGTCTCCTCTACTATGATCGAGCCTCAACGTGTCATGCTTGTCTACGCTATCCTGTCTCTACACTGATGTACATAACCACAAGTATGCAGAGATACGATACTGTGTACTGCCCTAGTACTAGGGGCATAACTTAGCAATATAGACACTAAAAAATTATAGAAGTGTTTGGCACAAGAGTGACTCTGATTAATGTTTATATTAAATTGTGTTAGTAAAGTAACCTGAGTATTCAGTAATAATGTGAAAGACATTAATGCAACTCCTAGTGCGACCGTTTGTTGTGTTGGGGGGGGTGTTGCAACCCCTGAATGGGTTGCAATGTATATTATTTATATATAATACATGTATATTACCTTTTCATATAATTTTATATTGCTTATATTTGCGATAATAGCTAAATCGTAAATATATGACTTTATATTATTACTTAACTTAGTTTCCTTTTGTTAGGTAGGATGTAACACATATATTATATGCTCATAGTTCAAGTCTTGATTGTCTAACTACTGTAATTATCGCTTGTGGCTCGTTACTCTGCTCGTTACTCTGTTGCTTTCTGAGTTATCACGTGATCGAGGGGGGTGTTCTCACCTCGCCTGAAGTATTCAGTCTGGTCTAGACTCGCTGGGTGGTTGGACATATTCCAGACAAGATGTGCCTTAATCTCCCTTATTGGCTCTTGTTGGAAGATCGTCTCTTGTATCATTATTGTTAGTTCTGGAGACTCTGTTCACAGAACATTGTTTAGACTTAGTGATTTTCGACGTTGTACTGAGGTTGTGTGTCGCATAGACACTCTAAACAACTCAGGTCCTGAGCTGTAGCTTCTGACCTAACTTGTACTGGTATCTGTGTATTGTCACAGTCGGGGATTTTCTTATGCTGAACTTAGATTCAGTAGTATGGGAGTTTTGTGACTTTTGTGAAGGATCTGCTGATGGTCCCTACTTATTGTCGTTATATTATCTCCTTGTTCCTGATTCTGTGTTGCAGTTGCTTGTTATATTGCTATTGGGCTTAGCATTATTTTTGTTGTTCAAGCAGACTGTTCTGGTTGCCAGTCGGTCAAGAAGTTAGTTTATTTGAGGACTTTGTCAGTCACTTGTTTAAGTCTAGTCGAGTCGTGAGACATAGCGAACTACTTAGAGCACTTACACACATACAAACAAACTTACTTATACATATTTGTAATATCTTATTAAATGTTAATGTACCAGACGGTACTTAAGACTTATAAATGTGATATGTGCTTTCAGCACAATAATACTGTACCCGAGAGAAGTGATTAATATTATTTTGATTACTGTGATTGATTTAATTTAATATGATATACCTCTAGACGGTAATTAATAAATTTATTAAATTTTAATTTATCTAGTTAGTAGCCTACCAGTTTTAATCCTGAAGCACTATTGAATCATACTGAATTCTAATGGATAATAGGACAAGGATACTGACTAATTGTTACGAAAACCCAGTAACAGGCTGGATGCTAGAAGGGCAGTCCTTTCTAGTATTCACTGGAGATCTCTTAAGCTTTTAGAATCGCGTTTTTTGTAACATAGGGGTCATGTTGTTGAGATGTATGTGGTGGGTTATGTTGTTGAGATCTATGTAGTGGGTCAGGTTGTTGAGGTCTACATAGTGGATCATGTTGTTGAGGTCTACGTAGTGGGTCATATTGCTGAGGTCTACGTAGTGGGGCATGATGTTGAGGTCTACATAGTGGGTCATGTTAAGGTCTACGTCGTGGGTCACGTTGAAGTGTACGTTGTGGGTCATATTGAGGTCTGTGTAGTGGGTCATGTTGTTGAGGTCTACGTAGTGAGTCATGTTGCTGAGATCTACGTAGTAGGTCATGTTGTTGAGGTCTACATAGTGGGTCATGTTGTTGAGGTCTACGTAGTGGGGCATGATGTTAAGGTCTACATAGTGGGTCATGTTAAGGTCTACGTCGTGGGTCATGTTGAGGTCTACGTAGTGGGCCATGTTGTTGAGGTCTACGTAGTGGGTCATGTTGTTGAGATCTACATAGTTGGTCATGTTGTCGAGGTCTGCGTAGTGGGTCATTTTGAGTTCTGCGTAGTAGGTCATGTTGTTGAGGTCTACGTTGTGGGTCATGTTGAGGTCTGTGTAGTGGGTCATGTTGAGGTTACGTAGTGGGTCATGTTGTTGAGGTCTACATAGTGGGTCATGTTGTTGAGGTCTACGTAGTGGGCGATGTTGAGGTCTATGTAGTGGGTCATGCTGTTGAGGTCTACGTAGTGGGTCATGTTTTTGAGATTACGTATTGGGACATGTTGTTGAGGTCTTCCTAGTGGGTCATGTTGTTGAGGTCTACGTAGTGGGTCATATTGTTGTGTTCTATGTAGTGGGTCATGTTGTTGAGGTCTACGTAGTGGTTCATGTTGCTGAAGTCTATGTAGTGGGTCATGTTGTTGAGGTCTGCGTAGTGGGTCATGTTGTTGAGGTCTACGTAGTGGGTCATGTTGAGGTCTACATAGCTGTCATGTTGTTGAGATTACGTAGTGGGTCATGTTGTTGATGTCTACGTAGTGGGTCATGTTGTTGAGGTCTACCTAGTGGGTCATGTTGTTGAGGTCTACTTAGTGGGTCATATTGTTGAGGTCTATGGAGTGGGTCACGTTGTTGAGGTCTATGTAGTGGGTCATGTTTTTGAGGTCTACATAGTGGGTTATGTTGTTGAGGTCTACATAGTGGGTCATGTTGAGGTCTACTTAGTGGGTCATGTTGAAGTCTACGTAGTGGGTCATGCTCTTGAGGTCTACATAGTGAGTCATTGTTAACGTCTAAGTAGTGGGTCATGTTGTTGAGGTTTACGTAGTGGGTCATGTTGATGAGGTCTACGTAGTGGGTCATGTTGAGGTGTACGTAGTGGGTCATGTTGTTGAGGTCTACGTATTGTGTCATGCTGTTGAGGTCTATATAGTGGGTCATGTTGAGGTCTGCGTAGTGGGTCATGTTGAGATCTATGTAGTGGGTCATGTTGTTGAGATCTATGTAGTGGGTCATGTTGTTGAGATCTGTGTAGTGGGTCAGGTTGTTGAGGTGTACGTAGTGGGTCATGTTGAGGCGTACGTAGTGGGTCATGTTGATGAGTACGTTGTGGGTCATGTTGTTGAGGTCTATGTAGTGGGTCAGGTTGCTGGGGTATACGTAGTGGGTCATGTTGAGGTCTGCGTCGTGGGTCATGTTGAGGTCTGTGTAGTGGGTCATGTTGTTCAGGTCTACGTAGTGGGTCATATTGTTGAGGTCTTTGTAGTGGGTCATTTGTTGAGGTCTATGTAGTGGGTCATGTTGTTGAGGTCTACGTAGCGGGTCATGTTGTTGAGGTCTACGTAGTGGGTCATGGTATTGAGGTCTATGTAGTGGGTCATGTTGAGGTCTACATAGTGGGTCATGTTGATGAGGTCTACGTAGTGGGTCATGTTGAGATCTGCGTAGTGAGTCATGTTGATGAGGTCTACGTGGTGGGTCATGTTGTTGAGGTCTATGTAGTGGGTCATGTTATTGAGGTCTACATAGTGGGTCATGTTGTTGAGGTCTCCGTGGTGGGTCATGTTGAGATCTACGTAGTGGGTCATGTTGTTGAGGTCTACGCAGTGGGTCATGTTGAGGTCTATGTAGTAGGTCATGTTGTTGAGGTCTGTGTAGTGGGTCATGTTGTTCAGCTCTACATAGTGGGTCATGTCGTTCAGCTCTACATAGTGGGTCATGTTGTTGAGGTCTGTGTAATGGGTCATGTTGTTGAGGGTTATATAGTGGGTCATGTTGAGGTCTACGTAGTGGGTCATGTTTTTGAGGTCTACGTAGTTGGTCATGTTGTTGAGGTCTACATAGTGGGTTATATTGAGGTCTACGTAGTGGGTCATGTTGTTGAGGTCTACATAGTTGGTCATGTTGTTGAGGTCTACATAGTGGGTTATGTTGAGGTTTACGTGGTGGGCCATGTTGTTGAAGTCTACGTAGTGGATCGTGTTGTTGATGTCTATGTAAAGGGTTATGAGCTGTGAGAAGATTGTTAACCCCAAGTCTAAGATACTACCCCGTCAAGAGAGGTTTCTGGATGTTACTGAGGAGCTGTTCATCTAAGATACCTCCCCGTCAAGGTTCCTTGATGTTACTGAGGAGCTTATCATCTAAGAAATATGCTCTGTGCTCGAATTCTTTGAATCTAGTCTGAATGCCTTCCATTCTCCCAAGACGCTGTGTATTCCGCTACGGGTTTTGCGCTCCCTCATGAATGTAATAGTAATCTAAGGTACTGCAGTACGCCAGGGCTACCGGACATAACCCCTCAGCTTTTTATTTCGTTATTGTCAATCATTTATACGAAAATGTAAGATAATGTAAGTTAACCTAACCTAACCTAAGAAAATAAATATTGCAGTTTATATAATATTTCAAGCATTCAGAAACGAACGAAAAACAAATGGGAAAAATTATATGCTAGAGTTGGAGACGAGATTGAGTAGAGAGAAAGAGAGGATATATGAGGATACGGCAACTGTGATAATTGCACAGACTCCGGGAAACACACACAGAGAGAAGAGCTAAAAGCTGTGTAAACACGGATCCACCCACGGATTGTCAGCGCTGTTTACACACTAACCACCCACACAGACAAAAATCGTCATGGAACCTCCAAGCAACCACCTAACAAACACCAAGAAATCACCAGGTAACCACCAAACACCAAGCAGCCACTAAACATCAATCCACCACCAAGGGATCTCTAAGGAACCATCTTTAAATTTTGAGTAACTCGTAGTAATCACGAAAGTATCTGATTTTAAGAAGTCTGCGAGAAGCTACTGGATTACTGAAGCAGAGGAAAGAGGACACTGAAGGTTACAAGGCAGGAGGCAGCCGGGTGCTCACTTCCGCTTCAAACTGCAGAATGAATCCTGACACCAGGTTCTGTAAGATGATTAAGTAACCACTGGTGTACTGAACCCTTGTATGGGAAACTCGGTAAAAGTATTTCCAACTATAATAGCTAAGAAGTGCAACACATTGCCCTTAGATTAGTCATGTGCTGCTGCTAATGATATGTAGCAATATGAACCAACAATGCTTAGTGAATACTTAATAGATAGTGCCTAAGAATACTTTATATGCCAGGTTCTCTATGGAAGCTTCTCGTTTTTATGCATGAGTAAATCATAATGTTGTTGACGCATAGCCAACATAGTACCCTAACATTGCTGTACTTGGTGAGAGTATTGAGGAGAGAGTAGCGCCCACACTAGACGGCAGACAGATGTACAAGGAACTGAGCAGAAGAGACATTAATAGTGGCAGACAACATGGGTGGAAATACTAACCAACAGAAATTGGACAACATTCACACATTAAGGGAGATGGTAAGGAGACTAATTAAAGCTCCTGACAGGATAAAAAGGATAGGGTCTGAGAGCGTATTCCTATACGTACTGCAAAAAGGAGTGGAGGCACTCGTTGAACAGGTAACCAGAAACTTATAAAAGGCTGCAAATATTGGTCCCAGTACACAAGCATGAGGAAAGGCAAGAGGCACTGAGCCACACGACATTTTGGGTTTTTCTTTATTTTTGGGTCACCCAGCCTCGGTGGGAAATGGCCGACTTGTTAAATAAATAAATTAAATAAATAAATATAAATATATATATATATATATATATATATATATATATATATATACAAACACTAATCTCTGGTCGAAGGAGACTTGAACCTACGAACGTTGGGACAAGGTACGCAGTGCTCTAACCACCGTACCACACTGGACAATACCTTGGAGTCCAGCCATCGCTAGAAGTTTTGATCCAAGGCAGCCAGCATTCAGGCAGGTGGCGGTAGCTATTTCATCTCATCCCCTGTATGCATCGACTGACGGGAGATTTTTAGTGTTTAGAATTCGCAGTGGTACGGTACGATACGCAGTGGTACGACCAGAGATTAGTGTTTGTGAATATTTCGCCTGTTCTGCGAATTCTAAGCATTGTAAATATCTCCTGTCGGTCGATGCATGCAGGGAATGAGATGAAATAGCTAACGCCACCTGCCTGAATGCTGGCTGTCTTGGATCAAAACGTCTAGCGTTGGCTGGACGCTAAGGTGTTGTCCAGTGTGCCTGGGTGGTTAGAGCACTGCATACCTTGTATCAAGGTTCGTAGGTTCGAGTCTCCTTCGACCAGAGATTAGTGTTTGTGAATATTTCGCCTGTTCTACGAATTCTAAACATATATATATATATATATATATATATATATATATATATATATATATATATATATATATATATATATATATATATATATATATATATATATATATGTCGTGCCGAATATGTAAAACTGGTCAATTAGCAAGAACTCATTTAAAATTAAGTCCTTTCGAAAATTTTCTCTTATAGGTTTAAAGATATATTTTTTCATTAATGTTAATGTAAAATTTTTAATTTTGCTCCAAAAGGATCTTAGAAAACTTACCTAACCTTATTATAACAAGAACAATTTATTTTAGCCTAACCCAACTATATATATTTTAAATACGTTTACAATAATTTAGTACTAAACAAACACAATCAAGTATATTTTTTTCGTTAGGTTCAGAATGATTTTGGCGAAATTATTGCATACACAAATTTTCACTTGTCTTATATGGCAAGATGAGCGTTGCTATTTAAGCCAAGATCGCAAGTTCTGCCTATTCGGCACGACATGTATATATATATATATATATATATATATATATATATATATATATGATGAGCCAAGCTGTTGCTGCTACTGCTACTAGGAAGTTTACATAACCATGACAATCTCAGTAATGACAGTACCTGAGCAGATGGAGCAGCATTCTCCCTGGTCTGGTCCGCCACTGCAACCTTCAGGACACTGCTCACTCGTGCAATCGTAGTCGAAGCGACCTTGTTCGTCCTGCATGAAGAAAGCAGACGATGAAGAATTAGGGTAGTTTAAATTTGCACTTATCTATTCTGACATGGTAAAGTAGATTAGCCACTGGTTGCTTAATACTCAAATAACCCGCACATAGGAGAAAGGGGCTTACGACGACTTTTCGGTCCGACTTGGACCATTAACAGAGTCATCTCCTCTCTCCTGTGTACAGGTTATTTGTATATTGTTCCAGTCACTGTAATGCGTCTTTTTGTTCTTTATTGATTAGATGTTAATATTAGCAGACAGGCATGGGCCAGCAGGTCTACTACAGTTTTCTCTATACTTATGTAAAACATCATACATCACAAGTTTGGTGTATAGTGTAGGTTATTTAACCATGCTCCAAGTTCATGCTCAATAATTTATTTGATCTATTCGCAAAAACTGTAGATTAAAAAGATACCACTGTTTTAAATAGTTTACAGAATATATTTATATTGTATACTTGTCACTGAGATTGATGTTTTAATAATATCTGGCTTACTGATTGGTTTATTACCTTATAGTTGGTGATTTATTTATTTATTTATTTATTAGGTTTCAAGCCTAGCGAGTACACGAGGGTCATTAAGGCTGCATATCGCCTGTACTCTACCAATCGGGGATATTTAATCTGTTAAACCGAGTTTTAAATAAATCCTAAGTGCCTAAGTGTGCATATGTATATTGAGAAATATACAGTAATTGTACTGACACTGCTGCCCTCAGTGGATATACAGCAAGAGAGATGTACCTCCTCCCAGAATGTATACAAAGTGAATAGATGTAAATTGTATTACACATTATGTAATAGTAATGCAGCAGTTCACTAGTGGCTGAGGAAAAAATAGCAAAGCTACTACTTAGCTGTGTGACTTGAGTAATTATTTATAAATGTATTCACACAGAAAGCGAAACAAACTTCAAGACGTACAGACTAAGGAAGATGACCCTGGAGTTACTAACCTTGGAGAGTTAAAAGACCTGTATATCACAATAAAGCCAAGTATCAAAGCTTATTTCCCTTGAGGTCTTTAGGTAATCTTCCCTAGGATGGAAACCATGACAGCTGATTAGCTCTTAGGTACCTAATTATTGAAACAAGTGAGAGGAGATTTGCTCCTATGTCTCTCAGCTAGAGGAAAGTTTATTCTGTTATGCTAGAACGCAAATCCAATTACCATAAGTTCAACTTATGAATAGAGAAAATAAGCTAGCCGTTGTCTTGTTAAGTCATACTTCGAATCATAATGAAAACCTCAAGAAAATAAAAATATCTACTTTTTAGTCATGGCAATAAGTGAAAATGCATAAAGTAGTTCTAGGCATAATTTACAGGCTGGCAGCTCAGTGATTTAAAATTGAAGTGACGGTATACAATCAAACACCAAAAGTCGGCAATGAATGTTCTGTGATGATAGTTGTTAGGTAGTGAGTTATCTTGATTAACACACACACACACACACACACACACACACACACACACACACACACACACACACACACACACACACACATGCACGCACACTCCACTGCAATGCTGAGAAGGAAAAAAAGGCAGACCACTAAGCACAGGGACATCAACGAGAGAAGAGACTGAAGGAAGGAACGCTTCGATGGAAGGAACTAAATCGTCTCAAGGGATGCAAAGGGAAATACAGTGGGAGGACGAAAGGGAGAGATAGGTTCTTGTCTGTGGGCTCCAGGAAGTCGAAGCAAGAAGACAGGAGGAGAAAGAAACGATTGAAAGTATCATGAAAGCAGTAGGAGAAAACGACATGACCCAATTGACAAATTTTCTGAGAATTGGATGATTTGCAAGAGGGAAAAACCGGCCAGTCAAAGTGATTTTCAAGGCAGAATCAGCTCAAAACAGGATTCTGCAGAAGAAAGCATGACTAAGGGACATGTTGAAGTACCGGAGGATGTACCTCGATCGAGACAGAACACAAGAAGAAAGGCAAAAACTGAAAGAGAGGGTACAAAGATGTAAGGAGGAATGAGAGGCAATGACGAAGATAAACAGGAGAACCCAGACTCATGAGGAAGAGCAACCACAACCTTCAGAACCACCCACAAATGGACCCCAATCACGACAACCCCCATGCAACCACACAATCTAAACCAAAACCAACACACTGTACCCTCTAACCCACTCATCACAAACTCCACCTACACAGCAACCCCCCATGGGTCCCTGCCAGGGCTCCCGCTCCCCCTACCCCAACATTCTCCCCAGACCACAGTTTTAGAAAAGTTGAAGGCTTTGTATATGAATGCAGATGTAATAAATGTGAGGAGTGACATGAAAGAATCAAGGAGATATCACCAGACATCGTAACAGTCACAGAAGGGAAACTCACTGGGATAACAGATGCAATCTTCCCACCTGGATATCAGATCTTGAGGAAAGATAGAAGGAGCAGAGGGAAAGGAGGAGTTGCACTGCTAATTAAAAACCAATGGGGGTTTGAGTAATTGGAAGGAATGGACGAAATTGGCGAAGGGGATTACATAGTAGATACAGTTCAGTCTGGGGGACATAAGGTAGTCATTGCAATGATGTATAACTCACATAGAACTGCAGGAGGCCAAGAGAATATGAAGAGAGCAACAGAGCAATAGTGGACACACTAGCTGAGGTGACCAGAAGAGCTCACACGGGTAGAGCAGAGTTACTAGTTGTGGGCAATTTCAGTCACAAGGAGATTGATTGGGAAAACCTGGAGCCACACAGGGGTCCCAAAACATGGAAAGCCAAGGTGATGGATGTACTGGAAAACCTCATGCATCAACATGTTAGGGACACTGCCAGAGAGAGAGGGGAGGATAAACCAGCAAGACTGGACCTCATGTTTATCCTGAGTAGCTCAGACATTGAGGACATCACACGTGAAAGGCCCCTTGGAGCTAGTGATCACATGATTCTGAGCTTTGAATACATAGTAGAGTTACAAGTGGAGAGGGTAACAGGAGTAGGATGGGAAAACCAAGCTACAAAAGGGACTACTGCATAGGTATGAGGAACTTCCTGCAGGAGGTTCATTGGGAAAGAGAATTGGTGGGAAAGTCAGTTAACGAAATGATGGACTATGTAACAACAAAATGCAAGGAGGCAGAGGAAAGGTTTGTTCCCAAGGGCAACAGAAATAATGGGATGACCAGAACGACCCCTTGGTTTACCCAAAGGTGTAGGGAGGCAAAAACAGAATGCAGTAGAGAATGGGAAAAGTACAGAAGACAAAGGACCCAGGAAAATAAAGAGATCAGTTGAAGAGCCAGAAACGAGTATGCACAGATAAGGAGGGAGGCCCAGAGACAGTACGAGAACGACATATCATCGAAAGCCATGTCCGACCCGAAGCTTTGTGTAGCCACATCAGGAGGAAGACAACAGTCAAGAACCAGTTAATCAGGCTGAGGAAAGAAGGTGGGGAGCTCACACGAAATGACAAAGAAGTATGTGAGGAGCTCAATGTGAGATTTAAGGCCATACATACAGTGGAGACAGAGAGGTCTCTGGGAGGTCAGAACAGAAGGGTACATCAACAAGGGATATACCAAGGGGTGTTGGATAAAATACACACAACCGAAGAGGAGGTGAAGATGTTGCTAAGTGACCTTGATACCTCAAAGGCGGTGGGACCGGACATCTCTCCGTGGGTCCTTAGAGAGGGAGCAGAGATGCTGTGTGTGCCAATAACCACAATTTTCAACCCATCCATTGAAACTGGGCAACTACCTGAGGTATGGAAGACAGCAAATGTAGTCCCCATTTTTAAGAAAGGAGGCAGACAAGAGGCATTAAACTACAGACCAGTGTCACTGACGTGCATAGTATGCAAAGTCATGGAGAAGATTATCAGGAGAGTGGTGGAGTACCTATAACAGAACAAGCTATTGACAGTAAGCACGGATTCATGGAAGGCAAATCCTGTGTCACAAACCTACTGGAGTTTTATGACAAGGTAACAGAAATAAGACACAAGAGAGAGGGGTGGGTAGATTGCATTTTCTTGGACTGCAAGAAGGCTTTCGACACAGTTCCTCACAGGAGATTAATGCAAAAGCTAGAGTATCAGGCGCATATAACAGGAAGGGCACCGCAATGGATCAGAGAATACCTGACAGGGAGGCAACAACGAGACATGGTACGTGATGAGGTATCACAGTGGGTGCCTGTGACAGGCAGGGCTCCACAGAGGTCAGTCCTAGGACCAGTGCTATTTCTGGTATATGTGAATGACATGACGGAAGGGATAGACTCAGAAGAGTCCCTGTTTGCAGATGATGTGAAGTTAATGAGGAAAATTAAATCCGATGAGGACCAGGAAGGACCACAAAGAGACATGGACGGGCTGGAATACTTGGTCCAGCAACTGGCTCTTCGAATTTAACCCCGCCAAATGCAAAGTCGTGAAGATCGGGGAAGGGCAAAGAAAACCGCAGACAAAGTATAGGCTAGGTGGTCAAAGACTGCAAACGTCACTCAAGGAAATGGATCTTGGGGTGAGTATAATACTGAGCACATCTGAATCGCACATCAACCAGATAACTACTGCAGCAAACCTGAGAATAGCGTTCCGATACTGCAGTAAGGAATCATTCAAGACTTTGTACACCATGTACGTCAGGCCCATACTGGAGTATGCAGCACAGGTTTGTAGCTCACACATGCTCAAGCACGTCAAGAAATTAAGAGAAAGTACAAAGGTTGGCAAGAAGACTAGTTCCAGAGCTACGGAGATTTTCCTACGAAGATAGGTTGGAACTCGGCCTGACGACACTGGAGGACAGGAGGGTTTAGGATGACATGATAACGACATATAAAATACTGCGAGGAATTGACAAGGTGGATAAAGTTGTCCGGATATGGAATAGTCTGGCAAGTGATATAGTGGAGGCAGGATCCATAAATAGTTTTAAGACGAGGTTTGATATAGCTCAAGGAGCAGGGAGAGAGAGGACCTATTAGCAATCAGTGAAGAGGTGGGACCAGGAGCTATGTATCGACCCCTGCAACCACAAATAGGTGAGCGCGCACACACACACACACACACACACACACACACACACACACACACACACACACACACACACACACACACACACACACGCATCCACACGCACACACACACGCATACACACACGCATACACACACGCATACACACACGCATACACACACGCATACACACACGCATACACACACGCATACACACACGCATACACACACGCATACACACACGCATACACACACGCATACACACACGCATACACACACGCATACACACACGCATACACACGCATACACACACACACACACACACACACACACACACACACACACACACACACACACACACACACACACACAGGACAAAATGGTAACTAACTAACTAACACACACACACACACACACACACACACACACACACACACACACACACACACACACACACACACACACACACACACACACACAGGAGAGCAATCTGAGACGAAGCTGTTATACAGCCACATCAGGAGGAAAACAACAGTCAAGGACCAGGTAATCAGGCTAAGGAAGGAAGGAGGAGAGACAACAAGAAATGACCATGAAGTATGTGAGGAACTCAACAAGAGATTCTAAGAAGTGTTCACAGAGGAGACAGAAGGAAGAAGTGAAGAGGCTTCTGAGTGAGCTAGATACCTCAAAGACAATGGGGCCGGATAACATCTCTCCATGGGTCCTGAGAGAGGGAGCAGAGGCGCTATGTGTACCCCTAACAATAATATTCAATACATCTATCGAAACAGGGAGATTGTCTGAGGCATGGAAGACAGCAAATGTAGTCCCAATCTTTAAAAAAAGAGACAGACATGAAGCACTAAACTACAGACCAGTGTCACTGACATCTATAGTATGCAAAGTCATGGAGAAGATTATCAGGAAGAGAGTGGTGGAACACCTAGAAAGGAATGATCTCATCAACAGCAGCCAACATGGTTTCAGGGACGGGAAATCTTGTGTCACAAACCTTCTATGACAGGGTGACAGCAGTAAGACAAGAGAGAGAGGGGTGGGTGGATTGCATTTTCTTGGACTGCAAGAAGGCGTTTGACACAGTTCCACACAAGAGATTAGTGCAAAAACTGGAGGACCAAGCAAGGATAAAAGGAAAGGCACTACAATGGATCAGGGAATACTTGTCAGGAAGACAGCAGCGAGTCATGGTACGTGGCGAGGTGTCAGAGTGGGCGCCTGTGACCAGCGGGGTCACGCAGGGGTCAGTCCTAGGACCAGTGCTGTTTCTGGTATTTGTGAACGACATGACGGAAGGAATAGAATCCGAAGTGTCCCTGTTTGCAGATGACGTGAAGTTGATGAGAATTCATTCGATCGAAGACCAGGCAGAATTGCAAAGGGATCTAGACAGGCTGCAGACCTGGTCGAGCAATTGGCTCCTGGAGTTCAACCCCACCAAGTGCAAAGTCATGAAGATTGGGGAAGGGCAAAGAAGACCGGATACGGAGTACAGTCAAGGGGGCCAGAGACTACAAACCTCACTCAAGGAAAAAGATCTTGGGGTGAGTATAACACCAGGCACATCTCATGAAGCGCACATCAACCAAATAACTGCTGCAGCATATGGGCGCCTAGCAAACCTCAGAACAGCATTCCGACATCTTAATAAGGAATCGTTCAGGACCCTGTAAACCGTGTACGTTAGGCCCATATTGGAGTATGCGGCACCAGTTTGGAACCCACACCTAGCCAAGCACGTAAAGAAACTAGAGAAAGTGCAATGGTTTGCAACAAGACTAGTCCCAGAGCTAAGGGGTATGTCCTACGAGGAGAGGTTAAGGGAAATCGACCTGACGACACTAGAGGACAGGAGAGATAGGGGGGACATGATAACGACATACAAAATACTGAGAGGAATTGACAAGGTGGACAAAGACAGGATGTTCCAGAGATGGGACACAGCAACAAGGGGACACAGTTGGAAGTTTAAGACACAGATGAATCACAGGGATGTTAGGAAGTATTTCTTCAGCCACAGAGTAGTCAGGAAGTGGAATAGCTTGGGAAGTGATGTAGTGGAGGCAGGAACCATACATAGTTTTAAGCAGAGGTATGATAAAGCTCACGGTTCAGGGAGAGTGACCTAGCAGCGACCAGTGAAGAGGCGGGGCCAGGAGCTTGGACTCGACCCCTGCAACCTCAGCTAGGTGAGTACACACACACACACACACACACATACACACACACACACACACACACACACACACACACACACACACACACACACACACACACACACACACACACACACACACACACACAAGAGAAAGTACAAAGGTTTGCAACAAGGCTAGTCCCAGAGCTCAAGGGAATGTCGTACGAGGAAAGGTTAAGGGAAATCGGACTGACGACACTGGAGGACAGAAGGGTCAGGGGAGACATGATAACGACATACAAGATACTGCGGGGAATAGACAAGGTGGACAGAGATAGGATGTTCCAGAGAGGGGACACAGGGACAAGGGGTCACAACTGGAAGCTGAAGACTCAGACGAGTCACAGGGACGTTAGGAAGTATTTCTTCAGTCATAGAGTTGTCAGCAAGTGGAATAGCCTAGCAAGTGAAGTAGTGGAGGCAGGAACCATACATAGTTTTAAGAAGAGGTATGACAAAGCTCAGGAAGCAGAGAGAGAGAGGATCCAGTAGCGATCAGTAAAGAGGCGGGGCCAGGAGCTGAGTCTCGACCCCTGCAACCACAATTAGGTGAGTACAATTAGGTGAGTACACACACACACACACACACTCATACTCTCACGCACACGTCAAGCACGTCAAGAAATTAGAGAAAGTGCAAAGGTTTGCAACAAGGCTGGTTCCAGAGCTAAGGGGAATGTCCTACGAAGAAAGGTTAAGGGAAATCGGCGCGACGACGCTGGAGAACAGGAGGGTCAAGGGAGACATGATAACGACATACAAAATACTGCGTGGACAGAGACATGAAGTTCCAGAGATGGGACACAGAAACAAGGGGTCACAATTGGAAGTTGAAGACTCAGATAAGTCAAAGGGATGTTAGGAAGTATTTCTTCAGTCACAGAGTTGTTAGGAAGTGAAACAGTCTGGCAAGTGACGTATTGGAGGCAGGAACCATACATAGTTTTAAGACGAGGTATGATAAAGCTCATGGAGCAGGGAGAGGGAGGACCCAATGAAGAGGAGGGGCCAGGAGCTGAGTTTCGACCCCTTCAACCACAATTAGGTGAGTACAAGTAAGCGAGTACACACACATAGACGTCTGGGGAATTCATCCATACTGCCTGGTAAAAAAACGACCTACTTACTGTGGAGTCAGTAACCTCTCATCAGCTACCTATATTTCACTTCCATACTTCTCTCACTTAAGACTAAATGTTTTTTGCCGTTATTAAAGCACCATTAGTTTTCTTTCCTAAGATTCTTGGCGAAGGTTTTCGTTGTATGAAGCTCTTGGCGATATTCTTGAAGTCTGTGTATTATTAGCTTTATCAAACTCTCATTAACTGTGTTGATTGTAAGACTGGTTGTCATTGTTTTACACACACACACACACACACACACACACACACACACACACACACACACACACACACACACACACACACACAAACACAAACACACACACACACACTTCAGTCACAGAGTTGTCAGTAAGTGGAATAATCTGGGAAGTGATGTAGTGGAGGCAGGATCCAAACATAGCTTTAAGAATAGGTATGGAAAAGCTCATGGAGCAGGAAGAGTGATCTAGTAGCGACCAGTGAGGAGGTGGGGCCAGGAGCTGTGAATCGACCCCTGCAACCACAGCTAGGTGAATACAAATAGGTGAGTACACACTCACTGGTAATAACAGTAACATAAGGGGGGTAATGCATCAGGAGCGAGAGGGACAATTTAGGGCCATTTCTTTTTCTAATATATGTTAATTACTTTTCTGAAGGGTTTAAGTTCTGTATATTTCTGTTTGCTGACGATGTAAATCTGTGAATAGGAAATAGGCTCCAGATGGATTGAAACAGGAGTTCAGTCCAAATGAATGCAAAGTCGTGAAGACTGGATAAGTTGTGGGATGACCAGACATGTTACAGCCTAGGAGGAAAAGGGCTAGGTCCTAGCCTTTTATATTCGGTAATATTCCAAGCTTTTCTCCTAGGTTGTACTCTCAGGGATGCATCTCAACTTATCACCGGAGGCACTCACCTCGCATAACTTCAGCAGCAATAGCCAGTTAGCGAACCTCAATATAGCATTCAGGAATCTGAACAAACAATCCTTGTTAACTCTATACACATTATTTTGTTAGGCCAGTCATCGAGTATGTGGTTACAGTGTGGAGTCCTTTCCTACTCAAGCACACACACAAGCTTGAAGAGGTCCAGTGATTTGTGACCAGGTTAGTCCTATGACTGGGAGGAATGTACTAAGAGGTAAGGTCGAAAGAACTGAACTTGGCGACCTACCTAAGCAGAGAGAAAGAAAAGGGATACATGAATTCAACGTACAACATTTTAAGTGAAATTGATAGGGCAGATAAGGGATAGAGTGTTTGAAAATAAAGGCCAAAGGACAAAGGGACATAGGTGGAAGTTAGAGAAGTAGAGGAGACAAGCGCGTTAGAAAACACATTTTCATACTCTTGGCAATAAGTGGAACACAATTAGACAAAGTGGTATTCATTTGATGAATTTCGAGAGATTTTCTATTCCCGGAGCCCGGGCCTGGGCCAGGCTTATCTGGTCATCCAGGCTGTTGCTGCTAGTGGCTCTCTCGTTCACATATCCATCACAGCTTGGTTAATCTTGCACTTGGTGGAGATACTTGTCCAGTTTCTCTTGAAGACTTCTACGCTTGATCCAGCAGTGTTTCTGATCTTTTTTGGTAAGATGTTTAATAGTCTGGGACCACGAATGTTTATGCAGTATTCTCTAATGGTGTTTACGGTGCCCCCGCTTTTCAGTGGATTATTTCACACGTCCTCTCATATCTTTTACTACAGCTTGTTATGACAGTGTGCAGATCTGAGACTAGGCCTTCAAGTGCTTTCCACTTAATATATACTCCTCTCCAGCTAGTACATATTTACGACTATGAGGCATTATCATAAATTTAAATGCTTTATTGGCTCTGGGCAGGCTGTAAATGATCTCTGTATCTGTTCCAGTTCTGATATCTCTCTTGCCCTGAACGGGGCCGTCAACACTAAACAATACACTCGTGACACTTGCCGTATTGTGTTCCTTAAAAGAAAGGTCAGTTGACATAATTACTTTCAGATCTTTCACGTGTTCCTTTCGTTCTATGTGATGATCCTCGTGGGTTTTGTATACAGTGTTCCTTTTGAATTCTTCATTCTTTCCATATGTAATACGTATTTTAAGAAAAAGAGGATAAATAAGTATAAAAGATATGATGTAGGACGTAATGACAGTAGTTTGTTGGACTATGTTCTGGTAGATAAAAGACTGTTGTGTAGACTTCAGGATATACATGTTTATAGAGGGGCCACAGATATTTCAGATCACTTTCTAGTTGTAGCTACAGTGAGAGTAAAAGGTAGATGGGATACAAGGAAAAAGGAAGCAGCAAGTAAGAAAGAGGTGAAGGTGTATAAACTAAAAGAGGAGGCAGTTAGGGTAAGATATAAACAACTATTGGAGGATAGATAGGCTAGTGAGAGTATAGGCAATGGGGTCGAAGATGTATGGGGTAGGTTTAAGAATGCAGTGTTAGAGTGTTCAGCAGAAGTTTGTGGTTACAGGAAAGTGGGTGTGGGAAGGAAGAAGAGCGATTGGTGGAATGATATAAGGGAGAAAAAGTTAGTATATGAAAGGTTGTTACAAAGTAGAAGTGATGCAAGGAGGGAAGAGTATATGAAGAGAAAAAGAGAGGTTAAGAGAGTGGTGAAGCAATGTAAAAAGAGAGCAAATGAGAGAGTGGGTGAGATGTTATCAACAAATTTTGTTGAAAATAAGAAAAAGTTTTGGAGTGAGATTATTAAGTTGAGGAAGCCTAGGGAACAAATGGATTTGACAGTTAAATATAGGAGAGGAGAGTTATTAAATGAAGAGTTAGAGGTATCGGGAAGATGGAAGGAATATTTTAAGGAATTGTTAAATGTTGTTGAAGATAGGGAAGCTGTGATTTCGTGTATAGGGCAAGGAGGAATAACATCTTGTAGGAGTGAGAAAGAGCCAGTTGTGAGTGTGGGGGAAGTTCGTGAGGCAGTGGGTAGAATGAAAGGGGGTAAGGCACCTGGGATTGATGGGATAAAGATAGAAATGTTAAAAGCAGGTGGGGATATAGTTTTAGAGTGGTTGGTGCTATTATTTAATAAATGTATGGAATAGGGTAAGGTACCTAGGGATTGGGCAGTGTGGCAGATGTTGCAGGTATATGGTATAGGAGGTAGGTTACTGAAAGCAGTGAAGAGTTTTTATGAGGATACTGAGGCTCAAGTTAGAGTATGTAGGAAAGAGGGAGATTATTCCCAGTAAAAGTAGGCCTTAGACAAGGATGTGTGATGTCACCGTGGTTGTTTAATATATTTATAGATGGCGTTGTAGATGCGAGGGTCTTGGCAAGAGGTGTAGAGTTAAAAGATAAAGAATCAAACGCAAAGTGGGAGTTGTCACAGTTGTTCTTTGCTGATGACACTGTGCTTTTGGGAGATTCTGAAGAGAAGTTGCAGAGGTTGGTGGATGAATTTGGTAGGGTATATAAAAAAAGAAAATTAAAAGTGAATATAGGAAAGAGTAAGGTAATAAGGATAACAAAAAGATTAGGTGACGAAAGGTTGGATATCAGATTGGAGGAAGAGAGTATGGAGGAGGTGAATGTATTCAGATAATTAGGAGTAGACGTGTTAGCAGATGGGTCTATGAAGGATGAGGTGAATCATAGAATTGATGAGGGAAAAAGGGTGAGTGGTGCACTTAGGAGTCTGTGGAGACAAAGAACTTTGTCCGTGGAAGCAAAGAGGGAAATGTATGAGAGCATAGTTGTACCAACACTCTTGTATGGGTGTGAAGCATGAGTGATGAATGTTGCAACGAGGAGGAGGCTGGAGGCAGTGGAGATGTCATGTCTGAGGGCAATGTGTGGTGTGAATATAATGCAGAGAATTCGTAGTTTGGAAATTAGGAGAAGGTGTGGGATTACCAAAACAATTATCCAGAGGGCTGAGGAGGGGTTGTTGAGGTGGTTCGGACATGAAGAGAGAATGGAACAAAACAGAATGACTTCGAGAGTGTATAAATCTGTAGTGGAGGGAAGGTGGGGTAGGGATCGGCCTAGGAAGGGTTGGAGGGAAGGGGGTAAAGGAGGTTTTGTGTGCGAGGGGCTTGGACTTCCAGCAAGCATGCGTGAGCGTATTTGATAGGAGTGAATGGAGACAAATGGTTTTTAATACCTGACGTGCTGTTGGAGTGTGAGCAAAGTGACATGAAGGGATTCAGGGAAACTGGCAGGCCGGACTTGGGTCCTGGAGATGGGAAGTACAGTGTCTGCACTCTGAAGGAGGGGTGTTAATGTTGCAGTTTTGTAACTGTAGTGTAAAGCACCCTTCTGGCAAGACAGTGATGGAGTGAATGATGATGTAAGTTTTTCTTTTTCGGGCCACCCTGCCTTGGTGGGAATCGGCCGATGTGTTAATTAAAAAAAAAATTCTTTCCATATATAAGCAGCTAGAGCTTATCATCATGGAGGCGTACACAATACACAGCTTGAGGAGCTCATATATTATGAACACAGGTGTAGTCTTGACCACGAAGCCAGTTCCCATCCGTGGTAAAGTACTGTGTACTCTGATACAATGTGTGCGGGTTCGAGTCCTGCTGTGGGCGTGGAGAAAATGTTTATATATATGTGTATATATATATATATATATATATATATATATATATATATATATATATATATATGTGTGTGTGTGTGTGTGTGTGTGTGTGTGTGTGTGTGTATACAGGTAAAATTTACGATTTTAGCTTATATAGCAATGCTCTTCTTGCCGAATAAGGCACGCAAAAAATTGTGTATGCAATAATTTCGTAAAAATCATTCTGAACCTAACTAAAAAAATATTTTATTGTGTTTGTTTATTATTAAATTATTGTAAACTTATCTAAAATATATTTAGTTGAATTAGGCTAAATTAAATTGCGCTTCGTGTAATAAGGTTAGGTAAGTTTTTTAAGGTTCTTTTGGTACAAAATTATTAATTTTTACATTAACTTAAATGAAAAAATATATCTCTAAACGTATAAGAGAAAATTTTAGAAAGGACATAATTTTAAATGAGTTCTTGCTGACTGACCAATTTTACCTATTCGGCACGATATATATATATATATATATATATATATATATATATATATATATATATATATATATATATATATATTTATATATATATCAACAACATGTCCGATGAAAAAGCTTTGATCAAATTGGACTTTGTCAGCGCTTTCAACTCAGTCAGAAGGGATGCTGCTCTCTAAGCAGTTTATAGAAACTTCCCTTCCCTCTGTCCTTTCATAGAATTGTGTTATAGTGTGACTTCCAAACTATTGTTTGGGGACCATGAAATTGACTCGTGTGAGGGTGTGCAACAGGGGGACCCTCTCGCCCCCTTTCTATTCTGTTTTGTCATCAAGGACGTCACAGAAGCACTCTTCAATGAGCTCAATGTCTGGTTCTTGGATGATGGTACCCTAGCTGGCACAACAGAATCTCTCCTAGAGGACATCAGAAAAATTAAAGAGATGGGAGAAAACCTGGGCCTTTAAACCCCACCAAATGTGAAATAGTTTGTGCCAATCGACAGATGATCCAGAATATTAGTGCTGTTTTACCAGGAGCACGAGCTATTGATCCAGCCAATAGCACTCTTCTTGGCGCTCCTCTTGGGTTCAATGCCATCAGTCTGATCCTAGAAAAAAAAGTCTCAGACCTCCGGACGATGGAAGGCAGGATGAAAGACATTGATACACATGATGCCTTCTACCTACTCACCAGCCTTCAGCAGTCCAAAACTCAAGGAATATGACTCTCCTTAAGACCATGCTAGAGAGTGTATTGAATTTTTCCCTTGAAGATGGACAGTGTTTGCAAGCCTAACTTCCGGTCAGGCTTGGAGGGCTAGGAGTACGCAGATCCTCCCAGATTGCTCTACCAGCTTTCCTATACTCTTCCACAACATCAAACGAGTTGAGACAAATTCTTAGTGATAACCTCAGTGACAGCAGGAATACAGGACCCTAGCTATGCCAGTGCCATCACTGAATGTGAGACTCTTGCTGCTCCAGCACCAACCCTAGTGCAGCACTGGCTCACAAACAGTCAAGCTGGGATGGCCCGATCGCTGAAAAGGTGCTTGCCAACATGCCCAGGGCTGTAACATCAGACTGGGAGACCACCCGTCTCCAGGCTGTGAGCGCACATCATTCCGGGGACTTTCTCCAAACAGTTCCAATATCGGCAGTGGGAACGCGCCTCGACCCCCCTAAGACCCTCCGTATTGCAGTGGCTCTGCACCTTGCTGCCCCAGTTCACACGGAATATACGTGTATTTGCGGCAAAGTGCAAGCCGACCAATATGTTCTAAATGGTCTTAACTGTTCCAAAACCAAGGGCTGGCATGCAAGGCACAATGAGGTCAACGACATCATAAAAAGAACCCTTGCTACAGCTGGATGCCCAGCCGAGAGGAAGCCCCGATCACTAGCAACCAACAATGCCCACAACCCAGCAAACCGCCCCGATGGGATCACCATCTATCCTAGGAAGAATGGCAAGCTCTTAGCATGGGACTATACCTGTGTGTCCACACTGGCTGACACCTATATCCGTCACAGTGTCGGACGGCTGGCAGGAGCTGCTGACCACAGGGAGGAGTACAAGATCAGCACGTACAGGGACATAAGCCAACAGTATCAGTTTGTCCCAGCAGGATCAGAGACTTTGGGATCCTGGGGAAAACATGCCACACGTTTCCTTAAACAATTGGGTTCCAGACTCATCGACACCACCAGGGACCCAAGGGCAGCCACTTTCATGTTCCAGCGCCTCAGCGTGGCCATCCAGAGGGGAAATGCTTGCTGCATACTTGGCTCACGTTCAGCTTCGGAAGAGCTGGAGGAAATTCATAATCTTTAATATATTGTACCATTGTATTCATGTTTGTGTTTTCTGTAAATGTATTCTGTCTATTAATAAATTTTCCCATTGAATATAAAATATAGGGGGTGGAGGAGAACGTTGAGTTTTCCCTGAGGTATGTTTATTGTCTTTTTTATAGAGGTGGTACATATATATATATATATATATATATATATATATATATATATATATATATATATATATATATATATATATATATATATATATATATATATATGTTATCTGGTATCTTTCTCGTCTCCTTTCCAGAGAGAACAATCTAAGTGCTTTGAGTCGTTCCCAGTAGTTTAGATGTTTTATTGATTCTTTGCGGTAGTATACGACCATCACAGGTTTTAGCTGTCTTCACCCTCTCCTGCCTTGAATGGCGATATGACCACATAATTCGACGCATGAGAGCACAGATGTTTTGTAAAATACTGTAACTGGTATTGATTCTCTTGTTTTGAAGGTTCTCATAATCCGCCTTGTATTTTTTTCTGATTGCTGCTGCATTTGTATTATCTAAATGTCAGATTATCTGAAATTATATTCCTGAGTCTTTTACTTGTTCGTTACGTTCTGTGGGATGGCCGGCCCGCACTCTAACACACACACACACACACACACACACACACACACACAACATGAGATTCAAAGAAGTGTTCACAGAGGAGACAGAAGGGGCTCCAGAAAGACGGAGAGGAGGGGTACGCCACCAAGTGCTGGACACAGTACACACAACAGAGGAAGAAGTGAAGAGGCTTCTGAGTGAGCTAGATACCTCAAAGGCAATGGGGCCGGATAACATCTCTCCATGGGTCCTGAGAGAGGGTGCAGAGGCGCTATGTGTACCCCTAACAATAATATTCAATACATCTATCGAAACAGGGAGATTGCCTGAGGCATGGAAGACAGCAAATGTAGTCTCAGTCTTTAAAAAAAGAGACAGACATGAGGCACTAAACTACAGACCAGTGTCACTGACATGTATGGTATGCAAAGTCATGGAGAAGATTATCAGGAGAAGAGTGGTGGAACACCTAGAAAGGAATGATCTCGTCAACAGCAGCCAACATGGTTTCAGGGACGGGAAATCCTGTGTCACAAACTTACTGGAGTTCTATGACAGGGTGACAGCAGTAAGACAAGAGAGAGAAGGGTGGGTAGATTACATTTTCTTGGACTGTAAGAAGGCGTTTGACACAGATTCACACAAGAGATTAGTTCAAAAACTGGAGGACCAGGCAGGGATAACAGGGAAAGCACTACAATGGATGAGGGAATACTTGTCAGGAAGACAACAACGAGTCATGGTACGTGGCGAGGTGTCAGAGTGGGCGCCTGTGACCAGCGGGGTCCCACAGGGGGTCAGTCCTAGGACCAATGCTGTTTCTGGTATTTGTGAGCGACATGACGGAAGGAATAGACTCCGAAGTGTCCGTGTTTGCAGATGACGTGAAGCATCCATTCGGTCGAAGACCAGGCAGCACTACAAAGGATCTGGACAGGTTGCAGACCTTGTCCAGCAATTGGTTCCTGGAGTTCAACCCCACCAAGTGCAAAGTCATGAAGATTGGGGAAGGGGAAAGAAAACCGCAGATGGAGTACAGTCTAGGGGGCCAGAGACTACAAACCTCACTCGAGGAAAAAGATCTTGGGGTGAGTATAACACCAGTCACATCTGAAGCGCACATCAACCAAATAACTGCTGCAGCATATGGGCGCCTAGCAAACCTCAGAACAGCATTCCGACATCTTAATAAGGAATCATTCAGGACCCTGTACACCGTGTACGTTAGGCCCATATTGGAGTATGCGGCACCAGTTTGGAACCCACACCTACCCAAGCATGTAAAGAAACTAGAGAAAGTGCAATGGTTTGCAACAAGACTAGTCCCAGAGCTAAGGGGTATGTCCTACGAGGAGAGGTTAAGGGAAATCAACGTGACGACACTAGAGGACAGGAGAGATAGGGGGGACATGATAACGACATACAAAATACTGAGAGGAATTGACAAGGTGCACAAAGACAGGATGTTCCAGAGATGGGACACAGCAACAAGGGGACACAGTTGGAAGTTGAAGACACAGATGAATCACAGGGATGTTAGGAAGTATTTCTTCAGCCACAGAGTAGTCAGGAAGTGGAATAGTTTGGGAAGCAATGTAGTAGAGGCAGGATCCATACATAGCTTTAAGCAGAGGTTTGATAAAGCTCACGGTTCAGGGAGAGTGACCTAGTAGCGACCAGTGAAGAGGCGGGGCCAGGAGCTCGGACTCGACCCCTGCAACCTCAACTAGGTGAGTACAACTAGGTGAGTACACACATACACAGTAATGTAGTAGCGACCAGTGAAGGAGCCAGGAACTGTGAATGGACCCCTGCAACCACAATTAGGTAAGTACAGTTAGATGAGTACACACACACACATATTTAACCCCTTCCTTGTTTTTTTCACTCTTCCCATGTCTAAGGAGTTGAAATTTGTCAACTTGAAGCGTCATGTTCTTTTTATTTGCCAAATGGAAGACTTCGTTAATATCTTTTTTATCGTTTTTTTCTGTTTCTTGTAGCGAGGTTACTGCCCTGCTTGTTGTGGTGTCGTCCACAAATGATAGAAAGCTGAGGCTAATGCTTTATCTGTGTTTGTTATGAGGATAAGATAGGAAGATAGATATCTTACCCTGGTTAAAGGTTCTTCATCTAAGGAAATGAATTTGATCTCTTTTCTTGGATCCAAGGCGATTGCCTCTCATCCCCTGCGTGTTATATGTCCTCTTATTAGTTTAGAGTTTCCCATTAATAATTATAATAAGGGTATAAGAAACAGTAAACGTGCTAAGGACACTGTCTTAGGATACTCACTTCTTTTCTTTGACGAGACTGAAATTTTGTTTTGTGTATTCTCTCTGTGATCTATCTGTTAAAAACTTAAATATTCATTTCATTTTTTTTCCTGTTGTACCTATTGCCGTCATTTTATGAGCTATTATTTTATGGTTATATTTGTCAAATATTTTTGCAGAAATCTTGCAGGTCACATCAGCGTTATATTTTCATTCCAAAGCTTTCGTAATTTTGTCATTATAATCTAATATTTGTGATAGGTATGATATCTCTGCTGTAAAGCCATCTTGTTTTGAGTTGTGTAGCTCATGCTTATTCATAAAACCATCAATTTCGTGTCTCAGCATACATTATTTTTTTGTATGATAAGAACATAAGAACATAAGAAAGAATGAACACTGCAACAGGCCTACTGACCCATGCGGAGCAGGTCCATCCCCCCCCCCGGATTAGCCCAATGACCCACCCAGTCTGGTCACCTCCACTCAAGGAAGGAGCACGGCACCAGACCCAGTAGCACAAGCTAGTCAGGTCCAACTCACACCCACCAACACCCACTCATGTATTTATCTAACCTATTATTAAAACTACACAACGATATGTGATATGTGATGTTAGTGCTACTGTTGTTTAGTGTTTTGCCTCTTCTCTGTTGCTTCCTTTGTGAAGATGAGGTATGTGTGTACTTTTTAAGGCCTCTCGGATTTTACCTGAATCTAAGCTTCTTATCCAAATAACACTGAGTACTCTTGTTAATTGCACTTTACATTTCTGGTTAATTACCACACTTCAAAAAATACGCCCACCCAGGTGTTGGGTGCGTGGACACGAGGTCTATTTTTTTTTTCTGTTCGATAGATTTGTGCAGAGAATGCAGCATTTGTGATAACACTGTCTGGGTCTTCAACTCTTATTGTATTGATAGCATCGCTGATCATTGCTGTTCTTGGAAGATTTCGCTTTTTTCTTTACTTTTGTCTTGTGGATGAATCTCCTTTGAGTAGAGATCCAATAATGGCAAAAGTTTTTCTCTGGAATTTTGCATATACGAGTATATTTTTCAGATTTTTACCAATTTCTCGATTTTTTTTTTTTGGCTGGCTTATTGTCTGGTATGGACGCTTTAGTTTATCTGGAGAGTTTATCTGGAGAGAGTTCCGGGGGTCAACGCCCCCGCGGCCCGGTCTGTGACCAGGCCTCCTTAGGTCAGTGTCCCAGGATGCGACCCACACCAGTCGACTAACACCCAGGTACCCATTTTACTGATGGGGAACATAGACAACAGGTGGAAAGAAACACGTCCAATGTTTCTACTCTGGCTGGGAATCGAACCCAGGCCCTCACCGTGTGAAGTGAGAGCGTTAACCACCAGGCGATATTTGATATTTTTGAAGCAATTTAGAAAGTATTTTCCTTCTTCTGTGAAGTCTTCTACGTTCTAGTTCTCTTTATAAATTCATGTTAGGATTTCTGAGTAACATATATATTTGTAGTCCTTGAACGCTTCTGCATTCAACTTTGTAATTGGGTTTCAAGTAGTACTTAGAACAGTCGTCCCGGTAAATTCTCTAATTGCTCAAGCTGAGTTTACTAAAATCATCTCATGTTGATTGTTTCTCACGAGTCTCAGCACATTGTAATTACGCATGTTTCCAGTTTAAGCAGACTGTTATATGAGTGCTTTGTGTTGGAGATAATGACTAATTTTTTTTTGTCATTGTCTGTGAAGATCAAATCTTGCGCATTTTCGTTTCTAGTAAGTTCTCTTACCTGGTGGGTCAAAGTAAATCTTATGCAGTCTCAAAAGATATATGGTGCGTACCTGTTAAGCTAGAGTACTTCCCAGTACCTCCTGGCATGACTAGGAGCTCTGAATCAACCTTGGCAAATACATCTACTGTAGACGCTATTACAGGCGAGCCCTTATGTGTATATTAATAATTACAAAGACCGGAAAAAGATAACCATATTGACTCATACATTCAGACGCTTCATTTGGATGTAGCTTCTTATCCTTTATTTTGTGGCTTATCTGTAGTCTATAATATTTAATGTATAACTTGTTGGATTTTTTTTTATGTTGACGTGTTAGGATCCTGTGACTGCCTCCAGTAACCTACGCAATAGGAAACCTAGGGAATCTATATGCAGCCCTTTAACCAACTTATGTTTCACTCTCTTAGTAAATTTTCCAGCCCTTCAGTCAACTTATATCCAGCCTCCTGCCAACCTACACCCAGCTTCTAGCCAACCTATACACAGGTTTTCGGAGAACTCATCCCCAGTCTGTATTCAGCTCTGTAGAGAATAAACATCCAGCTTATACCCAGCCACCTAGAGAAATTATATCCAGCCTATATCCAGACCTCTAGCCAACCTATATCCAATTTTATCACTATTATTATGTGCCATCTATCCCTCTCTGTAGCCTAGTATGGCCAATAAATTCCAACGAATGGTGTACCCTGCGTAGCATGGTGTTGTACCATAACGTAACTTGCGTAGGGTGTTTTATCAAAGTGTACCCTGGGTACACTTGTACTATGGTGTACATTGCGTAATGTGTTTTACCATAGTGTACCCTGCACAGTGTCTCTTACCAGAGTGAACCGTACGTAGTTTATATTTGTCATAATGTAACCTAGTTACTCTACTGCTATGTAAATCAGCAGTCACAACTTTCCCATCAGTTCAAAGACCATCTATTTAAACTCGAAAATTGTCCTCAAAAATCACCCAGACCCGGCCCCAAATATCTTGTTGCTTGACGATTTCAATTAAAGGCATGTATCCTGGAAAATGTAGCAAATACCGTGGTAGCAGAGAAACTCCCAGGAGTTAGTTTGGATGAACATAACAACCAAATTAAATGTTAAGTTTCTGTAACCAACTCGCCTTAAGCCAGCAAATAGCACAACCGACCAGTCTAGAGAATACCTTGACCTCAGTGAAACCATGTTGGGAAGATAGTATGAGTAGCATGGATTCGAAATAGTGTCTCTAGAGGATTATCTCAGTGGCAGCAGAAGTACACTCAAGATGCATACCAGTAACTGAAAAGAAGATACTTCCTTTACAAGCCAAGACGAGGAATCTTAACCCTCAAAAGTTCCAGACTGTCTTAAGAACGAAAAAAAAATTGGCGGGAGAAATGGAAAACATTGATCACAAATTTATTGAATTATACAGAGTTCAGGAGAGACAGAGGGAAGCATAAAGCCATCGTTGAAACTGAAAGAAATTAAAAATATTTTTTCTCGTATTAGAAATCCAGGGCAAAATCGACATCCAGTATCAGACTCTTGCTCAAAGGAAACGGAGCATACATTAGCGACAACAAAGACATGTGTGAAGTACTGAAGTCACCATACGACTCCGTGTTTAGTGAGCCATTAATCTGGCCATAAATCTACAATCCAAATAAACTTTATATTAGTGAGACTCGAAATTCTGTCTAGGCCTCCAAAATTTTCGACATGATCCTAATTCCACTCGACTTCCAAGAACTTATTAATAGCATGACCACGCACTCTGCCCCAGGCACAGATTTAAGCAACTCTGTTTTCATCAAGAATTGCAAAACACCACTATCACATTCCTTGAATATTAAGCATTTCATGTACATGTAGATAGTCTGGACACAGGGTTCATTCCGTAGTCATTAAAAGCAATGTATGTAGCCTCCACTTCACAAAGGTGGTAACGAAACACTCAAAATACTATGAACTGAAATCTTTGAAAGAGTTTTATGAAGCAATGTTTACCACACGGATTCACAACAGTTATATAACGTAGAGCAACAGGCACTACTACGATATGGTTTTGGGTGCACTGGAAGACAAACAAAATGACGATGCAGTGTAGAGGGAATTTTAACTTTCCAACATATAGAACGAAAAGAGTAAAAGTGAACAAGGTAATATCAGTGGTTGCCACAATGAAAAGCTCTGTTCTCCAAGGTACAGTACTTGCCCCTACTCCTTATCAACCTCATATCTGACATAAATAGACATAAATCATAGCATCGTATCATCATTTTCAGACAATACTAGAATTTGGAGAAATAGTGCAAAGGCAGCAAGTGGTGAAGAAGATACAACTGCAGAGGGAAAGTGTATATGCTTGTTCCAGGGTCGAGAGTCGCAGTAAAGCTACTCTCTGCAATTATGTCATTTTAACATCGGTACTAGAATTTGTATGAGAGTGGCATCCAGTGCAGACAGCAAATCTTCAAGCCTATATAAACCAAGTTTTTAAGTGGGCTACAGGAAACAATATGATGCTCAGTGAGGACAAATTTCCCTTATTCCTCTGATAAAAAAAAGCTGGAATAGAATACAAAACGAACTCAAACTCAGTAGCGTGCAAGGCTAATGTAATGGACTTAGGAACAGTGTCAGAAGTGCTCACCTTCGAGGTTCTCAAGAGTGTCATTATGACAACCACAAGGAATATTATAGACCAAATGACAAGAACCTTCAAAACGAGAAATTCCAAGCCAGTGAGGATACTCTTCAAGGCACGTGTTCTCAATAGACTGGAATGTTGTTTCACTCTTATAGCCTCTTTTTAAAACAGGCGAAATTGTAGCTCTGGAAAATGTACAGATAATCTTCACTAGTTATATAAATTGAGCCCAACTCCTAAATCTGCGGAAGGCTTAAATTATTGCCAATACCGACTTAGGAACAACACCAGCACAGTGACAAAACCAGCCCAAGAACAACTCTAGCCCTGATAACAAATAAAAAGGTACAATCCTGTGACTGGAACAATACACAAATAACCCACACACAGGAGAATGAATCTTAAGACGATGTTTCTCTCCGACTTGGACCGTTGACTAGCTGCACAACAGCAAGCTAGGGACAACACTAACCTAGGGACAACACTAACCTAGGGACAACACTGACCTAGGGACAACATTAACCTAGGGACAACTCTAACCTAGGGACAACACTAACCTAGGGACAACACTAACCTAGGGACAACACTAACCTAGGGACACCTTTAACCTAGGGACAACACTAACCTAGGGACAACACTAACCTAGGGACAACTCTAACATAGGGACAACACTAACCTAGGGACAACACTAACCTAGGGACAACACTAACCGAGGGGCAACTCTAACCTAGGGACAACACTAACCTAGGGACAACACTAACCTAGGGACAACACTAACCTAGGGACAACACTAGCCTGGGGACAACTCTAACCTAGGGACAACACTAACCTAGGGACAACATTAACCTAGGGAAAACACTAACCTAGGGACAACACTAACCTAGGGACAACACTAACCTAGGGACAACTCTAACCTAGGGACAACACGAACCTAGGGACAACACTAATCTAGGGCCAACACTAACCTAGGGGCAACTCTAACCCAGGGACAACACTAACCTAGGGACAACACTAACTTAGGGACAACACTAACCTAGGGACAACACTAACCTAGGGACAACTCTAACATAGGGACAAAACTAATCTAGGGACAACACTAACCTAGGGACAACTCTAACCTAGGGAAAACACTAACCTAGGGACAACACTAACCTAGGGACAACACTAACCTAGGGACAACTCTAACCTAGGGACAACACTAACCTAGGGACAACTCTAACCTAGGGACAACACTAACCTAGGGACAACTCTAACCTAGGGATAACACTAACCTAGGGACAACTGTAACCTAGGGACAACACTAACCTAGGGACAACACTAATCTAGGGACAACACTAACCTAGGGGCAACTCTAATCCAGGGACAACACTAACCTAGGGACAACACTAACCTAGGGACAACTGTAACCTAGGGACAACTGTAACCTAGGGACAACACTAACCTAGGGAAAACACTAACCTAGGGACAACACTAACCTAGGGATAACGCTAATCTAGGGACAACACTAACCTAGGGACAACACTAACCTAGGGACAACACTAACCTAGGGAAAACACTAACCTAGGGAAAACACTAACATAGGGACAACACTAACCTAGGGAAAACACTAACCTAGGGACAACACTAACCTAGGGACAACACTAACCTAAGGACAACACTAATCTAGGGACAACACTAACCTAGGGACAACACTAACCTAGGGACAACTCTAACAGGGACAACACTAACCTAGGGACAACACTAACCTATGGAAAACACTAACCTAGGGAGAACACTAACCTAGGGACAACACTAACCTAGGGACAACACTAACCTAGGGACAACTAACCTAGGGACAACACTAACCTAGGGACAACAATAACCTAGGGACAACACTAACCTAGGGACAACTCTACCCTAGGGACAACACTAACCTAGGGAGAACACTAACCTAGGGACAACTCTAACCTAGGGACAACACTAACCTAGGGACAACACTAACCTAGGGACAACACTAACCTAGGGAAAACACTAACCTAGCGACATCACTAACCTAGGGACAACTCTAACCTAGAGACAACACTAACCTAGGGACAACACTAACCTAGGGACAACACTAACCTAGGGAAAATACTAACCTAGGGACAACACTAACCTAGGGACAACTCTAACCTATGACAACACTAACCTAGGGACAACACTAACCTAGGGACAACACTAACCTAGGGCCAACCCTAACCTAGGGACAACACTAACCTAGGGACAGCACTAACCTAGGGACAGCACTAACCTAGGGACAACACTAACCTAGGGACAACACTAACCTAGGGACAACCTAGGGACAACACTAACCTAGGGAAAACACTAACCTAGGGACAACACTAACCTAGGGATAACTCTAACCTAGGGAAAACACTAACCTAGGGACAACACTAACCTAGGGACAACACTAACCTAGGGACAACACTAACCTAGGGACAACTCTAACCTAGGGACAACACCAATCTAGGGACAACAATCTAGGGACAACACTAACCTAGGGACAACACTAACCTAGGGACAACACTAACCTAGGGACAACACTAACCTAGGGAAAACACTAACCTAGGGACAACACTAACCTAGGGACAACACTAACCTAGGGAAAACACTAACATAGGGAAAGTACTAACCTAGGGAAAACACTAACCTAGGGAAAACACTAACCTAGGGACAACACTAACCTAGGGAAAACACTAACCTAGGGACAACACTAACCTAGGGAAAACACTAACCTAGGGACAACACTAACCTACGGACAACACTAAATTGGGGACAACACTAAGTTAGGGACAACTCTAAGCTAGGGACAAAACAAACCTAGGGACAACACTAACCTAGGGACAACATTAAGCTAGGGACAACACTAAGCTAGGGACAAAACAAACCTAGGGACAACATTAAGCTAGGGACAACACTAACCTAGGGACAACACTAAGCTAGGGACAACACTAACCTAGGGACAACATTAAGCTAGGGACAACACTAACCTAGGGACAACACTAAGCTAGGGACAACAGTAACCTAGGGACAACACTAATCTACCTGGAGTGTACCTAGAGGGCATTCCGGGGATCAACGCCCCCGCGGCCCGGTCCACGACCAGGCCTCTCGGTGGATTAGGGCCTGATCAACGAGGCTGTTACTGCTGGCCGCACGCAATCCAACGTAAGAACCACAGCCCGGCTGATCCGGCACTGTCTTTAGGTATCTGTCCAGCTCCCTCTTGAAGACAACCAGGGGTCTTCCCGTAATGCCCCTTATTGCTGGTTAGAGGCTGTTGAACGGTCTTGGGCCCCGGACACTTATTGTGTTTTCTCTTAGTGTACTACTAGTGACGCCCCTACTTTTCACTGGGGGTATGTTGCATCGCCTGCCAAGTCTTTTGCTTTCGTATGGAGTGATTGCTGTGCGCATATTAGGGACCAGTCCCTCCAGAATCTTCCAGGTGTAGATTATGATATATCTCTCTCGCCTGCGCTCTAGTGAGTACAAGTCAAGTGCTTCCAGGCGCTCCCAGTAATTAAGGTGTTTGATGGAACTTATACGCACAGTAAAGGTTCTCTAGCTCTGCAATTTCACCTGCCTTGAATGGGGATGTTAATTAATGTACAGCAGTATTCCAGCCTAGAAAGAATAAGTGATTTAAAAAGAATCATCATTGGCTCAGCATCTCTTGTCTTGAATGTTCTCATTATCCATCCTATCAGTTTCCTAGCAGATGTGATAGTGGCATTGTTGTGATCCTTGAAGGTAAGGTCTTCGGACATTACCACACCCAGGTCCTTCACATTACTTTTCTGCTCTGTTGTGTGACTGGAGTTTGTAGTATACTCAGTTCTAGCTATTATTTCCTCCAATTTTCCATAACGAAGTAGTTGGAATTTATCTTCATTGAACATCATATTGTTCTCCGTTGCCCATTGGAAAACTTGGTTTATATCTTCTTGGAGCTTTGCCGTGTCCTCAATGGATGACACTCTCATGCAGATCCTAGAATCGTCTGCAAAAGATGATACAGTGCTGTGGTTTACATCTCTGTCTATGTCTGATATGAGAATAAGGAACAGGATAGGTGCGAGTACTGTGCCTTGTGGGACAATGCTCTTCACTATGGCAGCATCTGATTTAACTCTGTTTACCACTACTCTTTGTGTGCGATTGGTTAGAAAGTTGAAGATCCATCTGCCTACTTTGCCGGTTATCCCGTTAGCACGCATTTTGTGTGCTGTTACACCATGGTTGCACTTGTCAAAGGCTTTTTCAAAGTCTGTTTATACTACATCCGCATTCTGTTTGTTTTCCAGTGCATCTAGGACCATATCATAATGGTCAAGCAGTTGCGAAAGGCAGGAGCGACCTGCTCTGAAACTATGTTGCCCTGGGTTATGCAATTTTTGGGAGTCCAGGTGGTTTGCTATCCTGCTTCTTAGAACTCTTTCAAAGATTTTTATGATGTGGGACGTTAAAGCTATTGGTCTATAGTTCTTAGCTATTGCTTTGCTGCCACCTTTATGGAGTGGGGCTATATCTGTTGTTTTTAGTGGAATCTCGCCTGTGTCTAAGCTCCTTCTCAATAGCATACTTAGGGCCCGTGAGAGGGGTTTTTGGAGTTCGTAATGAACACCGAGTTCCACGAGTCTGGGCCTGGGGCTGAGTGCATGGACATGTCGTCGATGGCTTTCTCAAAGTCTAGTGGAGTTAGGGTTATGTCATAAATCTAGCCTACATTGGCAGGGTTTTGAGGCTCATTCGTGAAAAAATTGTTTGGATTGTCTATCTTTAAACTGGTTAGTGGCTCGCTGAACACTGAGTCACACTGCAATTTCAGTATCTCGCTCAATTCTTTGTTGTCGTCTGTGTAGGATCCGTCTTGTCTGAGCAGGACCCCTATACTAGAAGTGGTTTTTGCCTTGTTTTGGGCATATGAAAAAAATATTTCGAATTTCTTTCAATTTCATTAATCGCTTTTAGCTCCTCTTGTCTCTCCTGGATCCTGTATGAGTCCTTTAACTTCAGCCCAATATTTTCCACTTCCCTGGTTAGGACTTCCTTCCGTGTATCAGGGACAACACTAAGGACAACACTAACTTAGGGACAACACTAACCTAGGGAAAACACTAACCTAGGGACATCACTATTGCGACCCCTGAATGAGTCACAATGTATATAATGTATATTACCTGTTCATATAATTTTATATTGCTTATATTTACGATATTAGCTAATCGTAAATATATTGCTTTATATTATTATTTGACTTAGTTATATTATTAGGTAGGATGTAACATTTATATATTAATCAGTGCTCATAGTTCGAGAGTATTAAGTAACTGACAGCATTGTCTAACTGCTGTATTTATCTCTCTGCTCTTTTTGCTGCCGGCTTCTCTGTAGTTGCTGGGCAGCAGCAGTCCACGGGGAGTCACGTGATCAGGGTGTTTACCTGGAGAGAGTTCCGGGGGTCAACGCCCCCGCGGCCCGGTCCGCGACCAGACCTCACGGCGGACCAGAGCCCGATCAACCAGGCTACCACCACTGGCCACACGCAATCCAACGCACGAGCCATTGGTGGGGTGAACATGCCTCACCTAGGGGAGAGTTTGCCTGGGCTGCACTAGCTCTGGTCTGTTTGACGTTGCTTCCAACAAGACCTGCCTCTCCAGCTCCATTGCTGGCCCTTGTTGCAAGATCGTCTCTCTCGCTTTCTTGTTGTTGGTTCTGTGTAACTCTGTTCACAGAACGTAGCCTAGACTTAGTGATTTTCGACGTTGTACTGAGGTTGTGTGTCTCATAGACACTAAGAAACTCAGGTCCTGAGCTGTAGCTTCTGACCTAATTTGTACTGGTATCTGTGCAGTGTCACAGTCGGGGATTTTCTAATGTTGAACTTAGATTCAGTAGTACGGGAGTTTTGTGACTTTTGTGGAGGATCTGCAGATGGTCCCTACTTAGTGTCGTTATATTATCTCCTTGTCCCTGGTTCTGTGTCGCTGTTGCTTGTTATATTGCTGTTCGGCTTAACAGTCATTTTATTGTTCAAGCAAGCTGTTCTGATGGCCAGGTTGGTCAAGAAGTTAGTTTATGTGAGGACTTTTAGTCAGTCACTGGTTAAGTCTAGTTGAGTCTTGAGACCTAGCGAACTACATAGAACACTTACACACAAACTTACTTGTATACATATGTATTATGTTATTAAATACTAACAGTGTACCAGACGGTACTTAAAAGCCATAAAGATATGATATGTACCTTCAGCACAATACTACTGTACACGAGAGAAGTGTAGAAACTTGTATCCTATATTATATTCAATTGATTACTTTAATTTACTTTGATCTTATACGCCTAGACAACTTTATTGTTATTAATAAACTTACTAAATTTTAATTTCTTAAGTTAGTAGCCTACCAGTTTTAATCCTGAAGCACTACTGAATCTTACTGAATTCTAATGGATAATTGGACCAGGATACTGACTACTTGTTACAAAAACCCAGTAACAGGCTGGATGCTAGAAGGGCAGTCCTTTCTAGTATTCACTAGAGATCTCTAGGCTTATTAGATATCGCGTTTTTTGTAACAAGTACTAACCTAGGGACAACACTTATAGACAACACTAATTTACGGACAACATTAACCTAGGGGCAACACTAACTTAGGGACAACACTAACCTATAGACAACACTAACTTACGGACAACATTAACCTCCTAGGGGCAACACTAAGCTAGGGACAACACTAAGCTAGGGACAACACTAACCTAGGGCCAACACTGAGCTAGGGACAACACTAAGCTAAGGACAACACTAAGAAAGGGACAACACTAACTTAGGGGAAACACTAACATAGGGACAACACTAAGCTAGGGACAACACTAACCTAGGGACAACACTAACCTAGGGACAACACTAACCTAGGGACAACACTAAGCTAGGGACAACACTAACCTAGGAACAAAACTAAGCTAGGGACAACAGTAACCTAGGGAAAACACTGACCTAGGGACAACACTAACCTAGGGACAACACTAACCTAGGGACAACAATAAGCTAGGGACAACACTAAGCTAGGGACAACACTAAGATAGGGACAACACTAAGCTAGGGACAACGCTAACCTAGGGACAACACTAAGGTAGGGACAACACTAAGGTAAGGACAACATTAAGCTAGGAACAGCACTAAGCTATGGACAACACTAACCTTGGGACAACACTAAGCTAGGGACAACATTAACCTAGGGACAACATTAAGCTAGGGACAACATTAACCTAGGGACAACACTAAGCTAGGGACAACACTAACCTTGGGACAACACTAAGCTAGGGACAACATTAACCTTGGGACAACACTAAGCTAGGGACAACATTAACCTTGGAACAACACTAAGCTAGGGACAACATTAACCTAGGGACAACATTAAGCTAGGGATAACACTAACCTTGGGACAACACTAAGCTAGGGACAACATTAACCTTGGGACAACACTAAGCTAGGGACAACATTAACCTTGGGACAACGCTAAGCTAGGGACAACATTAACCTAGGGACAACATTAAGCTAGGGACAACACTAAGCTAGGGACAACACTAAGCTAGGGACAACACTAACCTAGGGACAACACTAACCTAAGGATAACACTAAGCTAGGGACAACACAAACCTAGGGACAACACTAAGCTAGGGACAACAGTAACCTAGGGACAAGACTAACCTAGGGACAACACTAACCTAGGGTCAGCACTAACCTAGGGACAACACTAAGCTAGGGACAACACTAACCTAGGGACAACACTAACCAAGGGACAACAATAAGCTAGGGACAACACTAACCTAGGACTAGGATAGGAACAACACTAAGCTAGAGACAACACTAAGCTAGGGACAAAACAAACCTAGGGACAACACTAAGCTAGGAACAACACTAAGCTAGGGACAACACTAACCTAGGGACAACACTAAGCTAGGGACTACACTAAGATAGGGACAACACTAAGGTAGGGACAACACTAAGGTAGGGACAACACTAAGGTAGGGACAACACTAAGGTAGGGACAACACTAAGGTAGGGACAACACTAAGATAGGGACAACACTAAGGTAGGGACAACACTAAGGTAGGGACAACACTAAGGTAGGGACAACACTAAGGTAGGGACAACACTAAGGTAGGGACAACACTAAGGTAGGGACAACACTAAGGTAGGGACAACACTAAGGTAGGGACAACATTAAGGTAGGGACAACACTAAGCTAGGGACAGCACTAACCTAGGGACAATTCTAAACTAGGGACAACACTAAGCTAGGGACAACACGAACCTAGGGACAACATTAAGCTAGGGGCAACACTAAGCTAGAGACAATGCTAAGCTAGGGACAACACTAAGCTAGGGACAGCACTAACCTAGGGACAACACTAACCTAGGGACAGCTCTAACTTAGGGACAGCACTAACCTAGGGACAACACTAACCTAGGGACAACACTAACCTAGGGACAACACTAACCTAGGGACAACACTTACCTAGGGACGACACTAACCTAGGGACAACATTAAGCAAGGGACAACACTAACCTAGGAACAACACTAACCTAGGGACAACACTAACCTAGGGACAACACTAACCTAGGGAAAACACTAACCTAGGGACAACACTAAGCTAGGGACAACACTAAGCTAGGGATAACACTAAGCTAGGGACAACACTAAGCTAGGGACCACACTAAGTTAGGGACAACACTAAGCTAGGGACAACGCTAACCTAGGGACAACACTAAGGTAGGGACAACACTAAGGTACGGACAATACTAAGGTAGGGACAACACTAAGGTAGGGACAACACTAAGGTACGGACAATACTAAGGTAGGGACAACATTAAGCTAGGAACAGCACTAAGCTAGGGACAACACTAACCTTGGGACAACACTAAGCTAGGGACAACACTAACCTAGGGACAACATTAAGCTAGGGACAACACTAAGCTAGGGACAACACTAAGCTAGGGACAACACTAACCTAGGGACAACACTAACCTAAGGATAACACTAAGCTAGGGACAACACTAACCTAGGGACAACACTAAGCTAGGGACAACAGTAACCTAGGGACAACACTAATCTAGGGACAACACTAACCTAGGGTCAGCACTAACCTAGGGACAACACTAAGCTAGGGACAACACTAACCTAGGGACAACACTAACCTAGGGACAACAATAAGCTAGGGACAACACTAACCTAGGACTAGGATACGAACAACACTAAGCTAGGGACAACACTAAGCTAGGGACAACACAAACCTAGGGACAACACTAAGCTAGGAACAACACTAAGCTACGGACAACACTAACCTAGGGACAACACTAAGCTAGGGACTACACTAAGATAGGGATAACACTAAGCTAGGAACAACGCTAACGTAGGGACAACACTAAGGCAGGGACAACACTAAGGTAGGGACAACACTAAGGTAGGGACAACATTAAGGTAGGGACAACACTAAGCTAGGGACAGCACTAACCTAGGGACAATTCTAAACTAGGGACAACACTAACCTAGGGACAACACTAACCTAGGGACAACATTAAGCTAGGGGCAACACTAAGCTAGGGACAACACTAAGCTAGGGACAACACTAAGCTAGGGACAGCACTAACCTAGGGACAACACTAACCTAGGGACAGCTCTAACTTAGGGACAACACTAACCTAGGGACAACACTAACCTAGGGACAACACTAACCTAGGGACAACACTAACCTAGGGACAACACTAACCTAGGGACAACACTAACCTAGGGACAACACTTACCTAGGGACGACACTAACCTAGGGACAACATTAAGCAAGGGACAACACTAACCTAGGAACAACACTAACCTAGGGACAACACTAACCTAGGGACAACACTAACCTAGGGACAACATTAACCTAGGGACAACACTAACCTAGGGACAACACTAAGCTAGGGACAACACTAAGCTGGGGACGACACTAAGCTAGGGACGACACTAGGCTATGAGCAACACTAGGCTAGGGACAACACTAGGCTGGGGACAACACAAAGATAGGGACAACACTAGGCTAGGGACAACACTAGGATAGGGACAACGTTAGGGTTGGGACAACACTAAGATAGGGACAACACTAGTGTTGGGACAACACTTGGATAGGGAGAACACTAGGGTTGGGGCAACACTAGGCCAGGGACAATAGTAGGATAGGGACAACACTAGACTAGGGACAACACTAGGATAGGGACAACAATAGAATAGGGACAACACTAGGCTAGGGACAACACTATTCTAGGGATAACACTAAGCTAGGGACAACACTAGGAGAGAGACAACACTAGGATAGGGACAACACTAAGCATGGGACAACACTAGGATAGGAACAACACTAGGATAGGGGCAACACTAGGCTATGGACAACACTAGGATAGGGACAACACTAGGATAGGGACAACACTAGGCTAGGGACAACACTAGGCTAGGGACAACACTAGGATAGGGACAACACTAGGCTAGGGACAACACTAGGACAGAGACAATACTAGGCTAGGGACAACACTAGGCTAGGGACAACACTAGGCTAGGGACAACACTAGGCTAGGGACAACACTAAGCTAGGAACAAAACTAGATAGGAACAACATTAAGCTATGAACAACGCTATAATAAAGACAACACTTACCTTCAAGGATCACAACAATGCCACTATCACATCTGCTAGGAAACTGATAGGATGGATAATGAGAACATTCAAGACAAGAGATGCTAAGCCAATGATGATTCTTTTTAAATCACTTATTCTTTCTAGGCTGGAATACTGCTGTACATTAATTAACATCCCCTGTCAAGGCAGGTGAAATTGCAGAGCTAGAGAACCTTTACTGTGCGTATAAGTTCCATCAAACCCTTAATTACTGGGAGCGCCTGGAAGCACTTGACTTGTACTCACTAGAGCGCAGGCGAGAGAGATATATCATAATCTACACCTGGAAGATTCTGGAGGGACTGGTCCCTAATATGCGCACAGCAATCACTCCATACGAAAGCAAAAGACTTGGCAGGCGATGCAACATACCCCCAGTGAAAAGTAGGGGCGTCACTAGTAGTACACTAAGAGAAAACACAATAAGTGTCCGGGGCCCAAGACTGTTCAACAGCCTCTAACCAGCAATAAGGGGCATTACGGGAAGACCCCTGGTTGTCTTCAAGAGGGAGCTGGACAGATACCTAAAGACGGTGCCGGATTGCGTGCGGCCAGCAGTAACAGCCTCGTTGATCAGGCCCTGATCCACCGGGAGGCCTGGTCGTGGACCGGTCCGCGGGGGCGTTGATCCTCGTAATGCCCTCCAGGTAGTCTCCAGGTAGGTAGGCTAGGAACAACACTGGGCTAGGGACAACACTAAACTAGGGACAACACTAACCTAGGGACAACAATAACCTAAGGTCAACACTAACCTAGAGACACCACTGACCTAGGGACAACACTAACCTAGGGACAACGCTAACCTAGGGACAACACTAAGCTAGGAACAACACTTACCTAGGGACGACACTAACCTCGGGACAACACTAACCTCGGGACAACACTAAGCTAGGGACAACACTAGGCTAGGGACAACACTAACCTAAGGACAACACTAACCTAGGGACAACACTAAGGTAGGGACAACACTAAGCTAGGGACAACACTAACCTAAGGACAACACTAAGCTAGGGACAACACTAGGCTAGGGACAACACTAACCTAGGGACAACACTCATCTAGGGACAACACTCAGCTAGGGACAACACAAAGGTAGGGAGAACACTAAGCTAGGGACAACACTAAGCTAGGGACAGCACTAACCTAGGGACAACACTATCCTAATGACAACACTAAGCTAGGGCAACACTAAGCTAGGGACAACACTAAGCTAGGGACAGCACTAACCTAGGGACAACACTAACCTAGGGAGAACACTAGGATAGAGACAATACTGGGCTAGGGACAACACTAGGCTAGGGACAACACTAAGATAGGGACAATACTAACCTAGGGCCAACACTAACCTAGGGCCAACACTAACCTAGGGACACCACTAACCTATTGACAACACTAAGCTAGGGACAACACTAAGCTAGGAACAACTCTAACCTAGGGACAACACAAACCTAGGGACAACACTAACCTAGGGAAAACACTAACCTAGGAACAACACTAACCTAGGAACAACACTAACCTGGGACAACACTAAGATAGGGACAACACTAAGCTAGGAACAACGCTAACCTAGGGACAACACTAACCTAGGGACAACACTAGCCTAGGGACAACACTAACCTAGGGACAACACTAAGCTAGGGACAACACTAAGCTAGGGACAACACTAAGGTAGGGTCAACAATAAGCTAGGGACAACACTAACCTAGGACTAGGATAGGAACAACACTAAGCTAGGGACAACACTAAGCTATGGACAACACTAACCTAGGGACAACACTAACCTAGGGACAACACTAACCTAGGGACAACACTAAGCTAGGGACAACACTAACCTAGGACTAGGATAGGAACAACACTAAGCTAGGGACAACACTAACCTAGGACTAGGATAGGAACAACACTAAGCTAGGGACAACACTAAGCTATGGACAACACTAACCTTGGGACAGCACTAAGCTAGGGACAGCACTAACCTAGGGCCAACACTAACCTAGGGCCAACACTAACCTAGGGACACTAACCTAGGGACAACACTAACCTAGGGACAACACTAAGCTAGGGACAACACTAAGCTAGGAACAACTCTAACCTAGGGACAACACAAACCATGGGACAACACTAACCTAGGGAAAACACTAACCTAGGAACAACACTAACCTAGGAACAACACTAACCTAGGGGCAACACTAAGCTAGGGACAACACTAAGCTAGGAACAACGCTAACCTAGGGACAACACTAACCTAGGGGCAACACTAAGCTAGGAACAACGCTAACCTAGGGACAACACTAACCTAGGGACAACACTAGCCTAGGGACAACACTAACCTAGGGACAACACTAAGCTAGGGACAACACTAAGGTAGGGTCAACAATAAGCTAGGGACAACACTAACCTAGGACTAGGATAGGAACAACACTAATCTAGGGACAACACTAAGTTAGGGACAACACTAACCTAGGAACAGCACTAAGCTAGGGACAACACTCACCTATGGACGACACTAACCTAGGGACAACACGAATCAAGGGACAACACTAACCTAGGAACAACACTAACCTGGGGACAACACTAACCTAGGGACAACACTAACCTAGGGACAACACTAACCTAGGGAAAACACTAACCTAGGGACAACACTAAGCTAGGGACAACACTAAGCTAGGGACAACACTAAGCTAGGGACAACAGTAACCTAGAGACAACACTAAGCTAGGGATAACACTAAGCTAGGGACAACACTAAGCTAGGGACCACACTAAGTTAGGGACAACACTAAGCTAGGGACAACGCTAACCTAGGGACAACACTAAGGTAGGGACAACACTAAGGTAGGGACAACACTAAGGTAGGGACAACATTAAGCTAGGAACAGCACTAAGCTAGGGACAACACTAACCTTGGGACAACACTAAGCTAGGGACAACACTAACCTAGGGACAACATTAAGCTAGGGACAACACTAAGCTAGGGACAACACTAAGCTAGGGACAACACTAACCTAGGGACAACACTAACCTAAGGATAACACTAAGCTAGGGACAACACTAACCTAGGGACAACACTAAGCTAGGGACAACAGTAACCTAGGGACAACACTAACCTAGGGACAACACTAACCTAGGGTCAGCACTAACCTAGGGACAACACTAAGCTAGGGACAACACTAACCTAGGGACAACACTAATCTAGGGACAACAATAAGCTAGGGACAACACTAACCTAGGACTAGGATACGAACAACACTAAGCTAGGGACAACACTAAGCTAGGGACAACACAAACCTAGGGACAACACTAAGCTAGGAACAACACTAAGCTACGGACAACACTAACCTAGGGACAACACTAAGCTAGGGACTACACTAAGATAGGGATAACACTAAGCTAGGAACAACGCTAACGTAGGGACAACACTAAGGCAGGGACAACACTAAGGTAGGGACAACACTAAGGTAGGGACAACATTAAGGTAGGGACAACACTAAGCTAGGGACAGCAATAACCTAGGGACAATTCTAAACTAGGGACAACACTAAGCTAGGGACAACACTAACCTAGGGACAACATTAAGCTAGGGGCAACACTAAGCTAGGGACAACACTAAGCTAGGGACAACACTAAGCTAGGGACAGCACTAACCTAGGGACAACACTAACCTAGGGACAGCTCTAACTTAGGGACAACACTAACCTAGGGACAACACTAACCTAGGGACAACACTAACCTAGGGACAACACTAACCTAGGGACAACACTTACCTAGGGACGACACTAACCTAGGGACAACATTAAGCAAGGGACAACACTAACCTAGGAACAACACTAACCTAGGGACAACACTAACCTAGGGACAACACTAACCTAGGGACAACATTAACCTAGGGACAACACTAACCTAGGGACAACACTAAGCTAGGGACAACACTAAGCTGGGGACGACACTAAGCTAGGGACGACACTAGGCTATGAGCAACACTAGGCTAGGGACAACACTAGGCTGGGGACAACACAAAGATAGGGACAACACTAGGCTAGGGACAACACTAGGATAGGGACAACGTTAGGGTTTGGACAACACTAAGATAGGGACAACACTAGTGTTGGGACAACACTAGTGTTGGGACAACACTTGGATAGGGACAACACTAGGGTTGGGGCAACACTAGGCCAGGGACAATAGTAGGATAGGGACAACAGTAGACTAGGGACAACACTAGGATAGGGACAACAATAGAATAGGGACAACACTAGGCTAGGGACAACACTATTCTAGGGATAACACTAAGCTAGGGACAACACTAGGATAGAGACAACACTAGGATAGGGACAACACTAAGCATGGGACAACACTAGGATAGGAACAACACTAGGATAGGGGCAACACTAGGCTATGGACAACACTAGGATAGGGACAACACTAGGATAGGGACAACACTAGGCTAGGGACAACACTAGGCTAGGGACAACACTAAGATAGGGACAACATTAGGCTAGGGTCAATACTAGGATAGGGACAACACTAGGCTAGGGACAACACTAGGCTAGGGACAACACTAGGCTAGGGACAACACTAGGCTAGGGACAACACTAAGCTAGGAACAAAACTAGATAGGAACAACATTAAGCTATGAACAACGCTATAATAAAGACAACACTTACCTTCAAGGATCACAACAATGCCACATCTGCTAGGAAACTGATAGGATGGATAATGAGAACATTCAAGACAAGAGATGCTAAGCCAATGATGATTCTTTTTAAATCACTTATTCTTTCTAGGCTGGAATACTGCTGTACATTAATTAACATCCCCTGTCAAGGCAGGTGAAATTGCAGAGCTAGAGAACCTTTACTGTGCGTATAAGTTCCATCAAACACCTTAATTACTGGGAGCGCCTGGAAGCACTTGACTTGTACTCACTAGAGCGCAGGCGAGAGAGATATATCATAATCTACACCTGGAAGATTCTGGAGGGACTGGTCCCTAATATGCGCACAGCAATCACTCCCTACGAAAGCAAAAGACTTGGCAGGCGATGCAACATACCCCCAGTGAAAAGTAGGGGCGTCACTAGTAGTACACTAAGAGAAAACACAATAAGTGTCCGGGGCCCAAGACTGTTCAGCAGCCTCTAACCAGCAATAAGGGGCATTACGGGAAGACCCCTGGTTGTCTTCAAGAGGGAGCTGGACAGATACCTAAAGACGGTGCCGGATTGCGTGCGGCCAGCAGTAACAGCCTCGTTGATCAGGCCCTGATCCACCGGGAGGCCTGGTCGTGGACCGGTCCGCGGGGGCGTTGATCCTCGTAATGCCCTCCAGGTAGTCTCCAGGTAGGTAGGCTAGGAACAACACTGGGCTAGGGACAACACTAAGCTAGGGACAACACTAACCTAGGGACAACAATAACCTAAGGACAACACTAACCTAGAGACACCACTGACCTAGGGACAACACTAACCTAGGGACAACGCTAACCTAGGGACAACACTAAGCTAGGAACAACACTTACCTAGGGACGACACTAACCTCGGGACAACACTAACCTCGGGACAACACTAAGCTAGGGACAACACTAGGCTAGGGACAACACTAACCTAAGGACAACACTAACCTAGGGACAACACTAAGGTAGGGACAACACTAAGCTAGGGACAACACTAACCTAAGGACAACACTAAGCTAGGGACAACACTAGGCTAGGGACAACACTAACCTAGGGACAACACTCATCTAGGGACAACACTCACCTAGGGACAACACAAAGGTAGGGAGAACACTAAGCTTGGGACAACACTAAGCTAGGGACAACACTAACCTAGGGACAACACTATCCTAATGACAACACTAAGCTAGGGCAACACTAAGCTAGGGACAACACTAAGCTAGGGACAGCACTAACCTAGGGACAACACTAACCTAGGGAGAACACTAGGATAGAGACAATACTGGGCTAGGGACAACACTAGGCTAGGGACAACACTAAGATAGGGAAAATACTAACCTAGGGCCAACACTAACCTAGGGCCAACACTAACCTAGGGCCAACACTAACCTGTTGACAACACTAAGCTAGGGACAACACTAAGCTAGGAACAACTCTAACCTAGGGATAACACAAACCTAGGGACAACACTAACCTAGGGAAAACACTAACCTAGGAACAACACTAACCTAGGAACAACACTAACCTGGGACAACACTAAGATAGGGACAACACTAAGCTAGGAACAACGCTAACCTAGGGACAACACTAACCTAGGGACAACACTAGCCTAGGGACAACACTAACCTAGGGACAACACTAAGCTAGGGACAACACTAAGCTAGGGACAACACTAAGGTAGGGTCAACAATAAGCTAGGGACAACACTAACATAGGACTAGGATAGGAACAACACTAAGCTAGGGACAACACTAAGCTATGGACAACACTAGGGATAACACAAACCTAGGGACAACACTAACCTAGGGACATCACTAACCTAGGGACAACACTAACCTAGGGCCAACACTAAGATAGGGACCAACACTAACCTAGGGACAACACTAACCTAGGGACAACACTAACCTAAGGACAACACTAAGCTAGGGACAACACTAACCTAGGACTAGGATAGGAACAACACTAAGCTAGGGAGAACACTAAGCTATGGACAACACTAACCTTGGGACAGCACTAAGCTAGGGACAGCACTAACCTAGGGCCAACACTAACCTATGGTCAACACTAACCTAGGGACAACACTACCCTAGGGACAACACTAACCTAGGGACAACACTAAGGTAGGGACAACACTAAGCTAGGAACAACTCTAACCTAGGGACAACACAAACCATGGGACAACACTAACCTAGGGAAAACACTAACCTATGAACAACACTAACCTAGGAACAACACTAACCTAGGGGCAACACTAAGCTAGGGACAACACTAAGCTAGGAACAACGCTAACCTAGGGACAACACTAACCTAGGGGCAACACTAAGCTAGGGACAACACTAAGCTAGGAACAACGCTAACCTAGGGACAACACTAACCTAGGGACAACACTAGCCTAGGGACAACACTAACCTAGGGACAACACTAAGCTAGGGACAACACTAAGGTAGGGTCAACAATAAGCTAGGGACAACACTAACCTAGGACTAGGATAGGAACAACACTAATCTAGGGACAACACTAAGTTAGGAACAACACTAACCTAGGAACAGCACTAAGCTAGGGACAACACTCACCTATGGACGACACTAACCTAGGGACAACACGAATCAAGGGGCAACACTAACCTAGGAACAACACTAACCTGGGGACAACACTAACCTAGGGACAACACTAACCTAGGGACAACACTAACCTAGGGACAACATTAACCTAGGGACAACACTAACCTAGGGACAGCACTAACCTAGGGGCAACACTAAGCTAGGGCCAACACTAGGAAAGGGACAGCACTAACCTAGGGACAACACTAACTTAGGGGCAACACTAAGCTAGGGAAACACTAGGAAAGGGACAACACTAACCTAGGGACAACTCTAAGCTTGGGACAACACTAACATGGGGTCAGCAATAAGCTAGATATAATACTAACCTAGAGACAACACTAAGCTAGGGACAACACTAAGCTAGGGACGACACTAGGCTAGGAGCAACACCAGGCTAGGGACAACACTAGGCTGGCGACAACACTTGAATAGGGACAACACTAAGCTACGGACAACGCTAGGATAGGGACAACACTAGGGTTGGGACAACACTAGGCTAGGGAAAGCACTAGGATAGGGATAACACTAGTGTTGGGACAACATTTGGATAGGGACAACACTAGGATTGGGACAACTCTAGACTAGGGACAACACTAGGATACGGACAACACTAGGCTAGGGTCAACACTAGGATAGGGACACCACTAGGGTTGGGACAACACTAGGCTTGGGACAACACTAGGATAGGGACAACACTAGAATAGGGACAACACTAGGCTAGGGACAACACTAGGCTTGGAACAACACTAAGCTAGGGACAACACTAGGATAGAGACAACACTAGGATAGGGACAACAGTAAGCATGGGACAACACTAGGATATTGACAACACTAGGATAGAGGCAACATTAGGCTAGGGACAACACTAGGATAGGGAGAACACTAGGCTAGTGACAACACTAGGATAGGGACAACACTAGGCTATTTACAACACTAGGATAGGTAGAGCTCTAGGATAGGGACAACACTAGGATAGGGAGAACACTAGGCTAGGGACAACACTAGGCTAGGGATAACACTAGGCTAGGGACAACACTAGGATAGGCACAACACTAAGATAGGGACAACACAAGGCTAGGGACAACACTGGGCTAGAGACAACACTAAGCTATGGACAACACTAACCTAGGGACAACACTAACCTATGGACAACACTAACCTAGAGACACCACTAAACTAGGGACAACACTATCCTAGGGACAATACTAACGTAGGGACAACACGAACTAGGAACAACACTTACCTAGGGACGACACTAACTTAGGGACAACAATAAGCAAGGGACAACACTAACCTAGGAACAACACTAAGCTAGGGACAACACAAACCTAGGGACAACTCTAAGCTAGGGACAACACTAGGCTAGGAACAACACTAATCTAGGGACAACATTCAGCTAGGGACAACACTAAGCTAGGGACAACACTAACCTAGGAACAACACTAACCTAGGGACAACACTAACCTAGGGACAACACTAACCTAGGGACAACACTAACCTAGGGACAACACTAACCTAAGGACAACTCTAACCTAGGGTTAACACTAACCTAGGGACAATACTATCCTAGGGACAACACTAAGCTAGGAACAACACTTACCTATGGACGACTCTAACCTAGGGACAACACTAAGCAAGGGACAACACTAACGTAGGAACAACACTAACCTAGTGACAACACTAACCTAGGGACAACACTAACCTAGGGGCAACACTAAGCTAGGGACAACTCTAGGAAAGGGACAACACTAACCTAGGGACAACACTAACCTAGGGGCAACATTCAGCTAGGGACAACACTAGGAACGGGACAACACTAACCTAGGGACAACTCTAAGCTAGGCACAACACTAACATAGGGTCAGCAATAAGCTAGGGATAACACTAACCTAGGGATAACACTAACATAGGGACAACACTAAGCTAGGGACAACACTAAGCTAGCGACGACACTAGGCTAGTGAGGACACTAGGCTAGGAGCAACACCAGGCTAGGGACAACACTAGGCTGGGACAATACTTGGATAGGGACAACACTAGGCTAGGGACAACACTAGTATAGGGACAACACTAGGGTTGGGACAACATTAGGCTAGGGAAAGCACTAGGATAGGGATAACACTATTGTTGGGACAACATTTGGATTGGGGCAACACTAGGATTGGGACAACTGTAGACTAGGGACAACACTAGGATAGGGACAACACTAGGCTAGGGTCAACACTAGGATAGGGACAACACTAGGGTTGGGACAATACTAGGCTAGGGACAACACTAGGATAGGGACAACACTAAGCTAGGAACAATACTTACCTATGGACGACACTAACCTAAGGACAACACCAAGCAAAGGACAACACTAACGTAGGAACAACACTAACCTAGTGACAACACTAACCTAGGGACAACACTAACCTAGGGACAACACTAACCTAGGGGCAACACTAAGCTAGGGACAACACTAGGAAAGGGACAACACTAACCTAGGGACAACACTAACCTAGGGGCAACACTCAGCTAGGGAAACACTAGGAAAGGGACAACACTAACCTTGGGAGAACTCTAAGCTAGGCACAAAACTAACATAGGGTCAGCAATAAGCTAGGGATAACACTAACCTAGGGACAACACTAAGCTAGGGACAACACTAAGCTAGGGACGACACTAGGCTAGTGACGACACTAGTCTAGGAGCAACACCAAGCTAGGGCAACACTGGGCTGGGGACAACACTTGGATAGGGACAATACTAGGCTAGTGACAAAACTAGGATAGGGACAACACTAGGGTTGGGACAACACTAGGCTAGGGAAAGCACTAGGATAGGGATAACACTAGTGTTGGGACAACATTTGGATTGGGACAACACTAGGATTGGGACAACTCTAGACTAGGGACAACACTAGGATAGGGACAACACTAGGCTAGGCCCAACACTGGGATAGGGACAAAACTAGGGTTGGGACAACACTAGGCTAGGGATAACACTAGGATAGGGACAACACTAGAATAGGGACAACACTAGGTTAGGGACAACACTAGGCTTGGAACAACACTAAGCTAGGGACAACACTAGGATAGAGACAACACTAGGATAGGGACAACAGTAAGCATGGGACAACTCTAGGATATGGTGTCAGTAATTGAAATGAAAGTGAATGAATTAAAAAAGCAGATAGTGAGAGAGATGAGCAACACTGGGAAAAAAGGTCAAAAAGGGTGATGATTAAGACACGTATGCAACAGTTGTGGAGCTTTATTGCTGAAACGTTTCACCTACACAGTAGGCTTCTTCAGTCATATATAAAGGCAGCAGGTGTAATAGTGAAATGAAGATGTAATCAGTCCATCAGCCTTGGAGAAAAGGTATTTGAGGTCAGTCCCTCAACCTGGAGAAGGGTTCAGCTCCATGGTCTCGAATGATATGAAGCGTCACCTTCATATCATTCCAGCGTCGTATCATTTGATATGAAGCTTCAGCTTCATATCAGCTTATCGGTATTTTATACCAGGTCATAACAGGTGAGATAGGTGTGGTGTGGACTAGGGAGTGTAGTGCAGTAGTGATGAGTTGTTACATGACGGTGTGCATAGGAAGGAACACATATTATTGCTGCAATGACGAGGTGAAAAAACATTAGACGGGAGAAAAAGTTGGCATATGACAAATTATTACAATATGAAAATTATATAAAAGCAGAGTATATGGTGGAGAAAAAGAGGTTAAAAGAGTGGCGAAGGAGTGTAAAAAGAGCAGACGGGGAATAGGAGAGTCATTATCAGCAAATTTTGCTGAGAATAAAAAAAAAGTTATGGAGAAAGTTAAATAATGTGAGAAAACTTTGGGAGCAAATGATCTTGTCAGTTAAGAGTGAAAGCGGTGAAATGTTGGATAAGGAGACGGAGATATTAGAGGAATGAAGAAGATATTTTGAGAAGTTGTGTTGATAATGAAATGATAGCAACAATTTATTGTATGGGACACGTGGAAGATGATATTAGCAGATGGGAAGAGCTGTGAGTAAGAAGAAAGTGATGCATTTAAGAAGCACGTTAGCACCCCTCTCTTTTAATAATATGTTTTTTTTCCACTATAATCTACCTTGTCCATAATTATTATCGCATTTGCTTTGTCTGCTTTCGTAAGGTGAAGTCCAGGATCTTTATTTAATTCATGGTATAACTTAACAAATATTTGATGACAACTATGTTGTAGAGGTCTGAGATTTGTTAAGTTATACCATAAATTAAGGAAAGATCCTGGACTTCACGTTACGAAAGCAGACAAAGCAAATGCGATAGTAACTATGAACAAGGTAGATTATAGTGGAAAAAATAAACATGATTTTGGGAGACAGGGAAACTCAGGCGCCATTTAAGAAGGTAAAGGAATAAGATCAGTGATGAATTAGAGCGAGATGCTTCAAGCAGCCAGGGATACAGTCTTGCAGTAATTGCTCACTTTATTTCATATATGGCAATATGGAAGTATCTGAGAGAGTTAGAGCAAAGGAAGGGGTAGCAGTAATGTTAAATGATCAGTTATGGAAGGAGAAAAGAGAATATGAATGTGTAAATTCAAGAATTATGTGGATTAAAGTAAAGGTTGGATGCGAGAAGTGGGTCATAATAAGCGTGTATGCACCTGGAGAAGAGAGGAATGCAGAGGAGAGAGAGAGATTTTGGGAGATGTTAAGTGAATGTATAGGAGCCTTTGAACCAAGTGAGAGAGTAATTGTGGTAGGGGACTTGAATGCTAAAGTAGGAGAAACTTTTAGAGAGGGTGTGGTAGGTAAGTTTGGGGTGCCAGGTGTAAATGATAATGGGAGCCTTTTGATTGAACTTTGTATAGAAAGGGGTTTAGTTATAGGTAATACATATTTTAAGAAAAAGAGGATAAATAAGTATACACGATATGATGTAGGGCGAAATGACAGTAGTTTGTTGGATTATGTATTGGTAGATAAAAGACTGTTGAGTAGACTTCAGGATGTACATGTTTATAGAGGGGCCACAGATATATCAGATCACTTTCTAGTTGTAGCTACACTGAGAGTAAAAGGTAGATGGGATACAAGGAGAATAGAAGCATCAGGGAAGAGAGAGGTGAAGGTTTATAAACTAAAAGAGGAGGCAGTTAGGGTAAGATATAAACAGCTATTGGAGGATAGATGGGCTAATGAGAGCATAGGCAATGGGGTCGAAGAGGTATGGGGTAGGTTTAAAAATGTAGTGTTAGAGTGTTCAGCAGAAGTTTGTGGTTACAGGAAAGTGGGTGCAGGAGGGAAGAGGAGCGATTGGTGGAATGATGATGTAAAGAGAGTAGTAAGGGAGAAAAAGTTAGCATATGAGAAGTTTTTACAAAGTAGAAGTGATGCAAGGAGGGAAGAGTATATGGAGAAAAAGAGAGAAGTTAAGAGAGTGGTGAAGCAATGTAAAAAGAGAGCAAATGAGAGAGTGGGTGAGATGTTATCAACAAATTTTGTTGAAAATAAGAAAAAGTTTTGGAGTGAGATTAACAAGTTAAGAAAGCCTAGAGAACAAATGGATTTGTCAGTTAAAAATAGGAGAGGAGAGTTATTAAATGGAGAGTTAGAGGTATTGGGAAGATGGAAGGAATATTTTGAGGAATTGTTAAATGTTGATGAAGATAGGGAAGCTGTGATTTCGTGTATAGGGCAAGGAGGAATAACATCTTGTAGGAGTGAGGAAGAGCCAGTTGTGAGTGTGGGGGAAGTTCGTGAGGCAGTAGGTAAAATGAAAGGGGGTAAGGCAGCCGGGATTGATGGGATAAAGATAGAAATGTTAAAAGCAGGTGGGGATATAGTTTTGGAGTGGTTGGTGCAATTATTTAATAAATGTATGGAAGAAGGTAAGGTACCTAGGGATTGGCAGAGAGCATGCATAGTTCCTTTGTATAAAGGCAAAGGGGATAAAAGAGAGTGCAAAAATTATAGGGGGATAAGTCTGTTGAGTGTACCTGGTAAAGTGTATGGTAGAGTTATAATTGAAAGAATTAAGAGTAAGACGGAGAATAGGATAGCAGATGAACAAGGAGGCTTTAGGAAAGGTAGGGGGTGTGTGGACCAGGTGTTTACAGTGAAACATATAAGTGAACAGTATTTAGATAAGGCTAAAGAGGTCTTTGTGGCATTTATGGATTTGGAAAAGGCGTATGACAGGGTGGATAGGGGGGCAATGTGGCAGATGTTGCAAGTGTATGGTGTAGGAGGTAGGTTACTGAAAGCAGTGAAGAGTTTTTACGAGGATAGTGAGGCTCAAGTTAGAGTATGTAGGAAAGAGGGAAATTTTTTCCCAGTAAAAGTAGGCCTTAGACAAGGATGTGTGATGTCACCGTGGTTGTTTAATATATTTATAGATGGGGTTGTAAGAGAAGTAAATGCGAGGGTCTTGGCAAGAGGCGTGGAGTTAAAAGATAAAGAATCACACACAAAGTGGGAGTTGTCACAGCTGCTCTTTGCTGATGACACTGTGCTCTTGGGAGATTCTGAAGAGAAGTTGCAGAGATTGGTGGATGAATTTGGTAGGGTGTGCAAAAGAAGAAAATTAAAGGTGAATACAGGAAAGAGTAAGGTTATGAGGATAACAAAAAGATTAGGTGATGAAAGATTGAATATCAGATTGGAGGGAGAGAGTATGGAGGAGGTGAACGTATTCAGATATTTGGGAGTGGACGTGTCAGCAGATGGGTCTATGAAAGATGAGGTGAATCATAGAATTGATGAGGGAAAAAGAGTGAGTGGTGCACTTAGGAGTCTGTGGAGACAAAGAACTTTGTCCTTGGAGGCAAAGAGGGGAATGTATGAGAGTATAGTTTTACCAACGCTCTTATATGGGTGTGAAGCGTGGGTGATGAATGTTGCAGCGAGGAGAAGGCTGGAGGCAGTGGAGATGTCATGTCTGAGGGCAATGTGTGGTGTGAATATAATGCAGAGAATTCGTAGTTTGGAAGTTAGGAGGAGGTGCGGGATTACCAAAACTGTTGTCCAGAGGGCTGAGGAAGGGTTGTTGAGGTGGTTCGGACATGTAGAGAGAATGGAGCGAAACAGAATGACTTCAAGAGTGTATCAGTCTGTAGTGGAAGGAAGGCGGGGTAGGGGTCGGCCTAGGAAGGGTTGGAGGGAGGGGGTAAAGGAGGTTTTGTGTGCGAGGGGCTTGGACTTCCAGCAGGCATGCGTGAGCGTGTTTGATAGGAGTGAATGGAGACAAATGGTTTTTAATACTTGACGTGCTGTTGGAGTGTGAGCAAAGTAACATTTATGAAGGGATTCAGGGAAACCGGCAGGCCGGACTTGAGTCCTGGAGATGGGAAGTACAGTGCCTGCACTCTGAAGGAGGGGTGTTAATGTTGCAGTTTAAAAACTGTAGTGTAAAGCACCCTTCTGGCAAGACAGTGATGGAGTGAATGATGGTGAAAGTTTTTCTTTTTCGGGCCACCCTGCCTTGGTGGGAATCGGCCGGTGTGATAATAAAAAATAAAAATGGAAGCTACTTAAGAATCTACCTGTCTATTGCCTGCCTGTTGTTGATTCCGGTGGTCATCGCCTCCGCGGCCTAGTCCCTGAGCTTCTTGGTTGATATGATTAATCAGGCTGTTGGTGCTATCAATGTACAATTCAACGTGGGCAACACAGTCTGACTGATCAGAAGCTGACTTACGGATTTTATCAAGTTATCTCTTAGTGTACTTGTTGCATCCCTGTGTTTCATTGGGGTATTTAACGCCGTCTGCCGAAACCTCAGACTCTCGAAGGAGGTAATTTTGTTACGCGGATTTAAAATCACTCCCTGGAGAATTTCCCAGGTATAAATTAGGCTCTATGATTCTAACCTGTGTTGTAGGGGGGAACAATTTAGGAACCTTCAAGCATTACCAATAATTTAGGCGCCTGACTAAACTGAAACAAGCACATATACTGAACACAGGCTTCTAGGCTGTGGGACTGATTACTTCGTCTTCTACTGTCTTTTGTGTATAGTTCTGCAAACTATACTGTCTTCTGTGTATAGTTCTGTAAGGTTGAGGGACTGATTATCTCATCTACTGCCTTCGTATACCATTTCTGTATTGAACTGATAGGCTACTGGTTGGCGAAACGTCTTAATATATACTGACGTATTGCACATGTGTTTAAATCCTTATTTTGTCGGTATTGTATACCATTATTGTCAGGATGGAAACTTGTGTACACTCTGCAGATCTTCAATCTAGTCTGCCTTAACAGAGGCAGACAGTGCATAGCAACATTCCAGTCTGGAAAATAAACCAACAAAATCATTCTGGTATTATTATATAAATGGTTTTGAAAAATCGACAAGTTGATGCAAGAGACATTTGTGCAACACTTATGTATCTTGATTGTGGAAACGTTTCGCCAGTCAGTGGCTTCATAAGTCCAACACAGAGAAAAAAAAAGGTGGAAGATGTGAAGGAGTTTGGGGTAATCAGTTGTGAACGCATCAACAAATAGACGGAATAACAAAAAAAGGCACAATACCGTGACTGGAACGATACACAAATAACCCTCTGTAGATGCCTTCCTCTCCCACTACATTGTAAAATGCTCCAAACTTCAGAACACCCGTGACTTAACCTGACTCCTCATTTTTTCTTCTTCTCCCTCTTCACCTTTCTTCTGTTGCGTGTTTCTGTTCCTTCATTATTTATTTCATCACTTCCCCTTCCTCCCACCTCTGTGCACTTGCTCTCCCTCTGTGGGCACCTAGCTCCCTTGCAGTGCTCCCCTTTCTTTATATTTGACTGGCTCCTCCTCCTTAGTTCCCCACTACTACCACTACTATTACTACTACTACTACTACTACTACTACTACTACTACTACTACTACTACTACTACTACTACTACCACCACCACAACCACCACCACCTCCACCACCACCACCACCACTACTACTACTACTACTACTACTACTACTAATACTACTACTACTACCACCACCACCACCACCACCACCACCACCACCACTACTATTACTACTACTACTACTACTACTACTACTACTACTACTACTACTACCACCACCACCACCACCACTACCTCTTCCTGCCTATATATAGCCGTCCTGCTCCACTTCTCGTTAGTGTGACTTTGTAAATGGTCCAAGTCGGACCGAAACGTCGTCGTAAGCTCCTCTCTTCTATGTGCGGGTTATTTGTGTATGTTGGTTTAGAAAGACACGTGAGCAAACACTGACATATTTATTAGAAAACGTTTCGGTCCTGGGACCTTGATCAGAAGTGATCAAGGTCCCAAGACCGAAACGTTTTCTAATAAATATGTCATAGTGTTTGCTCACGTGTCTTTCTAAACCAACTTGTCGGTATTTATTACCAAGGTTTATACCATTTGTGTATGTAAATAGACGGACATCTTGTTTAGATTACGTCGTCTTGTGTGTCCTGAGATGTCATGTTGATTTTGTTGAACATGCTCACTCCACTCTGAAGTGTGACACTTTCAGTATGCTGGAAGTATGGGTGGAACAATTCATCAGATACCCCGCGCTTGGGAGGGGAACTTCCTGATGACGTTTCGGTCCGTCCTGGACTATTTTTAAATCATAACTGGGGCGAGAGAGTAGAGGTCAGAAGACTCTGTAGGAGGGACCAGGGAGTAGTAGCAATAGTACTTGGAGAAATAGTAGTAAGTGATAGTGCAGTAGTAGTAGTAATAGTAGTAGTAAACGATGGTGGTCGAAAAATTAGCAGCACATCAACGAAATAACTGCTGCAGCAAATACTCGTCTCGCAAATCTAAGAATAGCTTTTGTACATCTTAAGGAGTCATTCACGACACTGTACATCGTGCACGTTAGGCTTGTATTGGAGTATGCAGCACCAGTATGGAACCCACACCTAGTTAAGCATATCAAGAAATTAGAGACAGTGCAAAGGTTTACAACAAGACTAGTTCCGGAGCTAAGGGGTATGTCCTATGAATAGAGGTTAAGTGAAATCAGCCTGATAACGCTGGAGGACTTTGATGAATATGATAATGGCGACAAAATACTGAAATGTATCGTCAGGGTGAACAAGGACAGAATGTTTCAGAGATGGGAAATAGGAACAAGAGAGCACAGCTGGAAGCTGAAAATTCAGATGAGCCATAGGAATGTTAGGAAGCATTTATTCAGCCGTAGAGTTATCAGGAAGTGGAACAATCTGGAGAGAAGTGGTAAAGGTGGGATCCACACATAGCCTTAAGAAGGTAGCATAGTGCTCTTGAATCAGGGAGAGAGTGGACCAAATAGTGAGCAGTGAAGAGGCGGGGCCAGGAGCTGTGATCGACCCCTGCAACAACACAGGTGAATACACACACACACACACACACACACACACACACACACACACACACACACACACACACACACACACACACACACACATATATATATATATATATATATATATATATATATATATATATATATATATATACATATATATAGTATATATATATAGTATGGGGTAGGTTTAAAAATGTAGTGTTAGAGTGTTCAGCAGAAGTTTGTGGTTACAGGAAAGTGGGTGCAGGAGGGAAGAGGAGCGATTGGTGGAATGATGATGTAAAGAGAGTAGTAAGGGAGAAAAAGTTAGCATATGAGAAGTTTTTACAAAGTAGAAGTGATGCAAGGAGGGAAGAGTATATGGAGAAAAAGAGAGAAGTTAAGAGAGTGGTGAAGCAATGTAAAAAGAGAGCAAATGAGAGAGTGGGTGAGATGTTATCAACAAATTTTGTTGAAAATAAGAAAAAGTTTTGGAGTGAGATTAACAAGTTAAGAAAGCCTAGAGAACAAATGGATTTGTCAGTTAAAAATAGGAGAGGAGAGTTATTAAATGGAGAGTTAGAGGTATTGGGAAGATGGAAGGAATATTTTGAGGAATTGTTAAATGTTGATGAAGATAGGGAAGCTGTGATTTCGTGTATAGGGCAAGGAGGAATAACATCTTGTAGGAGTGAGGAAGAGCCAGTTGTGAGTGTGGGGGAAGTTCGTGAGGCAGTAGGTAAAATGAAAGGGGGTAAGGCAGCCGGGATTGATGGGATAAAGATAGAAATGTTAAAAGCAGGTGGGGATATAGTTTTGGAGTGGTTGGTGCAATTATTTAATAAATGTATGGAAGAGGGTAAGGTACCTAGGGATTGGCAGAGAGCATGCATAGTTCCTTTGTATAAAGGCAAAGGGGATAAAAGAGAGTGCAAAAATTATAGGGGGATAAGTCTGTTGAGTGTACCTGGTAAAGTGTATGGTAGAGTTATAATTGAAAGAATTAAGAGTAAGACGGAGAATAGGATAGCAGATGAACAAGGAGGCTTTAGGAAAGGTAGGGGGTGTGTGGACCAGGTGTTTACAGTGAAACATATAAGTGAACAGTATTTAGATAAGGCTAAAGAGGTCTTTGTGGCATTTATGGATTTGGAAAAGGCGTATGACAGGGTGGATAGGGGGGCAATGTGGCAGATGTTGCAAGTGTATGGTGTAGGAGGTAGGTTACTGAAAGCAGTGAAGAGTTTTTACGAGGATAGTGAGGCTCAAGTTAGAGTATGTAGGAAAGAGGGAAATTTTTTCCCAGTAAAAGTAGGCCTTAGACAAGGATGTGTGATGTCACCGTGGTTGTTTAATATATTTATAGATGGGGTTGTAAGAGAAGTAAATGCGAGGGTTTTGGCAAGAGGCGTGGAGTTAAAAGATAAAGAATCACACACAAAGTGGGAGTTGTCACAGCTGCTCTTTGCTGATGACACTGTGCTCTTGGGAGATTCTGAAGAGAAGTTGCAGAGATTGGTGGATGAATTTGGTAGGGTGTGCAAAAGAAGAAAATTAAAGGTGAATACAGGAAAGAGTAAGGTTATGAGGATAACAAAAAGATTAGGTGATGAAAGATTGAATATCAGATTGGAGGGAGAGAGTATGGAGGAGGTGAACGTATTCAGATATTTGGGAGTGGACGTGTCAGCGGATGGGTCTATGAAAGATGAGGTGAATCATAGAATTGATGAGGGAAAAAGAGTGAGTGGTGCACTTAGGAGTCTGTGGAAACAAAGAACTTTGTCCTTGGAGGCAAAGAGGGGAATGTATGAGAGTATAGTTTTACCAACGCTCTTATATGGGTGTGAAGCGTGGGTGATGAATGTTGCAGCGAGGAGAAGGCTGGAGGCAGTGGAGATGTCATGTCTGAGGGCAATGTGTGGTGTGAATATAATGCAGAGAATTCGTAGTTTGGAAGTTAGGAGGAGGTGCGGGATTACCAAAACTGTTGTCCAGAGGGCTGAGGAAGGGTTGTTGAGGTGGTTCGGACATGTAGAGAGAATGGAGCGAAACAGAATGACTTCAAGAGTGTATCAGTCTGTAGTGGAAGGAAGGCGGGGTAGGGGTCGGCCTAGGAAGGGTTGGAGGGAGGGGGTAAAGGAGGTTTTGTGTGCGAGGGGCTTGGACTTCCAGCAGGCATGCGTGAGCGTGTTTGATAGGAGTGAATGGAGACAAATGGTTTTTAATACTTGACGTGCTGTTGGAGTGTGAGCAAAGTAACATTTATGAAGGGATTCAGGGAAACCGGCAGGCCGGACTTGAGTCCTGGAGATGGGAAGTACAGTGCCTGCACTCTGAAGGAGGGGTGTTAATGTTGCAGTTTAAAAACTGTAGTGTAAAGCACCCTTCTGGCAAGACAGTGATGGAGTGAATGATGGTGAAAGTTTTTCTTTTTCGGGCCACCCTGCCTTGGTGGGAATCGGCCGGTGTGATAATAAAAAAAATATATATTATTGTAGAATGAATGTGTGTTGAATGTAAATAGAGTGTGGTAAAGTTAGAGACTAAGGAGGTAGACGTAGCGTAAAACATGGAAGAAACAGCAGACACCGGAGACAATGATTAATGTGAAGAACATAGTGGAAGTAAGTTTAAGATTCACTAGGGTGAAGCACCGCCTCTCTCACACAAGCTCTGAGAGAGAGAGAGAGAGAGAGAGAGAGTGGTAGCACTGGACATTGCTGGCGCTTTCGACCGGGTGTGGCACCAGGGCCTCTTAGCAAAACTTCAAGCACTGGGAATTGCAGGCTCTACGCTATGTCTCCTCAGTGACTACCTTCATGGTAGATCTCTAAGTGTAGTTCTCAATGGAATGGAATCAGCAAGACATCCTAGTGGGGCAAGTGTTCCACAAGGAAGCGTGCTGGGTCCATTGTTATGGAATGTCTACTTCAACGACCTTCTTCATCTCATCCCAGAATCACATGCATATGCAGACGACTGTACACTGACATTCACTTATCCAAGAGAAGAAATGCCAGCTGCTCTAAGCTACATCAATCACCAGCTGAGAGCTGTATCAGCTTGGGGAAATAGATGGCAAGTAAGATTTGCACCTGAGAAAACGCAAATGATGATCGTCTCTAGGCACCACGATGGTAATGCTGGGGCAGTAGTAAGGATGAATGGGAGGGTGTTGGCACCTGGAGAAGAAGTTGATATCCTTGGGGTGAAATTTGACTCCAAACTAACCATGAAGAACCATGTTGTAAATCTTGCAAACAAGGCAGCCAGGAAGCTTACAGCACTTCGCGGTATCTCGCATCTGCTTGACAGTAGGGGTTGCAAGATCCTGTACGAGGCACAAGTACGCTCACACCTTGAGTATGCTCCACTTTCTTGGTTTGCCTGCCCCCCCCCTCTCATCTGCGACTGCTTGACAGAGTAGAGAACAGAGCAAGACGTCTCATCTCTCGCCTGGACCCATCCTGGATAGATCTGTCATTTCAGCAGAGCCTTCAACATAGGAGGGATGTGGGTGGCCTTACTGTTATGTACAAGGCCAATATTGTCAAAATACCACACTTGGATCCACTTCGAGGACAGCGTGAAACAAGCTTTTATGCCACAAGACGGGCAGAAAGCAGCAACTTCACTCTGGCTGTACCCTTCTCCATAACATCACTCCATTTGAGATCATACATACCCAGGATGACTCGAGTATGGAACACATTTGTACAGCATAATGATGTCAACGAGATAAAGTCAGTTGATCAAATGAAAATGCTGGCCCACAGATGGCTCCAACTTCATCCTGTTCCCTACTTGTATGTCTCATAACAATAAAAATGCTTTCAAATGAGCTGATGTAGGTAACAGCTCTTAGCTTGCCAATAAAGTTAGGAATCTTTAACCTGTAAATAGCTTGTCAATAAAGTTAGGGATCCTTAACCTTGTCAAACCCTGTGTAAAAAAAAAAAAAAAAAAAAAAAAGAGAGAGGAAGAGAGAGAGAGGAAGAGAGAGAGACAGAGAGAGACAGGGAGAGAGAGAAAGAGAGGGGAAACAGAGAGAGGGAGACAGAGAGAGAGAGAGGGGGAGATAGATGGGGAGAAAGAGAGTGGAGAGAGAGAGAGAGAGAGAGAGCGCATCCCCAACAAATTCAACATTTGTGCTCTTGTATACTATATGAAGAGAGAGAAAATGAGACACTCTTAAAAGGGTATCTGCGTGAGTAGAATTAAGGGAGCAAAAAATAGAGGCAGAAATTATATGGAAAGAAAAAAAAATAGATGAAATATAATGAGAGAGACAGAAAAAAGAAAGTGCTGCAAAATCTTTAGAAAAATGTCTCAACATTTTTTGGCAGACAATTTGTATCAACAAGAAACAAAAAATAATACTGATTGTAGGAGTGAAGCAGTTTGTCTGGTGTGTAGTATTGTGGCAGTCACCGTATTGTTCCTTTGTTTACCAGTATCTCCATAATTATTACAGAGCAGACTTAAGAACCCAGCATCACATACCTTCCTTGATGCTCATCAAGGGGACTTAAGAACCCAGCATCACATACCTTCCTTGATGCTCATCAAGGGGACTTAAGAACCCAGCATCACATACCTTCCTTGATGCTCATCAAGGGGACTTAAGAACCCAGCATCACATACCTTCCTTGATGCTCATCAAGGGGACTTAAGAACCCAGCATCACATACCTTCCTTGATGCTCATCAAGGGGACTTAAGAACCCAGCATCACATACCTTCCTTGATGCTCATCAAGGGGATTTAAGAACCCAGCATCACATACCTTCCTTGATGCTCATCAAGGGGACTCAAGGACCCAGCATCACATACCTTCCTTGATGCTCATCAAGGGACTCGAACCCAGCATCACGCCTTCCTTGATGCTCATCAAGGGACTCAAGAACCCAGCATCACATACCTTCCTTGATACTTATCAAGGGGACTCAAGAACCCAGCATCACATACCTTCCTTGATGCTCATCAAGGGACTCAAGAACCCAGCATCACATACCTTCCTTGATGCTCATCAAGGGAACTCAATAACCCAACATCACATACCTTCCTTGATGCTATCAAGGGGACTCAAGAACCCAGCATCACATACCTTCCTTGATGCTCATCAAGGGACTCAAGAACCCAGCATCACATACCTTCCTTGATGCTTATCAAGGGGACTCAGGAACCCAGCATCACATACCTTCCTTGATGCTCATCAAGGGGACTCAAGAACCCAGCATCACATACCTTCCTTGATGCTCATCAAGGGACTCAAGAACCCAGCATCACATACCTTCCTTGATGCTCTTCAAGGGCTCTTTATCCAGAAAAAAAATTGACTACCTTGTTTTCCTTGGATATATTTTTATTGAATATTTGGACAATAAGAGTTGCAGATATTTTTTGACATCAGTTTTTAGCTAAAATGTACAATGATCGCACTTTTAATCGAAAATAGTAATTTTCGTATTTTTCGGAATATTTTCTACTTACCACTAAACTTAAAATGTTTACCTCACAACCCAAGGTACTGAATCACCCCTACGGGTTTATTAATTTCTCGGCGGGTCTCCTGAGACCTGTGACCAAGAGTTTGAGCCTTACTCAGGGGGACAAAGAAGACCTTCCCCCCAAAAAAGTGAGAGTTTAGTGAGGGAGAGCAGGAGACTGTCTTGGAGACCTGGTTAATGGGTGGGGTTGGTGGAGGGGTTATGATGGCATGGAGTTTGAGAGGGAGAAAGGGAGGGAGGAGAAAAAGGGGTGTGGCAGGGTTACGTCAGCAGGTAAATATACGAGGCCATTAGTCATGAGCAGATTATCGTGTGTCTCATGCTATTGCTGCTGCTGCTGCTGCTTCATTCAGGACTTGTGTTGCTTTGTTGACCTCACTCCCTCCCTCCACCAGTAATTGTCACCCACCTGTTGTTACACACACACACACACACACACACACACACACACACACACACACACACACACACACACACACACACACACACACACACACACACACACACACAGTAATGAATCGCTCAGGATCCTGTACGCAGTGTACGTCAGGCCCATACTAGAGTATGCAGCACCAGTTTGGAACTCACACTTAGAGAACCCAGGTTAGAGAAAGTGCAAAGGTTTGCAACGAGACTAGTCCCGGAGCTAAGAGGCATATCCTACGAGGAGAGGTTGAGGGAAATCGACCTGACGGCAGTGGAAGACAGGAGAGGGACACCATGATAACGGCAAATAATATACTGAAAGGAATTGACAAGGTGGACGTAGACAGGATGTTCCAGAGATGGGACACAGCAGCAAGTCACAATTAGAAGTTGAGGACTCAGATGGCTTACAGGGATGTTAAGAAGTATTTCTTTAGTCACAGAGTTGTCAGGAAGTGGAACAGTCTGGAGAGTGATGTGGTGGAGGCAGATCCAAACATACCTTTAATTAAGAAGAGGTTTGATGAAGCTCATGGAGCAGGGAGTAAGTAGCGACCAGTGAAGAGGCGAGGCGCACATCAACCGAATTACTACCGCAGCAAACATGGGTCTGGCAAATCCAAGGTTAGCTTTCAGAAACGTAATTACTGTATACTGAATACGTTAGATACATATTGAAGTATGAATCATCAGTATGGAGCCCACATTGGTGCTGGAGAAAGTGAATGTGTTTGGAACGAGACTAATCCTGCAGTTCATGGGTATGTGCTATCAGGAGAGATTAAGGGAGCTAAACCTAATGACATTAATGGGATGGACTATGGGGTGATATGATAACAACGTACAAAATACTGAGAGGAACTGATAGGTCAGATTGTTCTTAAGACGGAAAACCGGAACACGAGGGGGCACAGCTGGAAGATGAAATTACAGATGAGACAAAAGGATGTTAGGAAGTATTTCTTCAGTCTTAAGAGTGTTCAGGAAGTGGATAGAGGAGTGGTAGAATCAAGCTCTATACATAGCTTTAAGAAGGGGTACGATAAGGCTGTCGAAGCCTCGAGGGTGAGCCCAGTAGCATCCAGCAAAGAGGCGGTACCAGGAGCTAAGATACGACCCCTGCAGCAGCGTATACTTGATTACTTATAGGTGAGTACACACGTGCCTACCAGTCTTATCACAGAGGTATTTTTAATTTCTTTACATGCATGATGAGGTATCTGTTTCATGTTAACGCCGCGTGTTCTAAGCTGGGCCTAACTTACATTGTGTGTGTTCTGAAGGTGGATGTACTTACCAAGTTGTGGGTGCGAGGGTCGAGCCTTCACCCCTTATCCCCACATCTCATCCTGAAATCGATCGACGTGAATTCCAGCCTCTGGGTCCCTATCATATTTACTCTTTCCCTTATGTGTGTCTTCCTATTTTATTATCTTCTTTTCTGGCCTTCTGCCATTTTTTTCAGTATTTCTCTTCCTCTGAACATTCTTGCCAAGTTATTTTCGACTTTTTCTCCCTCACTTTTTCCATCTTTTTCCTTTTGCTGTCTCTTACGTTGATGTTTATTGTATTTCTCTGTCTTGGTAGTCAACATCAATGATTGTTGTCAGTGGTTCTCTGGCTCTCTCACCCTCCTTTTGCCATACTTCAACTTCTCCACTACTACCCCCAGCCACAAACACTATTTAAGCATATCTTGTCACACATAAATTGCTTTCTAGTTTTAACACATAATAATACTAATACTAATAATAATACATGCGTTTGTGGGTATCACATTACGTTTGTTGGTCTTCAGTTAAAAGCTTTATATATGTATGTATTATGCAGATATCACGAACAAGCGATACAAGATGCAAAACAACCACGGGGGGGGGGGGGGTAGAATGAGAGCTCTAGGCCTTTCGTGTTGCAATCAACACATCATCAGGAACTTGCAGTGTTGCAGAAAAGAGGAGGAGATCCAGGCAAATACGACCACTTGCTGGAGTGAGGGAGAGAGAAGGGAGGCAGGACGCAGGAAATGCCCTCAGGCATACCAATACCCATAGTCAGAAAGGTTGAATATTATAGCATTAGAAAAACAGCCAGCCCACAAGTACTGATATTGTAATTGTAGCCTGACGAACGTGACATGACAATTATCAGAAATTTGGTCAGACTATGCTGTGATATGTATATACTTATGAACTTTTTTTATTGACACATCGGCCGTTTCCAACCAAGGCAGGATGACCCTGAAAAGAAGAAACACTTTCATCGTCATCATTCATATATCACTGTCTTGCCTGAGCGTGCCCATACTACTGTTCAAAAACTGCAACATATCTCCAATCCTCCTTCAGGCCGGACTCGAAGTCCGGCTAACTGGTTTCCCTAAATCCCTTCATAAATATTACTTTGCTCACACTCCAACAGCATGTCAGGTTATAAAAACCAATTGCCTCCACTCGGTCCTGTCTAACACATTCATGCACGCTTGCACACAAAACCTCCTTTACCCCCTCCCTCAACGTTTCCTAGAACGATCCCCTACCCCACCTTCCTTCCACTACAAGTGCATACGCCCTCCAAGTCATTCTATTTTGTTCCATCCTCTCTAAATGTCCAAACCACCTCAACAACCCCTCCTCAGCTCTCTGGATAATGCTTTTTAGAAACCCCGCACCTCCTTCTAATCTTCAAACTATGAATTCTCTGCATAATATTTGCACCACACATTGCTCTCAGACACTACATCTCCACTACCTCTAGCCTTCTCCTTGTTGCAACATTCACCATCCATATTTCACACCCATATAAGAGCGTTGGTACAACTATACCCATACATTCCCCTCTTTGCTTCCATAGATAACGTCCTTGTCTCCACAGACTCCTCACTGTACCACTCACTTTTTCCCATTCGCCAATTCTGTGGTTCACCTCGTCTTTCATAGACCCATCTGCTGACAAGTCAACTCTCAAATATCTGACCACATTCACTTCTTCCCTACTCCCTTCCTTCAATCTGATACCAATCTTTCGCTAACTAACTTTTTTGTTATTCTCATCACCTTGCTCTTTCCTATGTTCGCTTTCAATTTCCTTCTTTTATATACCCTCTCAAATTCGTCCTCCAACCCCTGCAGTCTCTCTTCAGAATCTCCCAAAAGCACAGTGTCATCAGCAGAAAGCAACTGTGACGACTCCCACTTTGTGTTAGATTTCTTAACTTTCAGTCCCACACCTTTTCCCAACACCCGACCATTAACTTCTCTTACAACCCCATCTATAAATATATTGAACAACCATGGTGACATCATGCATCCCTGTCTAAGGCCTATTATTACTGGGAAATAATCTCCCCCTCTCCCACATACCCCAACATGAGCCTCACTATCCTCATAAAAACTCTTAACTGCTTTCAGTAACCTACAACCTATTCCATATACTTGAAATATCTGCCACATTCCTTTCCCTATCCACCCAATCATATGCCATATCCAAATCTATAAATGCAACTAGAACCTCTTTACCCTTACCTAAATAGTGTTCACCTATATGCTTCACTGTGAACACCTGGTCTACACATCCCCTACCCTTCCTAAAGCCTCCTTGTTCATCTGCAGTCCTGCTCTTACTCTTAATTCTTTCAATAATAATTCTACAATACACCTTAACAGATATACTCATGAGGCTTATTCCATTATAATTCTTACTCTTTTGCCCCCTTTGCCATTATACAAAGGAATTATGCATGCTCTCTGCTAATCCATAGGTACCTCTCCTTTGCTCATACATATATTAAATAAGAACACCAGCCATTTTAAACCTTCTTTAAGCATTTCTGTCTTGATCACATCAGTCCCAGTTGCTTTACCCCGTTTCATCCTACCCACAGCTTCACGTACCTCCTCCACACACTTCTGGCTCTTACTCATTCCTAAAAAATTCTATACCTCCCTGGCCAATGGGCGAAATCAGCTTCCTTATCTTCATCAACATTTAGTAGTTCCTCAAAATATTCCCTCCATCTCAATACCTCCAACTCTCTAATAACTCTCCGATTCTATTTTTAACTGTAAAATCCATTCGTTTCCAAGGCTTTCTTAACTTATTAATCTCACTCCAAAACTGTTTTCTTATTCTCAGCAAAATTTGTTGACAGCACCTCACCCACTCTCATTTGCTCTCCTTTTACATTCCTTCGTCACTCTCTTAACCTCTTTTATTCTCTCCACATACTCTTGCCTCCTTATATCACTTCTACTTTGTAAAAACCTCTCATACGCTAACTTTTTCTATTTTACTACTGTCTTTAACGCACCCACCCTTCTATATCCACAAACTTGTGCTGAACACTTTAACACTGCATTCTTAAATCTACCCCATACTTCTTTAACCTCATTGCCTATAGGAAATTTTAGACACATGTGCAACATCTGGGTACCTTTATTGTAGACGTTTCGCCATCCAGTGGCTTTATCAATACAGATTCTAGGACATAATTAGAAGACAGTAGAACTATATACAAAAGATGAGGTAATCAGTCCCTCAGCCTTGGAGTTAGTGCTCACAGCATTGTGGTGGAGGAGAATCTGGAGCAAAGGCAAGAAGACTGCCTTTGCTCCAGTGTCGTGAGTGTGTGCTGTCATGTATCATTATAGCTTCGTCAGTGTCGTGAGTGTGTGCTGTCATGTATCATCATAGCTTCGTCAGTGTCGTGAGTGTGTGCTGTCATGTATCATTATAGCTTCATCAGTGTCGTGAGTGTGTGCTGTCATGTATCATCATAGCTTCGTCAGTGTCGTGTGTGCTGTCATGTATCATCATAGCTTCGTCAGTGTCGTGAGTGTGTGCTGTCATGTATCATCATAGCTTCGTCAGTGTCGTGAGTGTGTGCTGTCATGTATCATCATAGCTTCGTCAGTGTCGTGTGTGCTGTCATGTATCATTATAGCTTCGTCAGTGTCGTGAGTGTGTGCTGTCATGTATCATCATAGCTTCGTCAGTGTCGTGTGTGCTGTCATGTATCATCATAGCTTCATCAATATAGTGAGTGTGCCACCATATATCATCATAGCTTCATCAATATAGTGAGTGTGCCACCATATATCATCATAGCTTCATCAATATAGTGAGTGTGCCACCATATATCATCATAGCAATATGGTGTGCTACCTTTCCCTTATACATTTGTCTTGTGATCTACATTATTTTTTTCTCTCACTCACCAAAATTTCTGGAAATTCCTTACTGAATATTTACGTTCAGTCTTTGTAGGTTAACTTACGAGGAGTCTGGCCTTTTATTCCCGGTGGCAGTCATTAAGCAATTCTCTCTGGCAAATAAAAGTGGGATTGATTGCACGGCGAAAGAGTCTTAAGATTGCTCCTGTGTGCCTTACAACGCCATCTTTAAAACCTTATTACCCAGAAGCTGGCGCTGCAGGTTGGTGACCCTTGCGGAAGGGCAAGGTAAGGTTGAGGTTGGTGTGCCCTTGGCAGGGGTTCCAATACTCTTGCAGGGTCGGTCGAACTACACTCTAACACAGGCTTGGATTTTATGATATGCGTCTTGTTATCAATGTGGAGGTTCCTCTCAGTAACTGGGCAGTTTTGTTCCTCGTGAAACGTCTCAGAATAGGCACCACGCCTGCCCATACTCATCTCTGTCTTAACCACTGTACGGGTGAGGCTCGAACTCATGGCGGATGAGTCGTAAAATTCCAGGCCAATGCGTAAGCCACTGGACCAGCTGGCTACAATAAGATTCATCCAACTAGGAATAATTTATACCATAGGGAGGTTAACATTGGTTCATAGTGGAGCCTATGCTAACCACTGTAGCCAGCTGGCCCAGTGGCTTACGCACTGGCTTGCAGTTTTACGACTCACTTGCCATGAGTTCGAACCTCACCCGTACTGTGGTTTGTTTGCAATCTTGTCATTACGATTTCGTGAGTCACCTGTATCTTTCCTCAATTCCCCCTCCCCATCTCTCTCTCTCTCTCTCTCTCTCTCTCTCTCTCTCTCTCTCTCTCTCTCTCTCTCTCTCTCTCTCTCTCTCTCGATCATTACATAGCAAGTGGTGTAATAAAGTGTCTGAAATCCTCCTGGCTTTGTGTGTGCTACAGTGGGTATCACACTTTCGTCGTAACACTGTGAAAGATGCACCCATCGCTGGCTCATTTAGGTTACACTCTACTGGTTCTGGCTAGTAAATGGGTGGATGACCGCGGCACATCTTCACAGTCTGGCTAAGAGCTTCTATTCATGTATTAATGTTGGGAGAATTACCGAAAATATGTTAAGTAAAAGGACGCAAGTGCGACTAATGCGACATTTTATTGTGGCAACGTTTCACTCTCCAAGAGCTTCGTCAAACCATTATGGCTTGACAGAGCTCCTGGAGAGCGAAACGTCGCTACAGTAAAATGTCACATTAGTTGCACGTGTGTCCTTTTACTTAACAGCTTCTATTCACTGTGGTTATATTGATTCACAAACATGGAAAAGAGTTCCATTACTTTGTTAGATGGTGCATGCTTTGAAAGACAGAGAGAGAGAGCTCGCCTTTTAGCTGTGAGTGCACATCTTTCAGGTAATTGTCTCCCAAAAGTTCCTATCTCTGTGACTGGCACAAGTCTTGACATACAGATTCTTTGCATTGTGGTGGCTCTCCATCTTACTGCCCATATTCACACTGGACCAATATGTTTCACATGATGTCACCTGTGTAGGTTCCTGAGGAAGCCATGTCACACATAATGAATTCAACGAGATCACGAGGAGAAAGCTTACCACAACGCTGTGTCCATCCCAGTGGGAACCTTCATCTTTATTTCCTAGAACCCAGATAGGCCTACCAACCGTCCTGATGGGCTCACGCTATATCCTTAAAAGAGTAATGGACAGGCGATGTCCATCTACCCTTGTGAACATCTACATGCCTTGGTGCTGCTTGTCATAGGTAGGAACACAAGTTCAACAGGTATAGAGACTTGGCCCACCAGTACTGTTGTGTTCCAGTAGGATTAGAGACCCTTGGTTCCTGCCATGAGTTTCTAGGCTTATTACTGTCAATGAGCCTGGAATCCAGCCTCACTGAAAACTCTTCCAGCGCCTCAGTATGGCGATCCAGAGGAAAAATACGTACTTCATCTTGGCTTCCCGGTCCACGACTGACGAGCTCCAGGACCTCCGAAACTTAAATTTGTAATTCTCTAATAATTTCGCAAAAATCATTCTGAACCTAACGAAATATATATATTTCATTGTATTTGTTTATCATTAAATTATTGTAAACTTATCTAAAACATATTTAGTTGGACTAGGATAGATTAAATTGAGCTTGCCATAAGGTTAGGTAAGTTTTCTAAGTTCCTTTTGGTGCAAAATTATAAATTTTTGCATCAACATTAATGAAAAAAATATATCTTTAAACGTATAAGAGAAAATTTTAGAAAGGACTTAATTTTAAATGAGTTCTTGCTAATTGACCAGTTTTACATATTCGGCACGACATATATAAATATATATATATATATATATATATATATATATATATATATATATATGTGTGTGTGTGTGTGTGTGTGTGTGTGTGTGTGTGTGTCGTGCCGAATATGTAAAACTGGTCAATTAGCAATAACTCATTTAAAATTGTCCTTTCTGAAATTTTCTTTTATACGTTTAAAGATATATTTTTTCATTAATGTTAATGGAAAAAATTTTTAATTTTGCACCAAAAGAATCTTAGAAAACTTACCTAACCTTATTATAAGAAGAACAATTTATTTTAGCCTAACCCAACTAAATATATTTTAGATTTGTTTACAATAATTTAATACTAAACAGACACAGTTAAATATATTTTTTTCGTTAGGTTCAGAATGATTTTGGCGAAATTATTGCATACACAAATTTTCACTTGTCCTATATGGCAAGATGAACGTTGCTATTTAAACCAAGATCGCAAGTTCTGCCTATTCGGCACGACATGTATATATATAAAGGAGGCAAGTAAATAATGAGTGTGAATGTTATAGGAATGCAGTTAGAACCAACCTGAGTATATCTATAACTCAATGTTAAAATAAACGTACCTAAACATACTGATGGATCAACTTGCAGTGTGAACAGACTGACTAAAGTTGTATTAACCAGGCTGAGGGTTCCTTACAGGTACTTCTTACATTTTGGCGGACTATTGTAAATGCAAGGTATGTGGTGAACCTTATGGTCACTTAAGCACTGTGTGCTGCAATGTTCACATATTGAGGAATATAGAGAGATATCGTAATAACTTATGTGATATGTCAAGATATTTTATTAATGAAAATAAGATATCGAGATATATTAAGCAAATATCTTTAATTTCCTTGCAACAGATAAGACAAATTTGCAGATATAAATTTGGATATACTACTGTTAATGATTTAGGGGCCTAGTTCCTAGTCCTTTTGTGTATCCATATACTCTTGCGCTACTGTCCACAGGATGGATATAGGATGCACCATAAACTACCGTTTAGGCGGCAAAATAAAATATCTATGTATTTAAAGTCTCAACAAAACTAATAATAAACATGTACTTATGCTCTTATAAAAATGTTGGGGTGCACTAGAAAAAATACTCAAACAGCTTCTAGGAGAAATCTGAAGATTTCAAGATTTCTTCCTAGAAGCTATTGTACTTAATCCTCCATAATTCTTAGTGTAGCTGAACTCCACACACACACACACACACACACACACACACACACACACACACACACACACACACACACACACACACACACACACACACACACACACACACACACACTCACACACACACACACACACCGATTTTGGCTTAAATAACAGAAATCATCCTGAACCTAACGAAAATAAATATATTTAATTGTGTTTGTTCATTATTAAATTATTGTAAACTTCTCTAAAATATATTTAGTTAGATTAGGCTAAATTAAATTTCGCTTAATATCATAAGGTTAGGTAAGTTTTCTAATTCATAAGGCATCTAGATATGAAAATGTGTTAATGGGAGATTTTTAACTTTAGACAAATTGAATGGAACAATGTGACAGGAAGTCTTGAGTCTAGTGACTTTCTTGATATGTTTCAGGATTGCTTTTTAGAACAGTTTGTGACAGAACCAACTAGAGGAAACAATCTGCTTGACTTGGTTCTTGCCGACAAAGAATCACTAATTAATAATGTTGAGGTTAATGATGAGCTTGGGGAAAGTGATCACAAATCACTTAGTTTCAATATATCATGGAATTACACAAATAACTTCAATCAAATCTCTGTCCCAGACTTTTGCTTGGTCGATTTCATGGGACTGAAAAATTACCTGGGTGGGCTAAATTGGGATGACCTGACTATGGGTCAGGGAGGTGATCTTGGTTGCCAATATGCCGTTTTCCAGGGCATAGTTCTAACTGCTCAGACAACTTTTGTTCCGAGTAGGGAAATTAGATCTAACAAAAATGATCCCAAATGGATGAGCAATAGATTAAAACATCTCATTGGTCAAAAGAGAGGCATATATAGGCGTATCAAAAGACGGGATGGGCAGTTAAGAAATCAATATATTCAATTAAAGAGAGAAATAAAAAAAGGAATAAGAACAGCAAAAAAGGGATTATGAAGCTAAGGTCGCAAGGGATTCGAAGACTAATCCAAAAGGTTTCTTTCAGGTATACAGAAGTAAGATTAGGGACAAGATAGGCCCACTTAAGAGTAACTCTGGTCAGATCACTGACAGTGATAAGGATGTGTGTGAAATTTTCAATACTTACTTCCTCTCAGTTTTTACCCAGGAAAAAATTAGCGAAATTCTTGAAATAATAGA
>NC_091309.1:32323014-32398014 GCF_038502225.1 Cherax quadricarinatus | reverse complement strand
CAAATGCAGTATAATGTGATCCTTTATTGACTACGTTTCGCCCACACAGTGGGCTTTTTCAAGTCACAAACAGAACTACCTGGGGTGGAAGGAACGCGAGTGTTTATAGTCCGGCTGAGGTCAGGTGAAGAATGCTGCATCTGATGATGTACCGAGTGGGGTTATAGAGTCTAAAAACTTGGGTAGCTTGTAAAGGAGATTGGATAAGTTTGTGAGCAGACCTTCTACAGTGTTCTTATGTGGGATAGCGATGAAGAAGCTTCTTGGCAAGTGGTTCAGCTATGTTATAGAAGCCACTATTCTGGTTGAAGTTGTCGGATATAGAAATAAGTGATGATTCCAGGATTCTTCGGTATTGAGTGTTGTCTTCTGTGGCGATAAGTCTTGAGTTTCTGTAGTTTATCAAGTGGTTGTGTGAATTACGGTGTTGTACGCAGGCATTCCTTGTGTCGTCAGACCTGCTTGCGTATTGGTGTTCTGAAATACGTGTTTGGAGGTCCCTTCGCAACAGACACAATTTTCTTCGTGATTGCATCCAAGAAATGGTCTTACCAAGATCTACTCCTCCTCAAATTGCCAACATCAAACCACCTTTCTCCGCCACAGCTCGGACCTACCTTGAAGAGTGTGCAGATGACTTAAACAATGCTACAAAGGAAGCTTTCCTCCAAGCCAGAACACTAGGCACAACACTCCGGGGCAACATGAACAGACGCACCGCCGAAATCATTCGCAGCAGAGTTACCACAGCGAATGTTCAACAGAAGATCAGACTTACTAGGAAACTACAAACACTCTGCGATAATAGCAATTGGAAAAGTTTAGGAAGACCTGAAATTATTCAAAATCTTTCATCTCGTCCACTGTCAACCACAGAAACTGAAGCCCTCAGCTTAGGCCTCAAATTCGCAACAGGAATTACGAAACCAAAACAAGACCTCAATTTCATCGCCAAAAACTACAGACACAATGACTCCTACTTCCAAAAAGGCTATCTTCAAGGCATCATCTCAGCAGCCATCTCAACACGCAGCTCCCCAGTCATACCTCGACGTTACATCAATGCACTCAAAGGTTTAGCAGAAGACACGACCATCAGGGTCACCACCGCTGATAAAGGAGGTGGTGTTGTTATCATGAACACTGACGATTACAGGAACAAAATGCTCAATCTACTTAATGACCCAGATACCTACAAACCTCTCACAACCAACCAAGTGGACAACCTTACTAAAACTTTTCTTCAAAGGACTCGCCGCATTCTGAGGGGCTCAGAACAAGGGAAGAAACTTCTGCACACCATGCCCAGCAACCCCAGACCTGCCAGAATGTACGGCCTGCCAAAGACTCACAAGCCTGGTATCCCACTGAGGCCCATATCCTCGGGAATAGGCAGTGCTCCCCACCAGCTCTCAGGAATTCTCGCCAAACACCTCTCTAAACTCTTGGGCACTATCAGTCCAGCACATCTCAAACACTCAGGTGATCTTCTCAATCGCATTCGCAACATCAACATCAGGAACAAGAAACTTTCCAGCCTTGACATGACTTCCCTATTCACCAAAGTACCTACTACACAAGCCATCGATCTCTTGCACAGGAAAATTGACGACTCACTTGATCTTCCCATTCCAGCCAGCGATTTCATCGACCTTGTTGAACTATGTGTTGGCTTTACGTGTTTCTCTTTCGAAAATCACCTCTTTCAGCAGACTTTTGGACTACCCATGGGTTCGCCACTCAGTGCAGTCCTGGCGAACCTATACATGGAACATCTAGAAGCCGAACGTTTCTCCACCATTATTCCTTCGTCTGTCACCTGGCTCCGTTATGTTGACGACATTCTCCTCATAACTCCTAAACGCTTCAACGTTCAAGCTCTCCAAGACAAGCTCAACCAGGTCGAGCCTTCAATCCAGTTCACACTTGAAGAAGAAGTCGACAACACTCTTCCTTTCCTTGATGTCCTGCTCTGCAAAGCTGACCACGAACTTCGTTTTAAAGTCTATCGAAAACCCACCAACCAAAACGATCTTCTCCACTTCTACTCTCACCACGACACCAAAACCAAACGTGGTGTAACTATAGGCTTCTTCCTGCGTGCACTCAGAATCTGCAGCAACGAGTTCCTTGAGGAAGAATGCACTATAATTGAACAAATATTTTCTAAACTCCACTATCCTCGTCACTTCATCAGAGACTGCAGACGGCGAGCATTAAACATCTTCAACACACCCAGAGAAGACACTGCCGAGAAGAGATACATAGTCCTTCCCACCAACTCCATTGCCAAACATGTTTCCAACATCTTTGGCAAAACATCATTCCAAGTATCTATCTCCACAACCACGACCATCAAGGACATCACCAGTAGTAGGCAGGACAAGCCTCCATCCTCTGCAGGGGTATACATAATCCCTTGTAATGACTGCAACAAGTTATACGTGGGCGAAACATCAAGGGACCTCCAAACACGTATTTCAGAACACCAATACGCAAGCAGGTCTGACGACACAAGGAATGCCTGCGTACAACACCGTAATTCACACAACCACTTGATAAACTACAGAAACTCAAGACTTATCGCCACAGAAGACAAACCTCAATACCGAAGAATCCTGGAATCATCACTTATTTCTATATCCGACAACTTCAACCAGAATAGTGGCTTCTATAACATAGCTGAACCACTTGCCAAGAAACTTCTTCATCGCTATCCCACATAAGAACACTGTAGAAGGTCTGCTCACAAACTTGTCCAATCTCCTTTCCAAGCTACCCAAGTTTTTAGACTCTATAACCCCACTCGGTACATCATCAGATGCAGCATTCTTCACCTGACCTCAGCCGGACTATAAATACTCGCGTTCCTTCCACCCCAGGTAGTTCTGTTTGTGACTTGAAAAAGCCCACTGTGTGGGCGAAACGTAGTCAATAAAGGATCACATTATACTGCATTTGTGTTTATATTGAGGAAGCTGAGAGACACTTTGAAAAATGACATCGCAGAAAGGGCTAAAAAACAAGAGAACTGCTTCATAGCAACAAAAGGAGGAAAGCTGGTGTAAAGGAGCAAGTGAAGGAGGAGGAGGAGGAATCTCAGTGCACAACGGAGAGGCATGTGAGGAACTAAACACAACATTAAGCCAAGTAATCATAGAGGAACAAGACAAGAGAGAGAGAGAGAGAACAATCCACGCTAGGTAATTCAGTGACATTTTAATCAGGATTGTCTTGTTTTGTACGATGTTTCACCCACGGTGGATTAAAAATAGAGAAAGAGAAGTTTTCTTCTCATTAAAGCGATTTTAAATGATCATTTGTTTGTTCACGCCACTGTCTGCTAACCCACACAAGAAAGAAAAGCTACACGTCAAAATAGAAAGTAATAGAGATTATGAATGAATTGGGCACAGTGTCATCAAATCTATTGGCACTATATCCCTGTGAACACTGACAAATGGAACAGAACTAAACACGGGTCAACTACCGGATATCTTATTTAAATACCGGATATCTTATTTTTTAGTTTGGGCGAATATTTTTTAGTGGATTTGGGTTTGATAAGGATGTACCAAGTATGGGCCGGTAGACCTGGTGCAGTGTTCCTCCTTTCTTATATTCTTTATTTAAAGAAGGGCTGAAATACAGGCGGGTATTACTGAACTGCATCGTTTGCAAACTACTGGAGATGTTTGTCCGGAGGATACTGAAGTACGTGGAGAGTAGTGGTTGTGTCAATGTGAACCAGCAGGAGTTCACGGACGGAAGATTCTGTCTGAGGAATCTTCGTGAATTTTACTATAAAGTTGCCTCGATAAAACCCAAAAGAAATGCTTCGAATTAACTGTATCATCCTGGACTGCAATAAATAAATAAATAAATAAAAAGTGTTTGACATTGTTCCCTACCCAGACTAATCCATAAGCTATGAGAGCAAGCAAGGGTGACAGTAAGTTGATAAAAGAACAGCTGAAAGACAGAAGACAGCGTGACTGCTTGGAAGAAAGTGACAAAATTAGCGAGGGTACAAAATAAGTGTCCCGCAAGGATCACTGTACTAGGGACACTGCTGTTCTTGTTATATGAAAATGAAATACCAAAGACGATCGAAAGCTATTTGTCTGCAGACGATGTAGAACTGTTGAATAAATACGAACTGGAGAGAACGGAGACGGCCTTCAGTGAGACTGAGACAGGGTACGGGGGGTTTGAAAAAAGTGGTAATTCAATCCCAACAGGTGTTAGGGCAATTTAGTGGAAGTAAGAGGACACCAAGACGCAGTAGAAACTTGTAGGAGAGACACTACACACAAAGATCTGGGAGGAGCCATTAAACTAATTATATCACAGATAAGAGACTAACTTAGCTAACTAAGTTAGCTAATCTCGAAACAGAATTTAGTAGCTTCGATAAAAAAATCCTTAGGCCTCTCCACACAACTTGTGTCAGCACCAGCGTCAAGCCCCCCACCGCAGGGACTACCCCTGACAGTCTTAGAAGAGAAGATTGCGGGGTACAAGATGCTCCTGAGGGCGTTAGAAATAAAAGAAAAATAATCTAAGGGTAGTAAGGGACGAGATATAAACTAGACGTGGAAGTAATGTAGGTCAGTTCTATATACAGCTTTAAGAACAGGTATTAGAGAAATCAGGACATCGGAAAGCAACACTAAGAGTCGACATAGTAGGTGGGGCCAGCAAGGAAAAGTAGACCTCTGCAGTCACAGTTCAGTGAACAAACAACACACACACACACACGCACACACATACACACACATACACACACACACATTATCTTTAAGGAGAGATATAACAAGACTCTTGAAGCGGGGAGAGAATGGGCCTAGTAGCGACCAGCGAAGAGGCGGGACCAGGAGCTGTGAATCGATCCCTGCAACCACATATAGGTAAGTACCAGCAAACACACACACACACACACACACACACACACACACACACACACACACACACACACACACACACACACACACACACACACACACAGGGAAGGCGCCGATGTATCACTAGTCGACCCGGAAGGAGACAGACGGAAGGAGGAACGACGCCACCCAAAAACTTCTCCCCTCACTCCCCTACCCTAATTCCCTCACCCACTCCACTCTTCCCCACTGCCCTACCCCGCTCTCTCTCTGTCTCTCTCTCTGGCATCAGTGGGGTGGCCTCAGTGGCAAGCAGCAACAACAACCACACCAGCAGAAGCAGGAAGTCACGGCTATCCTTCACGTCTGAGATTCCTGCTAACCAGATTACAGGCCAGTGATGGCTACCCTCGCTCCCTCCCACTACCCTCTATATTCCCCATTTTCCTCACACACTACCCATTATCCCACATCCACCCCTTCCCTAGCCTTTCTTGAGCCCGCTGTCTCTTCTGAAGCCACTGTCCTTCCTGGAGCCACTCTATCCTTCCTGGAGCCACTCTGTCCCTCCTAGAGTTACTCTGTCCTTCCTGGAGCCACTCTAGCCTTCCTGGAGCCACTCTTTTCTTCCTGGAGCCCAGGTACAGCCTTCCAGCCTTTCCTCCATCCCTAACTTTCCCTCCAGCACTGTTCCAGCTCTCGAACTGTTCCTCCAACACTGTTCCAACCCTCTAAATCTCACTCCAGCAGTCTTGCAGCCCTCCCTCCAGCAGACTTAAGCATTCCAGCTATCTGTCCAGCAATCCTACAGCCCTCCCTCCAAGAGTCTTCCAGTCCTCCCTCCACCAGTCTTTGAGCCCTCTAGTAGTCCTTCAGAGCTCCATCCTGCAGTCATCAACCCTTCAGCCCTCCCTCCAGCAAGCTTCCATCCTTAGAGCAATCTTGCTTCTTTTCCTCCAGTGGTCTTCCAGTCATCTTACCCTCACTCCGGCAGTCTTCCAGTCCTGCCATTACTCTAGCAGATTTCCAGTTCTTCTCTCTACGAGTCTTCTAGTCCTGCCCTCAGTCCAGCAGTCTTCCAGTCCTGCTATTACTCTTAGCAGTCTTCCAGTCCTGCTATTACTCTAGCAGTCTTCCAGTCCTGCTCTCCAGCAGTCTTCTAGTCCTGCCCTTACTCTAGCAGAATTCCAGTCCTGCACTCCCTTCAGCAATCTTCCAAGCCTGCTGTCTCTCCAGCTGTTTTCCTGTCCTGCTCTTCCTCCAGCAGTCTTCCAGTTCTGCCCTCACTCCAGCAGTCTTCCAGTCCTGCTTTCTCTCCATCAGTTTTCCAGTCCTGCTCTCTCTAACAATCTTCCAGTCCTGCTTTTTCTCTAGCAGTTTTCCAGTCCTGTTCTCTCTCTCCAACAATCTTCCAGTTGTCTAGTACTCTCTCCAACAATCTTCCAGACCTTCAGCCCTCCCTCCAGCACCCTTCCAGCTCTCCCTTCAGCAGACCTCCAGCACACTTCCAGCCCTCCTTTCAGCAGACCTCTAGCCCTCTCTCTAGCACACTTCCAGCCCTCCCTTCAGCAGACCACCAGCCCTCCCTTTAGAAGACCTTCAGCGACCCTCCAGCACACTTCCAGCTCTCCCTTCAGCAGGCCTCCAGCCCTCCCTGCAGCACACTTCCAGCCCTCCCTCCAGGACACTTCCAACCCTCTCTCCAGCACACTCCCAGCCCTACTTCTAGCACACTTCCAGCCCTCCAGCACACTTCCAGCCCTCTCTCCAGCACACTTCCAGCCCTCTCTCCAGCACACTTCCAGCCCTCTCTCCAGCACAGTTCTAGCCCTCCTTTCAGTAGACCTCCAGCCCTCCCTCCAGCACACTTCTAACCCTCCCTCCAGCACACTTCCAGCCCTGCCTCCAGCACACTTTCAGCCCTCCAGCATATTTCCAGCCCTCTCTCCAGCACATTTCCAGCGCTCCCTCCAGCGCACTTCCAGCTCTGCCTCCAGCACACTTCCAGCCCTGCCTCCAGCACACTTCCAGCCCTGCCTCCAGCACACTTCCAGCCCTGCCTCCAGCACACTTCCAGCTCTGCCTCCAGCACACTTCCAGCTCTGCCTCCAGCACACTTCCAGCTCTGCCTCCAGCACACTTCCAGCCCTGCCTCCAGCACACTTCCAGCCCTGCCTCCAGCACACTTCCAGCTCTGCCTCCAGTACACTTCCAGCACACTTCCAGCTTTGCCTCCAGCACACTTCCAGCTCTGCCTCCTGCACACTTCCAGCTCTGCCTCCAGCACACTTCCAGCTCTGCCTCCAGCACACTTCCAGCTCTGCCTCCAGCACACGTCCATCCCTCCCTCCAGCATGCTTCACAGGTTATGAAATCATATGAAAAGTACAATAAAATCAAAGAGATTAGGAAGTTTACCTCTAAAGTCATAGATTTTTAGTAAAAAAATTAATTTTAGTGGTAAGAAGGAAATAAATAGTCCGAAAAATCTAAAATTATAATAAATTTTCCTCACTCCTTCCAGCGGTCCTCCTTCCAACCCTCCTTCCAGTGCTCTTCCAGCCCTCCCACCAGCGGTTTTCCAGCTCTCTAGCCCTCCCTCCAGCAATCTTACAGCTTTTCATCTCTCCCTCAATGCTTCCAGTCCTCCCTCCAGTTGTCTTCAAGTCTTCCATCCCTCCCTCCAGTAGTCTTCAAGCCCTCCCTCCAGTAGTTTTCAATCCCTCCCTCCAGTAGTCTTCAAGCCCTCCCTCCAGTAGTTTTCAATCCCTCCCTCCAGTAGTCTTCAAGCCCTCCCTCCAGTAGTTTTCAACCCCTCCCTCCCGTAGTCTTCAATCCCTCCCTCCAGTAGTCTTCAAGCCCTCCCTTCAGTAGTCTTCAATCCCTCCCTCCAGTAGTCATCAAGTTCTTAATCCAGTAGTCTTCAAGCCCTCAATCCAGTAGTCTTCAAGCCCTCAATCCAGTAGTCTTCAAACACTCAATCCAGTTGTCTTCCAGTCTTCCAGTCCTCCATCAGTCTTCCAGTCCTCCCTCCATCAGTCTTCCAGTCCTCCATCAGTCTTCCAGTCATCTGTATTTTCTACAATCTCCCATGTTTTCCTCCATCTCTCCGCTATCCCTCCTTTATTTCTCTTCCACCTCTCTATCAATCATCCGTTTATTTCTTCTCATTCACCTATTTTTTCTGCATCTCGATCTTTACTGTGTCCGTACATATCTTTTTCATTCTTCATTTATCAGTCTTCCATTCCTCCATTTATCTTCCATACCTACTTCATATCTCTTCCGTCCGTCCATCCCACTTCCATTCCTCCTTTATCCATTTTCCATCCCTTCTCCATCCCACTTAAGTCCTTCATTCCTCTTCCATTCCTCCATGCCCCCACCATTCCAGTGTCATCCGTCCATTCTTCTTCCATTCCTTTTTATGCCTCTTCCATAGGTACACTCTTTTTCATTCCTCTTCCATTAATCCTTCATCTCTTCCATCCCTACTTCATCTCTTCCATCCCTCCTTTATCTCTTCCATCCTTCCTTCAACTCTTCCATCCCTACTTCATCTCTTCCATCTCTCCTTTATCTCTTCCATCTCTCCTTTATCTCTTCCATCTCTCCTTTATCTCTTCCATCCTTCTTTCATCTCTTCCATCCTTCCTTCATCTCTTCCATCCTTCCTTCAACTCTTCCATCTCTCCTTCATCTCTTCCATCCCTTCTTTATGTCTTCCATCCTTCCTTCAACTCTTCCATCTCTCCTTCATATCTTCCACCCTTCCTTCAACTCTTCCATCTCTCCTTCATCTCTTCCATTCTTCCTTTATCTCTTCCATCCCTCTTTTATCTCTTCCATCTCTCCTTTATCTCTTACATCCCTCCTTTATCCCTTCCATCCCTCCTTTATCTCTTCCATCCCTCTTCCCTCTGATGTAAAGAGCAGTCGACGTCATTTGGTTGTTGGTGTAAAAGAATTAGCTTCAGTGGTTTCTCTCTGGCTTGATGGATGGTGCAGCCTCACACAGGTTATCTCTCCTTCCTCTATCACCAATACTTCCTCTTACACCCCTGCTGAGGCTGGGGGAGATGGTGGGTGAGGCTGTGGTGGGGAGAGCTTGGTGAGGGTGTCGTTGGTGAGGGTGTCGTTGGTGAGGGTGTCGTTGGTGAGGGTGTCGTTGGTGAGGTTATGGTGGAGAGGTTGGGTCAGGGGTGTAGTGGGGAAAAGGTTGGTAAGGGTGGGGTGGGGGAGAGGTTGGTGAAGGTGTGGTGGGGGAGATGTTGGTTAAGGTGTGGTGGGGGAGAGGTTGGTGAAGGTGTGGTGGGGGAGATGTTGGTTAAGGTGTGGTGGGGGAGAGGTTGGTGAAGGTGTGGTGGGGGAGATGTTGGTTAAGGTGTGGTGGGGAGAGAGGTTCTGTGGGGGGTGTTGTGGGGAGAAAGTTTGGACAGGGGTGTGGTGAAGAAGAGTGGATGTGATGTGGGAGAGATTTTGGTAGGGGTGTGGCGGGGAGAGGTGCTGGGTGAGGTGAGGGAGACACTATATGAGAATAATGGAGGGAGGGAGAGAGGGAGGTGATACAGAAAAAAAGAAGTAATTGGAATAGCATTTACAATCAGGTAAAGGTAAAGATGATTACAATATTTTTTACAATCAAGTGATGGTAATTGGAATATCAGTTACAATCAGGTGACTGTAGAGAACCGAGTACACACGCGCTTCTTCACCTTGAAGTGTCTTGTGTCACTCTAGCCTCCACCACTCCACCTTGAAGTGTCTTGTGACACTCTAGCCTCCACCACTCCACCTTGAAGTGTCTTGTGACACTCTAGCCTCCACCACTCCACCTTGAAGTGTCTTGTGACACTCTAGCCTCCACCACTCCACCTTGAAGTGTCTTGTGTCACTCTAGCCTCCACCACTCCACCTTGAAGTGTCTTGTGACACTCTAGCCTCCACCACTCCACCTTGAAGTGTCTTGTGACACTCTAGCCTCCACCACTCCACCTTGAAGTGTCTTGTGACACTCTAGCCTCCACCACTCCACCTTGAAGTGTCTTGTGACACACTAGCCTCCACCACTCCACCTTGAAGTGTCTTGTGACACTCTAGCCTCCACCACTCCACCTTGAAGTGTCTTGTGACACTCTAGCCTCCACCACTCCACCTTGAAGTGTCTTGTGACACACTAGCCTCCACCACTCCACCTTGAAGTGTCTTGTGACACTCTAGCCTCCACCACTCCACCTTGAAGTGTCTTGTGTCACTCTAGCCTCCACCACTCCACCTTGAAGTGTCTTGTGACACTCTAGCCTCCACCACTCCACCTTGAAGTGTCTTGTGTCACTCTAGCCTCCACCACTCCACCTTGAAGTGTCTTGTGTTACTCTAGCCTCCACCACTCCACCTTGAAGTGTCTTGTGACACACTAGCCTCCACCACTCCACCTTGAAGTGTCTTGTGACACTCTAGCCTCCACCACTCCATCTTGAAGTGTCTTGTGACACTCTAGCCTCCACCACTCCACCTTGAAGTGTCTTGTGACACACTAGCCTCCACCACTCCACCTTGAAGTGTCTTGTGACACTCTAGCCTCCACCACTCCACCTTGAAGTGTCTTGTGTCACTCTAGCCTCCACCACTCCACCTTGAAGTGTCTTGTGTCACTCTAGCCTCCACCACTCCACCTTGAAGTGTCTTGTGTCACTCTAGCCTCCACCACTCCACCTTGAAGTGTCTTGTGTCACTCTAGCCTCCACCACTCCACCTTGAAGTGTCTTGTGTCACTCTAGCCTCCACCACTCCACCTTGAAGTGTCTTGTGACACACTAGCCTCCACCACTCCACCTTGAAGTGTCTTGTGTCACTCTAGCCTCCACCACTCCACCTTGAAGTGTCTTGTGTCACTCTAGCCTCCACCACTCCCCCTTGAAGTGTCTTGTGTCACTTTAGCCTCCACCACTCCACCTTGAAGTGTCTTGTGTCACTCTAGCCTCCACCACTCCACCTTGAAGTGTCTTGTGTCACTCTAGCCTCCACCACTCCACCTTGAAGTGTTTTGTGACACTCTAGCCTCCACCACTCCACCTTGAAGTGTCTTGTGTCACACTAGCCTCCACCACTCCACCTTGAAGTGTCTTGTGACACTCTAGCCTCCACCACTCCACCTTGAAGTGTCTTGTGACACTCTAGCCTCCACCACTCCACCTTGAAGTGTCTTGTGTCACTCTAGCCTCCACCACTCCACCTTGAAGTGTCTTGTGACACTCTAGCCTCCACCACTCCACCTTGAAGTGTCTTGTGACACTCTAGCCTCCACCACTCCACCTTGAAGTGTCTTGTGTCACTCTAGCCTCCACCACTCCACCTTGAAGTGTTTTGTGACACTCTAGCCTCCACCACTCCACCTTGAAGTGTCTTGTGTCACACTAGCCTCCACCACTCCACCTTGAAGTGTCTTGTGACACTCTAGCCTCCACCACTCCACCTTGAAGTGTCTTGTGACACTCTAGCCTCCACCACTCCACCTTGAAGTGTCTTGTGACACTCTAGCCTCCACCACTCCACCTTGAAGTGTCTTGTGACACTCTAGCCTCCACCACTCCACCTTGAAGTGTCTTGTGACACTCTAGCCTCCACCACTCCACCTTGAAGTGTCTTGTGACACACTAGCCTCCACCACTCCACCTTGAAGTGTCTTGTGACACTCTAGCCTCCACCACTCCACCTTGAAGTGTCTTGTGACACACTAGCCTCCACCACTCCACCTTGAAGTGTCTTGTGACACTCTAGCCTCCACCACTCCACCTTGAAGTGTCTTGTGACACACTAGCCTCCACCACTCCACCTTGAAGTGTCTTGTGACACTCTAGCCTCCACCACTCCACCTTGAAGTGTCTTGTGACACACTAGCCTCCACCACTCCACCTTGAAGTGTCTTGTGTCACTCTAGCCTCCACCACTCCACCTTGAAGTGTCTTGTGCCACTCTAGCCTCCACCACTCCACCTTGAAGTGTCTTGTGACACTCTAGCCTCCACCACTCCACCTTGAAGTGTCTTGTGACACTCTAGCCTCCACCACTCCACCTTGAAGTGTCTTGTGTCACTCTAGCCTCCACCACTCCACCTTGAAGTGTCTTGTGTCACTCTAGCCTCCACCACTCCACCTTGAAGTGTCTTGTGTCACTCTAGCCTCCACCACTCCACCTTGAAGTGTCTTGTGACACTCTAGCCTCCACCACTCCACCTTGAAGTGTCTTGTGACACTCTAGCCTCCACCACTCCACCTTGAAGTGTCTTGTGTCACTCTAGCCTCCACCACTCCACCTTGAAGTGTCTTGTGACACACTAGCCTCCACCACTCCACCTTGAAGTGTCTTGTGTCACTCTAGCTTCCACCACTCCACCTTGAAGTGTCTTGTGACACTCTAGCCTCCACCACTCCACCTTGAAGTGTCTTGTGTCACTCTAGCCTCCACCACTCCACCTTGAAGTGTCTTGTGACACTCTAGCCTCCACCACTCCACCTTGAAGTGTCTTGTGTCACTCTAGCCTCCACCACTCCACCTTGAAGTGTCTTGCGTCACTCTAGCCTCCACCACTCCACCTCAATCACCAAAAATAAAAAAATATTCCTCAAAGTTGTTAAGAAGAGCAAAATTATCAAATATTTTCATTGAAAAGATTATTGCTCAAAAGTTTTTTTTAGTCTCTCTTTTTCCCTGTTTCTTTATTTCTGTTTCTACCATCTCTCTCTTTTACTGTCCCTTAACACCTCTCTTCCTGTCCCTCTGACCTTACTTGTCTTCCTGTCCCTCGACCCGATCTTTCTTCCTGTTCCACAACACCTTTCTTCCTGTCCCTCTGACCCAGTCTTTCTTCTTGTCCCTCTTGCCTTATATTTCTTCTAGTCCCTCTTACCTTATCTTTCTTTCTGTCCCTCTGACTTTGTTTCTTTCTGTCCCTGTCACCTTTCTTCCTGTCCCTCTGACCTTTCTTTCTGTCCCTCTGGCCTTTCTTCCTGTCCCTCTGACCTTTCTTCCTGTCCCTCTGACCTTTCTTTCTGTCCCTCTGACCTTTCTTCCTGTCCCTCTGACCCGATCTTCCTGTTCACCAACACCTTTCTTCCTGTCCCTCTGACCTTTCTTCCTGTCCCTCTGACCTTTCTTCCTGTCCCTCTGACCTTTCTTCCTGTCCCTCTGACCCGATCTTCCTGTTCACCAACACTTTTCTTCCTGTCCCTCAACGATTCTCTTCTTGTCACTCCGCTGATCTCTCTGCCTGAGGCCAAGAATTTGGGTGGAAATATTATAATCTTCTAACATTACTTGCTTTGTAAGCTTTAAAGAACATTAATGTTAGAAGTAGAGCTAAGAATGCTGAAGAAAAAGTTTGCATTTCTCAAGAAAGAGGATAAGAATTTAAAAATTATTTTGGATAAGTGAAGCAACATGTAAGAGGTAGTTGAGGACAGTAAGGGACACTTATTAACAGTAAGGGCGGGGATAATATTAGTCGTAGTGAATGGAATGTGGTTTGTAGAAACTGGAGAAGGAGATTGAGGAGACTTCAAGAAGCGGTTTCGAGGAGTGGAAATCTCTTCTGTTGCACTTCAGGACTGAGTATGCTGTGCTAGACAAGAATAGAAGTACGACTAACCTCCCTACAAAGAAAGGTAAAAATATATTCATTGGCAGGGATACACAAAATCAGATATATGGCCCGAGCATTCTGTAACATTAAGAGATGGGTGAGACAGACTGTTTTCCTGGAGCTAGTTTGGAAGATACAGTTAGGTAGTGAGTTATCAAGACAGGTAATGGCAAGAAACCCTTCACCCTCAGTTCTCTAGGACTAGGTAATTATACTGGGAGATGCGCGAGAGAAAACTTTGTCAAATATAGGACAGGTATTGATTTAATCAGTTCATAGGAAGGAATCTTGATCATTTGTTGCAGTCTACCAAGAACAACATTGCAATGAGTGATTGATGTAACTTACTTGCTACATAAGTATTCTAAGGAATTTGCAGTTCCGTTCATTGACATCCGAGATCATTTTTTAATAGCAAACATGATATGTATGCAAGGGATGGGTGCATCTTTCTGGGGCATCTTTGTTGGAGGTCGTTGCGGAATTATATAGGAGGCACAGATGTGTAGGGAACACAAGGGTTACAGTACTGGGGATGGTAGGAGCAACAGCTGCCAAGGTAAATATTGTAAAATAACGTTCAGACAACATGATTACTCACAAAGTACTCACTAATAAAAATAAAGGAATTGGTCCACAAACAGAGACAATGCGAGAGGCAGAGCAATACTTCCTTAGCGTGTATTATACAAGTAGCTGGATCCCAGGAAATAAAATAGACGAGATAAGACTAATTCCATATTTACGAAACAGATTTTAATGCAGTAATCGAGAGTTAGTTTAGTCTGAAAAATAGGGACATGCCTGCTGAATGTCATATAAAGAGGTTTAAATTATTCCATGGTGATAGTGTCAACACGAAAGACTGCAAAATTGCTATGTATGTTAAAGGTATTTCAAGGTGGACGGGACAAACACCGAATATGTTTGAATGTAGCTTCTTAAAGAGTGTGGAGCTTATCTTAGACGTGATCTACATGTTTCTAAACTTGGACAGTGATCACTGTAATATCTGTGCGATAAAATTGTTAAGATATCTAGATACGAGTGTGGTTTTAGTGAGACATTTTAGACTTTAGTCAAATTGACTGGAACAATCTTAAGGACTTTCTAAAGGTTATCCAGGACTGTTTTTTAAAAAATAGTTTGTGTCAAAAGCAGGTAGAGGAAATGATTTGCTTGACTTGATTCTGGAAAACCAATGAATCTCTGAAAAATAATCTTGAGGCTTATGAAGACCTTAGAGAAAACAATCACATATCTCTGATTTTCGCACTGCAGATTGTATGGGCCTGAGTAATTATTTTGATAGTTTACAGTCTGGGGTAATTTGACTAAACATTATCCTGAAGAGGAAGACGGTGGAGATAGTTACCAATATGACATTTTCTGAAACGTTGTACACACTGCCTAAGATGCATATATTCCTAGTAGAGAAGTTATATCAAGTATTAATGACCTGAAATGGATAATCACTAGACTAAAATATCTCGTGGATAAAAAAAGAAGCATTTACAAACGGATCAAAGGAGGATACTTAATGGACCATTATTCTCAGTGTAATAGAGAGCTATCAAAGGAATAAGAGGAGCCGAAAGAGATTATGAAATTAAAGTCCCGGGATAATCAAAGACCAATCCGAAGGCTTTCTTTTAGGTTAATGGGAATAATATTAGGGAAACGATAGGGCCACTTAAATGCAACTCACGTCACCTTACTCTTAGTGATTAACAAATATTTTCATAGTTTAATCATTATTTTCTCTGTGTTTTTTACAGTAAAGATACAATCGAAGTTTCAGAAATCAAGAATATACAGATCACGACGAAAATAAATTATGCAAGATCAGAGTCACTAGTGATATGATTCACAGACAGATTAAACTGGAGTTAGGAGAAGAATTGGGAAGGTATGGTTGAGGTTTTCAGTCCCTCAGCCTTGGAGAAATTATTTAGTCTATAGAGAAGTCATTTAAAGTGTCATGTGGATGTATCCAAGATGAGGTACTGGGCACCTTAAAATGACTTCTTCAAGGTTGATGAATAAGATATATGTGCAACACCTGAGTTTCTTTATTTTGAATACAGATACCCAAGTGTTGCATGTACTTATTCATCAACTTGCCGGTAGTGCATACCATTACTGCTATCATTCTTCAAGACTGAGAGACAGAACACTTATGATGATCTTCAAGACTGAGAGACAGAACACTTATGATGATCTTCAAGACTGAGAGACAGAACACTTAAGATGATCTTCAAGACTGAGAGACAGAACACTTAAGATGATCTTCAAGACTGAGAGACAGAACACTTAAGATGATCTTCAAGACTGAGAGACAGAACACTTAAGATGATCTTCAAGACTGAGAGACAGAACACTTATGATGATCTTCAAGACTGAGAGACAGAACACTTAAGATGATCTTCAAGACTGAGAGACAGAACACTTAAGATGATCTTCAAGACTGAGAGACAGAACACTTATGATGATCTTCAAGACTGAAAGACAGAACACTTAAGATGATCTTCAAGACTGAGAGACAGAACACTTAAGATGATCTTCAAGACTGAGAGACAGAACACCTCAAACTTACGTCTTCAGTTCTTCTCCTGTCTCTGGGTTAAATGTCGCCTCTGTATTCAACTGAAGACGCTTTTTGCACAGACGAAACATTTCGGCAGTACAGATATTGAAATATCGTACATGTGTCCTATGCATGACCGATAAACAACAGAACTTGTTGCATAATGGGAAGAAATCAAAATGGGGGACCCGTTACAAGTGGTGTTCTACAGGTGCCAGTATTGGGCCTCATAATGATTTACAATCTACATAAACGGCATAGGTGAAGGAATAAATAATGACAGAAGAAAGTTTGCTAATGACACTAAAAGAGGCTATTAAAAAAATTTCCGATGAGGACATTGGTCGTAGAGCTACAGGTTGATGTGATGGGAAAGTGACAGGGACAGGTCATTGTAGATAAATGTAAGATTTTAATCATGGGGAAACGAAAGTAACTTTGGCACTTATAAACTAAACAGTGTAGAGCTTAATCTAACTGAATGTGAATTTTTGTTTAGTTCTGGATATCTGGATATCTAAAGCCAAGACCACATTGCGTGAGTATCTGCAAGAAGTATGTACAATAAAAGCCCTAATGTTATATTCCAGCTTTATATATCTCTGGTAAGGCCTCGTTTAGCTTATGCTGCTCAATGTTCTCCATTTTATAGAAGTGACATAAATGCACTGGAAAATGCACAGAAAAAATGGACAAAATTGGTTCCATGTATCAGAAATCTTTGCTGTGAAGATAGGCTAAAGGCACTTAATTTACACTCTCTTCACAAGCGTAGAATTAGGGGAGATATGAGTTAAGTGTATAAATTGAAACCTGAAATAAATAAAGGCGATATAAATAACATGCTGAAAATATCTGAGCAAGACAGGACTCGCAAGAATGGATTCAAGTTGGACGGAATTAGATTTAAAAAGGATATAGGGAAGTAATGATTTGGCAATAAAGTTGAAAGTGTGTGGAACAGACTAACAAGTAGTGTTTGCTATTGAAGTGAGAACTTTGTATAGCTTTAATACAAGATAGATGGGTATATAAGGGAGTGTAGTTGGGTGTGAGATAGACCTGCCTAGCACACGCCAATAGGCCTACTACATTGTTCCACTTTTCTTATCATTTGTTTTCTCTCCCTGTCCCGATGTATCTTTTTGTACTCATCTTTCATTGCTCCTAACCAACTGTCTCTCTCTCTCTTCCTGTTCGTCTGCCTCTTTTTCTTCATATCCTTCCCTCTTTCTTTTTTCTACGTCTTGTCCCTCTTTGTTAGTCTCTCTCATAGTATCTGTTCATCTGTCTGCGTTTCTTTCTCCCTGTCTTTCTCACTGTATTTCTGTCTGCTTCTTTTTCCATATGTTCCTCTCTCTCTCTCTCTCTCTCTCTCTCTCTCTCTCTCTCTCTCTCTCTCTCTCTCTCTCTCTCTCTCTCTCTCTCTCTCTCTCTCTCTCTCGCTCTGGGGTTTTCTGCTATTTTCTTTCTAGTTCTTGTTCTTGTTTATTTCCTCTTATCTCCATGGGGAAGTAGAACAGAATTCTTCCTTCTTAAGCCATGCGTGTTGTAAGAGGCGACTAAAATGCCGGGAGCAAGGGCTAGTAACCCCTTCTCGTGTATAAATTACTAAATTTGATAAGAGAAACTTTCGTTTTTCTTTTTGGGCCACCCTGCCTCGGTGGGATACGGCCGGTGTGTTGAAAAAAAAAAATATATAATATAATAAATATATATATATAATAAATATATATATATATGTATATATATATATATATGTATATATGCAAGGAATTCGCAAGAGCAGGCGAAATATACAAAAACACTGATCTCTGGCTGAAGGAGACTCGAACCTACGAACCTTGGAACAAGGTACGCAGTGCTTCACCAATCTACCCACACTGGACAAATACCTTGGAGTCCAGCTTGCGCTAGACTTTGATCCAAGGCAGCCAGCTTTCAGGGAGAAGGCTTACAGCTTTTCATCTCATCCCCTGCATGCATCAGCCTTGCTAAAGATATTAACAATACAAGGAATTCGCAAAAGCAGGCGAAATATACACAAACACTGATCTCTGGCTGAAGGAGACTCGAACCTACGAACCTTGGAACAAGGTACTCAGTGCTTTACCAATCTACCCACACTGGACCAATACCTTGGAGTCCAGCTTGTGTGTGTGTGTGTGTGTGTGTGTGTGTGTGTGTGTGTGTGTGTGTGTGTGTGTGTGTGTGTGTGTGTGTATGTGTCATGCCTAATAGATAAAACTGGTCAGTTAGCAAGAACTCATTTAAAATTAAATTCTGTCTAAAATTTTCTCTTATATATTTAAAGATATATTTTTTCATATATGAAAATGTAGCAATTAATAATTTTGTACCAAAAGAGCCTTAGAAAACTTACCTAACCCTATTATAACAAGCGCAATTTAATTTAGCCTAATTCGACTAAATATATTTTAGATAAGTTTGCAAATATTTAATAAACAAACACAATTAAATCTATTTCTTTCGTTAGGTTCAGAATGACTTTTGCGAAATTATTGCATACACAAATTTTCGCTTGCCTTATTCGTCAAGAAGAGCCTTGCTATTTAACCCAAAATAGCAAGTTTTACCTATTCGGCACGATAATATATTCATATATATATATATATATATATATATATATATATATATATATATATATATATATATATATATATATATATATATATACAGTGTGGATGATGCAAAAAATCTTTTGCCAAATATTTAATATATATGACTCTGTATCTCTGCACAATGACAAATTTAACAAATAGAAGGAATGTTGGTTGGCTGTATTAACTGGAGATACATGTGATTGTATTAACTAGAGATACATGTGATTGTATTAACTGGAAATACATGTGATTGTATTAACTAGAGATACATGTGATTGTATTAACTGGAAATACATGTGATTGTATTAACTAGAGATACATGTGATTGTATTAACTGGAAATACATGTGATTGTATTAAATGGAGATACATGTGATTGTATTAACTGGAAATACATGTGATTGTATTAACTAGAGATACATGTGATTGTATTAACTGGAAATACATGTGATTGTATTAACTGGAGATACATTTGATTGTATTAACTGGAAATACATGTGATTGTATTAGCTGGAGATACACGTGATTGTATTAACTGGAAATACATGTGATTGTATTAACTGGAGATACATGTGATTGTATTAACTGGAAATACATGTGATTGTATTAACTGGAGATACATGTGATTGTATTAACTGGAAATACATGTGATTGTATTAACTGGAGATACATGTGATTGTATTAACTAGAGATACATGTGATTGTATTAACTGAAGATACATGTGATTGTATTAAATGAAGATACATGTAATTGTATTAACTGGAGATACATGTGACTGTATTAACTGGAGATATATGTGATTGTATTAACTGGAGATACGTGTGATTGTATTAACTGAAGATACGTGTAATTGTACTAACTGGAGATACGTGTGATTGTATTAAGTGGAGACACGTGTGATTGCAATAACTGGATACATGTGACTGTATTAACTGGAGATACATGTGATTGTATTAACTGGAGATATATGTGATTGTATTAACTGGATACATGTGATTGTATTAAATGGAAATACATGTGACTGTATTAACTGAAGATACATTTGATTGTATTAACTGGAAACACATGTGATTGTATTAACTAGAGATACATGTCATTGTATTAACTGGAAATACATGTGATTGTATTGACTGAAGATACATATGATTGTATTAACTGGAGATACATGTGATTGTATTAACTGAAGATACCTGTGATTGTATTAACTGGAGATACATGTGATTGTATTAACTGGAGATACATGTGATTGTATTAACCGGAGTTACATGTGATTGTATTAACTGGAAGTACATGTGATTATATTAACTGGTGATACATGTGATTCTATTAACTGGAAATACATGTGATGGTATTAACTGGAGATACATGTGATTGTATTATCTGGAGATACATGTGATTGTATTAACTGGACATACATGTGATTGTATTAACTGGAAATACATGTGATTGCATTAACTGGAGATACATGGGATTGTATTAACTGGAGATACATGTGATTGTATTAACTGGAGATACATGTGATTGTATTAACTGGAGATACATGTGATTGTATTAACTGAAGATACCTGTCATTGTATTAACTGGAGATACATGTGATTGTATTAACTGGAAATTCATGTGATTGTATTAACAGGAGATATATGTGATTGTATTAACTGAAGATACATGTGATTGTATTAACTGGAAATACATGTGATTGTATTAACTGGAGATACATGTGATTGTATTAACCGGAGTTACATGTGATTGTATTAACTGGAAGTACATGTGATTATATTAACTGGTGATACATGTGATTGTATTAACTGGAAATACATGTGATGGTATTAACTGTAGATACATGTGATTGTATTATCTGGAGATACATGTGATTGTATTAACTGGACATACATGTGATTGTGTTAACTGGAAATACATGTGATTGCATTAACTGGAGATACATGGGATTGTATTAACTGGAGATACATGTGATTGTATTAACTGGAGATACATGTGATTGTATTAACTGGAGATACATGTGATGTATTAACTGGAGATACATGTGATTGTATTAACTGGAGATACATGTGATTGTATTAACTGGAGATACATGTGATTGTATTAACTGGAAATACATGTGATTGTATTAACTGGAGATACATGTGATTCTATTAACTGGAGATACATGTGATTCTATTAACTGGAGATACATGTGATTGTATTAACTGGAGATACATATGATTGTATTAACTGGAGATACATGTGATTGTATTAACTGGAGATACATGTGATTGTATTAACTGGAGATACATGTGATTGTATTAACTGGAGATACATGTGATTGTATTAACTGGAGATACATGTGATTGTATTAACTGGAAATATATGTGATTGTATTAACTGGAGATACATGTGATTGTATTAACTGGAGATACACGTGATTGTATTAACTGGAGATACATGTGATTGTATTAACTGGAGATACATGTGATTGTATTAACTGGAGATACATGTGATTGTATTAACTGGAGATACATGTGATTGTATTAACTGGAGATACATGTGATTGTATTAACTGGAGATACATGTGATTGTATTAACTGGAGATATGTGTGATTGTATTAACTGGATATACATGTGATTGTATTAACTGGAGATACATGTGATTGTATTAACTGGAGATACATGTGATTGTATTAACTGGAGATACATGTGATTGTATTAACTGGAGATACATGTGATTGTATTAACTGGAGATACATGTGATTGAATTAACTGAAGATACATGTGATTGTATTAACTGGAGATACATGTGATTGTATTAACTGAAGATACATGTGATTGTATTAACTGGAGATACATGTGATTGTATTAACTGAAGATACATGTGATTGTATTAACTGAAGATACATGTGACTGTATTAACTGGAGATACATGTGATTGCATTAACTGAAGATACATGTGATTGTATTAACTGAAGATACATGTGATTGTATTAACTGGAGATACATGTGATTGTATTAACTGAAGATACATGTGATTGTATTAACTGGAGATACATGTGATTGTATTAACTGAAGATACATGTGATTGTATTAACTGAAGATACATGTGATTGTATTAACTGGAGATACATGTGATTGTATTAACTGAAGATACATGTGATTGTATTAACTGGAGATACATGTGATTGTATTAACTGAAGATACATGTGATTGTATTAACTGAAGATACATGTGATTGTATTAACTGAAGATACATGTGATTGTATTAACTGGAGATACATGTGATTGCATTAACTGAAGATACATGTGATTGTATTAACTGGAGATACATGTGATTGTATTAACTGAAGATACATGTGATTGTATTAACTGGAGATACATGTGATTGTATTAACTGGAGATACATGTGATGAAGTAGAAATCAAACTGTGGCCACTCGAAGAATGAAGAGAGAATTATACAGTTATTACTTTAAAAAAGTTTGTCACCGGAAGATGATATAAAGCAGTATGTTATGTTGGCAACGAGTATGTTATGTTAGCAACGAGTATGTTATGTTAGCAACGAGTATGTTATATTAGCAACGAGTATGTTATGTTAGCAACGAGTATGTTATGTTAGCAACGAGTATGTTATGTTGGCAACGAGTATGTTATGTTAGCAACGAGTATGTTATGTTAGCAACGAGTATGTTATGTTAGCAACGAGTATGTTATGTTAGCAACGAGTATGTTATGTTAGCAACGAGTATGTTATGTTAGCAACGGGTATGTTATGTTAGCATCAGGTATGTTATGTTAGCAACGGGTATGTTATGTTAGCATCGGGTATGTTATGTTAGCAACGGGTATGTTATGTTAGGAACGAGTATGTTATGTTAGCATCGGGTATGTTATGTTAGCAACGGGTATGTTATGTTAGCAACGAGTATGTTATGTTAGCATCGGGTATGTTATGTTAGCAACGGGTATGTTATGTTAGCAACGAGTATGTTATGTTAGCATCGGGTATGTTATGTTAGCAACGGGTATGTTATGTTAGCAACGAGTATGTTATGTTAGCATCGGGTATGTTATGTTAGCAACGGGTATGTTATGTTAGCAACGGGTATGTTATGTTAGCAACGAGTATGTTATGTTAGCATCGGGTGCGTTATGTTAGCAACGGGTATGTTATGTTAGCAACGAGTATGTTATGTTAGCATCGGGTATGTTATGTTAGCAACGGGTATGTTATGTTAGCAACGAGTATGTTATGTTAGCAACGGGTATGTTATGTTAGCAACGAGTATGTTATGTTAGCAACGAGTATGTTATGTTAGCATCGGGTATGTTATGTTAGCAACGGGTATGTTATGTTAGCAACGGGTATGTTATGTTAGCAACGGGTATGTTATGTTAGCATCGGGTATGTTATGTTAGCAACGAGTATGTTATGTTAGCATCGGGTATGTTATGTTAGCAACGGGTATGTTATGTTAGCATCGGGTATGTTATGTTAGCAACGGGTATGTTATGTTAGCAACGGGTATGTTATGTTAGCAACGGGTATGTTATGTTAGCAACGAGCATGTTATGTTAGCAACGACTATGTTATGTTAGCATCGGGTATGTTATGTTAGCAACGGGTATGTTATGTTAGCATCGGGTATGTTATGTTAGAAACGGGTATGTTATGTTAGCAACGGGTATGTTATGTTAGCATCGGGTATGTTATGTTAGCAACGGGTATGTTATGTTAGCAACGAGCATGTTATGTTAGCAACGACTATGTTATGTTAGCATCGGGTATGTTATGTTAGCAACGGGTATGTTATGTTAGCAACGGGTATGTTATGTTAGCAACGGGTATGTTATGTTAGCAACGGGTATGTTATGTTAGCAACGGGTATGTTATGTTAGCAACATAACTTAGGAAGGATAAGTAACACTCACTCTGTGGTAAACATCTTACATTAAACATCCAAACATCTTCATCAGTCATCCAGACGTTTCGGAGTATCAAGGTTCAGCATTGTAATTGTTCCAGCAGTTTGATACTGATAGATGATGTTTGCTTACTAAGATGATAGATGAAGATGTTTGCTTACTAAGATGATAGATGATGATGTTTGCTTACTAAGATGATAGATGATGATGTTTGCTTACTAAGATGATAGATGATGATGTTTGCTTACTAAGATGATAGATGAAGATGTTTGCTTACTAAGATGATAGATGAAGATGTTTGCTTACTAAGATGATAGATGAAGATGTTTGCTTACTAAGATGATAGATGATGATGTTTGCTTACTAAGATGATAGATGATGATGTTTGCTTACTAAGATGATAGATGATGATGTTTGCTTACTAAGATGATAGATGATGATGTTTGCTTACTAAGATGATAGATGAAGATGTTTGCTTACTAAGATGATAGATGAAGATGTTTGCTTACTAAGATGATAGATGAAGAGGTTATAACAACTGTTATAACAACGGTAGAAGCTTACATTAGGTCAGCACTGTCTACACTGTGATGTGCAGGAACCAGTACTGTCTACACTGTGATGTGCAGGAACCAGTACTGTCTACACTGATGTACAGGAACCAGTACTGTCTACACTGTGATGTACAGGAACCAGTACTGTCTACACTGTGATGTGCAGGAACCAGTACTGTCTACACTGTGATGTGCAGGAACCAGTACTGTCTACTCTGTGATGTACAGGAACCAGTACTGTCTACACTGTGATGTGCAGGAACCAGTACTGTCTACACTGTGATGTGCAGGAACCAGTACTGTCTACACTGATGTACAGGAACCAGTACTGTCTACACTGTGATGTGCAGGAACCAGTACTGTCTACACTGTGATGTGCAGGAACCAGTACTGTCTACACTGTGATGTGCAGGAACCAGTACTGTCTACTCTGTGATGTACAGGAACCAGTACTGTCTACACTGTGATGTGCAGGAACCAGTACTGTCTACACTGTGATGTGCAGGAACCAGTACTGTCTACACTGTGATGTGCAGGAACCAGTACTGTCTACACTGTGATGTGCATGAACCAGTACTGTCTACACTGTGATGTGCAGGAACCAGTACTGTCTACATTGTGATATGCAGGAACCAGTACTGTCTACATTGTGATGTGCAGGAACCAGTACTTTCTACACTGTGATGTGCAGGAACCAGTACTGTTTACACTGTGATGTGCAGGAACCAGTACTGTCTACACTCTGATGTGCAGGAACCAATACTGTCTACACTGTGATGTGCATGAACCAGTACTGTCTACACTGTGATGTACAGGAACCAGTACTGTCTACACTGTGATGTGCAGGAACCAGTACTGTCTACACTGTGATGTGCAGGAACCAGTACTGTCTACACTGTGATGTGCATGAACCAGTACTGTCTACACTGTGATGTGCAGGAACCAGTACTGTCTACACTGTGATGTGCAGGAACCAGTACTGTCTACATTGTGATGTGCAGGAACCAGTACTGTCTACACTCTGATGTGCAGGAACCAGGACTGTCTACACTGTGATGTGCAGGAACCAGTACTGTCTACACTGTGATGTGCAGGAACCAGTACTGTTTACACTGTGATGTGCAGGAACCAGTACTGTCTACATTGATGTGCAGGAACCAGTACTGTCTACACTGTGATGTGCAGGAACCAGCACTGTCTACACTGTGATGTGCAGGAACCAGTACTGTCTACACTGTGATGTGCAGGAACCAGTACTGTTTACACTGTGATGTGGAGGAACCAGCACTGTCTACACTGTGATGTGCAGGAACCAGTACTGTCTACACTGTGATGTGCAGGAACCAGCACTGTCTACACTGTGATGTGCAGGAACCAGCACTGGCTACACTGTGATGTGCAGGAACCAGTACTGTCTACACTGTGATGTGCAGGAACCAGCACTGTCTACACTGTGATGTGCAGGAACCAGTACTGTCTACACTGTGATGTGCAGGAACCAGTACTGTCTACACTGTGATGTGCAGGAACCAGTACTGTCTACACTGTGATGTGCAGGAACCAGTACTGTCTACACTGTGATGTGCATAAACCAGTACTGTCTACACTGTGATGTGCAGGAACCAGTACTGTCTACATTGTGATGTGCAGGAACCAGTACTGTCTACATTGTGATGTGCAGGAACCAGTACTTTCTACACTGTGATGTGCAGGAACCAGTACTGTTTACACTGTGATGTGCAGGAACCAGTACTGTCTACACTGTGATGTGCAGGAACCAATACTATCTACACTGATGTGCATGAACCAGTACTGTCTACACTGTGATGTACAGGAACCAGTACTGTCTACACTGTGATGTGCAGGAACCAGTACTGTTTACACTGTGATGTGCAGGAACCAGTACTGTCTACACTGTGATGTGCAGGAACCAATACTATCTACACTGTGATGTGCATGAACCAGTACTGTCTACACTGTGATGTACAGGAACCAGTACTGTCTACACTGTGATGTGCAGGAACCAGTACTGTCTACACTGTGATGTGCAGGAACCAGTACTGTCTACACTGTGATGTGCATGAACCAGTACTGTCTACACTGTGATGTGCAGGAACCAGTACTGTCTACACTGTGATGTGCAGGAACCAGTACTGTCTACACTGTGATGTGCAGGAACCAGTACTGTCTACACTGTGATGTGCAGGAACCAGTACTGTCTACACTGTGATGTGCAGGAACCAGGACTGTCTACACTGTGATGTGCAGGAACCAGTACTGTCTACACTGTGATGTGCAGGAACCAGTACTGTTTACACTGTGATGTGCAGGAACCAGTACTGTCTACACTGATGTGCAGGAACCAGTACTGTCTACACTGTGATGTGCAGGAACCAGCACTGTCTACACTGTGATGTGCAGGAACCTGTACTGTCTACACTGTGATGTGCAGGAACCAGTACTGTTTACACTGTGATGTGCAGGAACCAGCACTGTCTACACTGTGATGTGCAGGAACCAGCACTGGCTACACTGTGATGTGCAGGAACCAGTACTGTCTACACTGTGATGTGCAGGAACCAGCACTGTCTACACTGTGATGTGCAGGAATCAGTACTGTCTACACTGTGATGTGCAGGAACCAGTACTGTTTACACTGTGATGTGCAGGAACCAGCACTGTCTACACTGTGATGTGCAGGAACCAGTACTGTCTACACTGTAATGTGCAGGAACCAGCACTGTCTACACTGTAATGTGCAGTAACCAGCACTGTCTACACTGTGATGTGCAGGAACCAGTACTGTCTACACTGTGATGTGCAGGAACCAGCACTGTCTGCACTGTAATGTGCAGGAACCAGCACTGTCTACCCTGTGATGTGCAGGAACCAGCACTGTCTGTAATGTGCAGGAACCAGCACTGTCTACACTGTGATGTGCAGGAACCAGCACTGTCTACACTGTGATGTGCAGGAACCAGCACTGTCTACACAGTGATGTGCAGGAACCAGCACTTTCTACACTGTGATGTGCAGGAACCAGTACTGTCTATACTGTGTTGTGCAGGAACCAGCACTGTCTACACTGTGATGTGCAGAAACCAGTACTGTCTACACTGTGATGTGCAGGAACCAGTACTGTCTACACTGTGATGTGCAGGAACCAGCACTGTCTACACTGATATGCAGGAACCAGCACTGTCTCCACTGTGATGTGCAGGACCCAGCACTGTCTACACTGTGATGTGCAGGAACCAGCACTGTCTACACTGTGATGTGCAGGAACCAGTACTGTTTACACTGATGTGCAGGAGCCATTACTGTCTACACTGTGATGTGCAGGAACCAGCACTGTCTACACTGTGATGTGCAGGAACCAGCACTGTCTACACTGTGATGTGCAGGAACCAGCACTGTCTACACTGTGATGTGCAGGAACGAGCACTGTTTACACTGTGATGTGCAGGAACCAGCACTGTCTGCACTGTGATGTGCAGGAACCAGCACTGTCTACCCTGTGATGTGGGGGAACCAGCACTGTCTACACTGTGATGTGCAGGAACCAGCACTGTCTACACTGTGATGTGCAGGAACCAGCACTGTCTACACTGTGATGTGCAGGAACCAGCACTGTCTACCCTGTGATGTGGGGGAACCAGCACTGTCTACACTGTGATGTGCAGGAACCAGCACTGTCTACACTGTGATGTGCAGGAACCAGCACTGTGTACACTGTGATGTTCATGAACAAGTACTCTACATTGTGATATGCAGAAACTAGAACTGTCTAGACTGTGTTGTACAGGAACCAGCACTGTCTACACTTTCATGTGCAGGAACCAGCACTGTCTACACTGTGATGTGCAGGAACCAGCACTGTCTACACTGTGATGTGTGGGAACCAGTACTGTCTACACTGTGATGTGCAGGAACCAGTACTGTCTACACTAAGATGTGCAGTAGCCAGTACTGTCTACACTGTGATGTGCAGGAACCAGTAATGTCTACAATGTGATGTGCAGGAGCCAGTACTGTCTACACTGTGATGTGCAGGAACCAGTACTGTTTACACTGTGATGTGCAGGAACCAGTACTGTCTACACTGTGATGTGCAGGAACCAATACTATCTACACTGTGATGTGCATGAACCAGTACTGTCTACACTGTGATGTACAGGAACCAGTACTGTCTACACTGTGATGTGCAGGAACCAGTACTGTTTACACTGTGATGTGCAGGAACCAGTACTGTCTACACTGTGATGTGCAGGAACCAATACCATCTACACTGTGATGTGCATGAACCAGTACTGTCTACACTGTGATGTACAGGAACCAGTACTGTCTACACTGTGATGTGCAGGAACCAGTACTGTCTACACTGTGATGTGCAGGAACCAGTACTGTCTACACTGTGATGTGCATGAACCAGTACTGTCTACACTGTGATGTGCAGGAACCAGTACTGTCTACACTGTGATGTGCAGGAACCAGTACTGTCTACACTGTGATGTGCAGGAACCAGTACTGTCTACACTGTGATGTGCAGGAACCAGTACTGTCTACACTGTGATGTGCAGGAACCAGGACTGTCTACACTGTGATGTGCAGGAACCAGTACTGTCTACACTGTGATGTGCAGGAACCAGTACTGTTTACACTGTGATGTGCAGGAACCAGTACTGTCTACACTGATGTGCAGGAACCAGTACTGTCTACACTGTGATGTGCAGGAACCAGCACTGTCTACACTGTGATGTGCAGGAACCTGTACTGTCTACACTGTGATGTGCAGGAACCAGTACTGTTTACACTGTGATGTGCAGGAACCAGTACTGTCTACACTGATGTGCAGGAACCAGTACTGTCTACACTGTGATGTGCAGGAACCAGCACTGTCTACACTGTGATGTGCAGGAACCAGTACTGTTTACACTGTGATGTGCAGGAACCAGCACTGTCTACACTGTGATGTGCAGGAACCAGCACTGGCTACACTGTGATGTGCAGGAACCAGTACTGTGTACACTGTGATGTGCAGGAACCAGCACTGTCTACACTGTGATGTGCAGGAATCAGTACTGTCTACACTGTGATGTGCAGGAACCAGTACTGTTTACACTGTGATGTGCAGGAACCAGCACTGTCTACACTGTGATGTGCAGGAACCAGTACTGTCTACACTGTAATGTGCAGGAACCAGCACTGTCTACACTGTAATGTGCAGTAACCAGCACTGTCTACACTGTGATGTGCAGGAACCAGTACTGTCTACACTGTGATGTGCAGGAACCAGCACTGTCTACACTGTAATGTGCAGGAACCAGCACTGTCTACCCTGTGATGTGCAGGAACCAGCACTGTCTGTAATGTGCAGGAACCAGCACTGTCTACACTGTGATGTGCAGGAACCAGCACTGTCTACACTGTGATGTGCAGGAACCAGCACTGTCTAAACAGTGATGTGCAGGAACCAGCACTTTCTACACTGTGATGTGCAGGAACCAGTACTGTCTATACTGTGTTGTGCAGGAACCAGCACTGTCTACACTGTGATGTGCAGAAACCAGTACTGTCTACACTGTGATGTGCAGGAACCAGTACTGTCTACACTGTGATGTGCAGGAACCAGCACTGTCTACACTGATATGCAGGAACCAGCACTGTCTCCACTGTGATGTGCAGGACCCAGCACTGTCTACACTGTGATGTGCAGGAACCAGCACTGTCTACACTGTGATGTGCAGGAATCAGTACTGTTTACACTGTGATGTGCAGGAGCCATTACTGTCTACACTGTGATGTGCAGGAACCAGCACTGTCTACACTGTGATGTGCACGAACCAGCACTGTCTACACTGTGATGTGCAGGAACCAGCACTGTCTACACTGTGATGTGCAGGAACGAGCACTGTCTACACTGTGATGTGCAGGAACGAGCACTGTTTACACTGTGATGTGCAGGAACCAGCACTGTCTGCACTGTGATGTGCAGGAACCAGCACTGTCTACACTGTGATGTGCAGGAACCAGCACTGTCTACACTGTGATGTGCAGGAACCAGCACTGTCTACCCTGTGATGTGGGGGAACCAGCACTGTCTACACTGTGATGTGCAGGAACCAGCACTGTCTACACTGTGATGTGCAGGAACCAGCACTGTGTACACTGTGATGTTCATGAACAAGTACTCTACATTGTGATATGCAGAAACTAGAACTGTCTAGACTGTGTTGTACAGGAACCAGCACTGTCTACACTTTCATGTGCAGGAACCAGCACTGTCTACACTGTGATGTGCAGGAACCAGCACTGTCTACACTGTGATGTGTGGGAACCAGTACTGTCTACACTGTGATGTGCAGGAACCAGTACTGTCTACACTAAGATGTGCAGTAGCCAGTACTGTCTACACTGTGATGTGCAGGAACCAGTAATGTCTACAATGTGATGTGCAGGAGCCAGTACTGTCTACACTGTGATGTGCAGGACCCAGTACTGTCTACACTGTAATGTGCAGGAACCAGTACTGTCTACACTGATGTGCTGGAGCCAGTATTGTCTACACTGTGATGTGCCTTAACTAGTACTGTCTACACTGTGATGTGCAGGAGCAAGTACTGTCTACACTGTGATGTGCAGGATCCAGTACTGTCTACACTGTGATGTGCAGGAACCAGTACTGTACACTGTGATGTGCAGGAACCAGTACTCTCTACACTATGTTGTGCAGCAACTAGCACTGTCTACACTGTGATGTGCATGAACCAGTAATGTATACACTGTGATGTGCAGGAACCAGTACTGTCTACACTGTGATGTGCAGGAGCCAGTACTGTCTACACTGTGATGTACAGGACCCAGTACTGTCTACACTGTGATGTGCAGGAACCAGTACTGTCTACACTGTGATGTGCAGGAACCAGTACTGTCTACAGTGTGATGTGCAGGAAACAGTACTGTCTAGTCTGTGATGTGCAGGAACCAGTACTGTCTACACTATGTTGTGAAGCAGCTAGCACTGTCTACACTGTGATGTGCAGGAACCAGTACTGTCTACACTGATGTGTAGGAACCAGTACTGTCTACACTGTGATGTGCAGGAACCAGTACTGTCTACACTGTGATGTGCAGGAACCAGTACTGTCTTCACTGTGATGTGAAGGAAACAGTGCTGTCTACACTGTGATGTGCAGGAACCAGTACTGTCTACACTGTAATGTGCAGGAACCAGTACTGTCTACACTGTGATGTGCAGGAACCAGTACTGTCTACACTATGTTGTGCAGCAAATAGCACTGTCTACATTCTGATGTGCAAGAACCAGTACTGTCTACACTGTGATGTGCATGAACCAGTACTGTCTACACTGTGATGTGCAGGAACCAGTACTGCCTACACTGTGATGTGCAGGAACCAGTACTGTGTACACTGTGATGTGCAGGAACCAGTAGTGTCTACACTGATTTGAAAGAGCCAGTACTGTCTACACTGTGATGTGCAGGAGCCAGTACTGTCTACATTGTGATGTGCAGGAACCAGTACTGTCTTCACTGTGATGTGCAGGAACCAGTACTGTCTACACTATGTTGTGCAGCAACTTGCACTGTCTACACTGTGATGTGCAGGATCCAGTACTGTCTACACTGTGATGTGCAGGATCCAGTACTGTCTACACTGTGATGTGCAGGAACCAGTACTGTCTACACTGTTGTGCAGCAACTTGCACTGTCTACACTGTGATGTGCAGGAACCAGTACTGCCTACACTGTGATGTGCAGGATCCAGCACTGTCTACACTGTGACGTGCAGGAACTAGTACTGTGTACACTGTAATATGCAGGAACTAGTACTGTCTACACTGTAATATGCAGGAACTAGTACTGTCTACACTGTAATATCCAGGAACTAGTACTGTCTACACTGTAATGTGCAGGAACTAGTACTGTCTACACTGTAATATGCAGGAACTAGTACTGTCTACACTGTAATATGCAGGAACTAGTACTGTCTACACTAATGTGCGGGAACTAGTACTGTCTACACTGTAATGTGCAGGAACTTGTACTGTCTACACTGTAATATGCAGGAACTAGTACTGTCTACACTGTAATATGCAGGAACTAGTACTGTCTACACTGTAATATGCAGGAAATAGTACTGTCTACACTGTAATATGCAGGAACTAGTACTGTCTACACTGTAATATGCAGGAACTAGTACTGTCTACACTGTAATATGCAGGAACTAGTACTGTCTACACTGTAATATGCAGGAACTAGTACTGTGTACACTGTAATATGCAGGAACTAGTACTGTCTACACTGTAATATGCAGGAACTAGTACTGTCTACACTGTAATATGCAGGAACTAGTACTGTCTACACTGTAATATGCAGGAACGAGCACTGTTTACACTGTGATGTGCAGGAACCAGCACTGTCTGCACTGTGATGTGCAGGAACCAGCACTGTCTACCCTGTGATGTGGGGGAACCAGCACTGTCTACACTGTGATGTGCAGGAACCAGCACTGTCTACACTGTGATGTGCAGGAACCAGCACTGTCTACACTGTGATGTGCAGGAACCAGCACTGTCTACCCTGTGATGTGGGGGAACCAGCACTGTCTACACTGTGATGTGCAGGAACCAGCACTGTCTACACTGTGATGTGCAGGAACCAGCACTGTGTACACTGTGATGTTCATGAACAAGTACTCTACATTGTGATATGCAGAAACTAGAACTGTCTAGACTGTGTTGTACAGGAACCAGCACTGTCTACACTTTCATGTGCAGGAACCAGCACTGTCTACACTGTGATGTGCAGGAACCAGCACTGTCTACACTGTGATGTGTGGGAACCAGTACTGTCTACACTGTGATGTGCAGGAACCAGTACTGTCTACACTAAGATGTGCAGTAGCCAGTACTGTCTACACTGTGATGTGCAGGAACCAGTAATGTCTACAATGTGATGTGCAGGAGCCAGTACTGTCTACACTGTGATGTGCAGGAACCAGTACTGTTTACACTGTGATGTGCAGGAACCAGTACTGTCTACACTGTGATGTGCAGGAACCAATACTATCTACACTGTGATGTGCATGAACCAGTACTGTCTACACTGTGATGTACAGGAACCAGTACTGTCTACACTGTGATGTGCAGGAACCAGTACTGTTTACACTGTGATGTGCAGGAACCAGTACTGTCTACACTGTGATGTGCAGGAACCAATACCATCTACACTGTGATGTGCATGAACCAGTACTGTCTACACTGTGATGTACAGGAACCAGTACTGTCTACACTGTGATGTGCAGGAACCAGTACTGTCTACACTGTGATGTGCAGGAACCAGTACTGTCTACACTGTGATGTGCATGAACCAGTACTGTCTACACTGTGATGTGCAGGAACCAGTACTGTCTACACTGTGATGTGCAGGAACCAGTACTGTCTACACTGTGATGTGCAGGAACCAGTACTGTCTACACTGTGATGTGCAGGAACCAGTACTGTCTACACTGTGATGTGCAGGAACCAGGACTGTCTACACTGTGATGTGCAGGAACCAGTACTGTCTACACTGTGATGTGCAGGAACCAGTACTGTTTACACTGTGATGTGCAGGAACCAGTACTGTCTACACTGATGTGCAGGAACCAGTACTGTCTACACTGTGATGTGCAGGAACCAGCACTGTCTACACTGTGATGTGCAGGAACCTGTACTGTCTACACTGTGATGTGCAGGAACCAGTACTGTTTACACTGTGATGTGCAGGAACCAGTACTGTCTACACTGATGTGCAGGAACCAGTACTGTCTACACTGTGATGTGCAGGAACCAGCACTGTCTACACTGTGATGTGCAGGAACCAGTACTGTTTACACTGTGATGTGCAGGAACCAGCACTGTCTACACTGTGATGTGCAGGAACCAGCACTGGCTACACTGTGATGTGCAGGAACCAGTACTGTGTACACTGTGATGTGCAGGAACCAGCACTGTCTACACTGTGATGTGCAGGAATCAGTACTGTCTACACTGTGATGTGCAGGAACCAGTACTGTTTACACTGTGATGTGCAGGAACCAGCACTGTCTACACTGTGATGTGCAGGAACCAGTACTGTCTACACTGTAATGTGCAGGAACCAGCACTGTCTACACTGTAATGTGCAGTAACCAGCACTGTCTACACTGTGATGTGCAGGAACCAGTACTGTCTACACTGTGATGTGCAGGAACCAGCACTGTCTACACTGTAATGTGCAGGAACCAGCACTGTCTACCCTGTGATGTGCAGGAACCAGCACTGTCTGTAATGTGCAGGAACCAGCACTGTCTACACTGTGATGTGCAGGAACCAGCACTGTCTAAACAGTGATGTGCAGGAACCAGCACTTTCTACACTGTGATGTGCAGGAACCAGTACTGTCTATACTGTGTTGTGCAGGAACCAGCACTGTCTACACTGTGATGTGCAGAAACCAGTACTGTCTACACTGTGATGTGCAGGAACCAGTACTGTCTACACTGTGATGTGCAGGAACCAGCACTGTCTACACTGATATGCAGGAACCAGCACTGTCTCCACTGTGATGTGCAGGACCCAGCACTGTCTACACTGTGATGTGCAGGAACCAGCACTGTCTACACTGTGATGTGCAGGAATCAGTACTGTTTACACTGTGATGTGCAGGAGCCATTACTGTCTACACTGTGATGTGCAGGAACCAGCACTGTCTACACTGTGATGTGCACGAACCAGCATTGTCTACACTGTGATGTGCAGGAACCAGCACTGTCTACACTGTGATGTGCAGGAACGAGCACTGTCTACACTGTGATGTGCAGGAACGAGCACTGTTTACACTGTGATGTGCAGGAACCAGCACTGTCTGCACTGTGATGTGCAGGAACCAGCACTGTCTACCCTGTGATGTGGGGGAACCAGCACTGTCTACACTGTGATGTGCAGGAAGCAGCACTGTCTACACTGTGATGTGCAGGAACCAGCACTGTCTACACTGTGATGTGCAGGAACCAGCACTGTCTACCCTGTGATGTGGGGGAACCAGCACTGTCTACACTGTGATGTGCAGGAACCAGCACTGTCTACACTGTGATGTGCAGGAACCAGCACTGTGTACACTGTGATGTTCATGAACAAGTACTCTACATTGTGATATGCAGAAACTAGAACTGTCTAGACTGTGTTGTACAGGAACCAGCACTGTCTACACTTTCATGTGCAGGAACCAGCACTGTCTACACTGTGATGTGCAGGAACCAGCACTGTCTACACTGTGATGTGTGGGAACCAGTACTGTCTACACTGTGATGTGCAGGAACCAGTACTGTCTACACTAAGATGTGCAGTAGCCAGTACTGTCTACACTGTGATGTGCAGGAACCAGTAATGTCTACAATGTGATGTGCAGGAGCCAGTACTGTCTACACTGTGATGTGCAGGACCCAGTACTGTCTACACTGTAATGTGCAGGAACCAGTACTGTCTACACTGATGTGCTGGAGCCAGTATTGTCTACACTGTGATGTGCCTTAACTAGTACTGTCTACACTGTGATGTGCAGGAGCAAGTACTGTCTACACTGTGATGTGCAGGATCCAGTACTGTCTACACTGTGATGTGCAGGAACCAGTACTGTACACTGTGATGTGCAGGAACCAGTACTCTCTACACTATGTTGTGCAGCAACTAGCACTGTCTACACTGTGATGTGCATGAACCAGTAATGTATACACTGTGATGTGCAGGAACCAGTACTGTCTACACTGTGATGTGCAGGAGCCAGTACTGTCTACACTGTGATGTACAGGACCCAGTACTGTCTACACTGTGATGTGCAGGAACCAGTACTGTCTACACTGTGATGTGCAGGAACCAGTACTGTCTACAGTGTGATGTGCAGGAAACAGTACTGTCTAGTCTGTGATGTGCAGGAACCAGTACTGTCTACACTATGTTGTGAAGCAGCTAGCACTGTCTACACTGTGATGTGCAGGAACCAGTACTGTCTACACTGATGTGTAGGAACCAGTACTGTCTACACTGTGATGTGCAGGAACCAGTACTGTCTACACTGTGATGTGCAGGAACCAGTACTGTCTTCACTGTGATGTGAAGGAAACAGTGCTGTCTACACTGTGATGTGCAGGAACCAGTACTGTCTACACTGTAATGTGCAGGAACCAGTACTGTCTACACTGTGATGTGCAGGAACCAGTACTGTCTACACTATGTTGTGCAGCAAATAGCACTGTCTACATTCTGATGTGCAAGAACCAGTACTGTCTACACTGTGATGTGCATGAACCAGTACTGTCTACACTGTGATGTGCAGGAACCAGTACTGCCTACACTGTGATGTGCAGGAACCAGTACTGTGTACACTGTGATGTGCAGGAACCAGTAGTGTCTACACTGATTTGAAAGAGCCAGTACTGTCTACACTGTGATGTGCAGGAGCCAGTACTGTCTACATTGTGATGTGCAGGAACCAGTACTGTCTTCACTGTGATGTGCAGGAACCAGTACTGTCTACACTATGTTGTGCAGCAACTTGCACTGTCTACACTGTGATGTGCAGGATCCAGTACTGTCTACACTGTGATGTGCAGGATCCAGTACTGTCTACACTGTGATGTGCAGGAACCAGTACTGTCTACACTGTTGTGCAGCAACTTGCACTGTCTACACTGTGATGTGCAGGAACCAGTACTGCCTACACTGTGATGTGCAGGATCCAGCACTGTCTACACTGTGACGTGCAGGAACTAGTACTGTGTACACTGTAATATGCAGGAACTAGTACTGTCTACACTGTAATATGCAGGAACTAGTACTGTCTACACTGTAATATCCAGGAACTAGTACTGTCTACACTGTAATGTGCAGGAACTAGTACTGTCTACACTGTAATATGCAGGAACTAGTACTGTCTACACTGTAATATGCAGGAACTAGTACTGTCTACACTAATGTGCGGGAACTAGTACTGTCTACACTGTAATGTGCAGGAACTTGTACTGTCTACACTGTAATATGCAGGAACTAGTACTGTCTACACTGTAATATGCAGGAACTAGTACTGTCTACACTGTAATATGCAGGAAATAGTACTGTCTACACTGTAATATGCAGGAACTAGTACTGTCTACACTGTAATATGCAGGAACTAGTACTGTCTACACTGTAATATGCAGGAACTAGTACTGTCTACACTGTAATATGCAGGAACTAGTACTGTGTACACTGTAATATGCAGGAACTAGTACTGTCTACACTGTAATATGCAGGAACTAGTACTGTCTACACTGTAATATGCAGGAACTAGTACTGTCTACACTGTAATATGCAGGAACTAGTACTGTCTACACTGTAATATGCAGGAACTAGTACTGTCTACACTGTAATATGCAGGAACTAGTACTGTCTACACTGTAATATGCAGGAACTAGTACTGTCTACACTGTAATATGCAGGAACTAGTACTGTCTACACTGTAATGTGCAGGAACTAGTACTGTCTACACTGTAATATGCAGGAACTAGTACTGTCTACACTGTAATATGCAGGAACTAGTACTGTCTACACTGTAATATGCAGGAAATAGTACTGTCTACACTGTAATATGCAGGAACTAGTACTGTCTACACTGTAATATGCAGGAACTAGTACTGTCTACACTGTAATATGCAGGAACTAGTACTGTCTACACTGTAATATGCAGGAACTAGTACTGTGTACACTGTAATATGCAGGAACTAGTACTGTCTACACTGTAATATGCAGGAACTAGTACTGTCTACACTGTAATATGCAGGAACTAGTACTGTCTACACTGTAATATGCAGGAACTAGTACTGTCTACACTGTAATATGCAGGAACTAGTACTGTCTACACTGTAATATGCAGGAACTAGTACTGTCTACACTGTAATATGCAGGAACTAGTACTGTCTACACTGTAATATGCAGGAACTAGTACTGTGTACACTGTGATATGTTGAAGTATTGAAACACTTTACAACACATGGGAATCTTTATTAAAGAAAGGTTTCTTCAATAAAGATTCCCATGTGTTGTATAAGTGTCTCAATTCTTCAACTTGTCGGTTTTCAAAACCATTCATTACACTGTGATATACAGTAATTTGTTCCACCTACACTGTAGTGTACACGAACTAACTTGCTCTACCTACACTGTAGTGTACAGGAAGTTATCCCACCTACACTGTAGTGTACAGGAACTAATTTGTCCTACCTTCACTGTAGTGTACAGGAACTAGTTCCACCTACACTGTAATGTACAGAAACCACATTGTGCTCGTCTGCGTCTTAACTCTGACATGAACAGTAACTGTTGGTCATTTAAAGTAGCTTCTATACCGATAGATCATCTGTGATGAATAAGATGTTGCAGTGTGTGTGTGTATGTTTTATTCATTATCTCTGATGAGTAACGTGTCTGTATTTCTCTACTTATGTAAAGAAATACAGACATATATGGTAAGACATATCTCGTTGTATCGACTCACAGTAGGAAATATATTTCGTTAATCACATTAAAAAATCAAGCTGACAGTTACCAGGTCTTCCACTGGGCCACAGGAGACAAAATGATGTTCAACGTTAACAAATTTCAATTAATCGGCTAAGGAAGGACTGAGGAATTATGAATTAGAATGGAATATACAAAACATTTTCAAATCACTCAGTAGAGCGAAAGACTAATGTATATGATGTAGGCGTGATAATGTTAGATCTTATATTCTAGGATTATAAAATGTTTTTAGCACAACTGCAACTAATATGATAGATTGAATAACTAGAAGTTTCGAAAAAGTTATACCAAACCAATGATTATCTTTCCGTCATTTGTTCTCGCCAGAATGGAATGTTGCTGTGCTGTGACAACCCCTTTTTAAAGTAGGCGAAATCGCAGATCTAGAGAATGTACAGACAACCCTCATTGCCCATATAAATACAGTGAAGCAACTAAATTACTGGGAGCGCCCGAAGTCAATTGAACGGCACTCCTTGGCAAGTAAGCGAAAAAAGATACATCATGTTAATTTACACCTGAAAATTCTGGAGGCATTGGTCCCTAACCTGGACACCGGAAACGTTCCATATAAAACCATAAGGCTCGCCATACGGTGCAAAATATCCACAAAAGGACTAAGACTTTTAAACAGCCTCCCTTCACACAAGAGAAATTACGAAGAAGAAATTTGATAAGTTCCTCATCAACTGGGCTATGGTTGACATGTTGGACGGCGTGCGGCTAGGCATCAACAGTGATTGATCAGCCCGTCAACTGGGAGGTCTGATATGGGATCAAGCCGCGGGGGCATTGACCCCCACAGTTGCCTGTAGGTAGTGTAGGTGTCTGTAGCTGTGTTGGTGATAAGTTAAATAGTCCAACATTTATGACATTTCTGTAGCTTAGCTACAAAAATGCTATGGGTATTAAGTATTCTTGCTGGGGTAAACTAAATGTAATATTTGCTAAAGTAAACCCCTCACAGGAGTACCCTCAGTGGAAGTGAATGGCTCTTAATCCAATGAATTGTATCTACTCTAACCATTCCCCAAGCGATGTATGACTCCTATGGGTGGTTTAATGTTGTCCCATAAATATAATAATAATGTTAAAGTTACACAGGTTTTAGTATAGAGAAAGTTATCATGTAAGACTAATGTTAAAGTGAGTCTATGAGGGGCTGGCTGATTGGCTGGCTGGATGCCTGGCTGGCTGGCTTGCTGGCTGGCTGGCTGGCTGCCTGGCTGGCTGGCTGGCTGGCTGGCTGGCTGGCTGGCTGGCTGGCTGGCTGGCTGGCTGGCTGGCTGGCTGGCTGGCTGGCTGGCCGCCGCAGTATCACCTCCCTCTCACCAGTAGCATACGCACTAGCCAGCCGCAACCACTCCTGCTGAATGATCCACACGGGTTTACCGCCTCACAATAATAATAATAATAATGTAATAACAGTGCCCTCGGTATTGTATACCTGTCTTGCACAATAATAAGGTTACTTGCTTCAACTAGTATGTGGGAAAGACAGACAGCAGAGTACTTGAAAGTGCACACTGAGGCTACCTGCTGAGAACTATCTATCCATGTGTTTGTGAGTCAAAGATACACAAGCAAAAAACTCCCCACCCTCTGCTCGTCCAGGCACTGCTGGCATAAAACTGGGAGAAGTATACTACACCATACTGGAAACATTGGCATTGAATTTACAAGAGAAATGTAACCGGATGGAAGACATGGGCTACAACTACCTCTACTAAATTAGTACTGTTACTATTCTTAATATCTTAACTATTCCTGTTACTTTACTGCCACCCACAGAGCTGTGTACCCATGATTTTACATTTGGTTACCACCAGTTCTGCTATGACTATCACAACTCTTTACTTCTACCGCTACCACTATTATTGACTCGCTTCCCCTGCTGTCAACTGATCGTCCTGGTGCAGTTGCTGAACAAGCAACAGAAATTTGCTGACATCAGACTGTTTTTTCTTTTGAACGTATATGACAGTTTGTGTAGGTTTAGTGGAAGTTTAGTGTTTAGTTTAATAAGTAGTTGAGTGAATTATTGAATGTACTAGGCAACATCTTCCTGTCCTCCCTCACCATGCCATATACTTTGCTGGTCACTGTAACGTATCATCACATTTTCTAACATAACAATTTGCGCTGACCCAGTAATCTTGACTGATCGATTTATCACGAGCATATAGGTCCTGAAAGCTCTGACAACTCCTCCCTCTGTGGTGTGTGCAGTTGAGTCCTATACTTGTAAAGTGCTTGTCCAGCTGCTTATTGAACGACTGTATTTGTCTTCGCGCTTACAACATTAACGGACCACTTTATTCCATTGTGTTATGATTATGTTTGCATAAAAACCTTTTCAAATGTTCCTATTGCATCTTCTGCCTCAAAGTTTCATTCCGTTGTTTCAGGTGATGGACTCATTCAGCACTTCATATAGTTCTCTCTGTTTGAGTGTGTCAGAGCCATTCACAATCTTAAAGGTCTGAATGAGATCTCGTAGTCTCCTTTTCCTGCGATGAAAAAGATTGAATGCTTTGACTCTTTTTTTATCATAAGGACTGCTTCTGAGTGATGGTATCTCTTATGTGCGCCCTTTTCTGTATATCTTCAGCTTTTACACAATTTGGAGATGAAAACTTGGCAGTATATTCAAGATGCGGTCTTAGAAGTGAATTATGGAGAACCAGTTTCTTGCTATGACTAATGTCTTATCTGCGCACAGAGAGGCATTGCTTGGTACTTTCGACGATGTTACTTATAATTACTCCAGTGTCTCTTTCCTTTTTTGTTTCAGTTAGTTTTTTGCAAAACATTTTATGTTCTTGTTTGAGATTGTTACATCGTCTACGTTGAAACTCATCTTCCACGACTTTGACCACAGCGTCAACCTGTCTGGATAATTGAATACTCAGTCTACTTCAAATGCTGAATTTTTTCCCAGTCTGGTGCCATCCAGAAATTTTGCTATCTTGGTTCCAAGCTTTACCTGGAGATCATTTATGTACATCATGAAGAGGATTGGACCGATCTCTGGGAAAGCCCAGTCTTCACGGTAAGCCATTCGACACGTCTTCGTTGAGCACCACTCACTACTTTCTGTCCGTGAGCCAGTCACTTTTTTTTTTTACACAAGACATGAAGTTTGTCTGCCATACCACATACTTTAATGTTGAGGCTCTTTCATCACAGTTTTTGTATATATTATTGAAAAATTCGAGTATGTTAATCAAACATGTTTTGTTGCGAAATTCATGTTGGTTTCAGGTTATCAAGTTATGTTCCAGAAAATTAAGTAGTTGAGGGCACGAGTCTTATTCTCCTTTTTAATTATGGCAGTAACGTTTGCTAGTGTCCATTAGCATATTCCCTTCTCTAATGACTTGTTAGATATTATCGATAATGGCTAAGAGATTTTGTATCCACAACCTTGATTTTGTATCCATATTTTTTATTTTTGTATCCACAGCATTGATTTTATATCCGTATTCTTGATTTTTGTACCCACAGTCTTGATTTTATATCCATATTCTTGATTTTGTATCCACAGTCTTGTTTTGTATCCACATCTTCGTTAATGTTCGTCTTCTCCAAGTATTGTTTTATGTCTTAGTTATTTATTTCGTCAGCACTTAGTCTGTCGGTTTCAGTCTATGAAAAAAAAAAATTGTCTCAGGAAGTTGGTGTTCAGCTGTAAATGTCATGTATAGACATGACATCCTTATTGTTGTGTGATATTCTGTCATTATCGCTAGTTAAAGGCTCCATCGTTGCTTTTACCTCTTGTCCCACTGACGTGTTTGAACAATTCTTCTGGGTTATTTTTGATGTTTTGTGCAGTTCATGTTTAACATTTCTGATTCTTTTCTTGTATTCTTTCTGTAATCGTATGTAGTTAGTATGGTCTTAGAGAAAACCAGTAGGTTTATATTTCTTATATGCATTATGCGTTTTTTTGTGTGTGTGTCTATGATCTTGTCAACCAGCCTGACTTTCATCGTTTTGCATGTTTTATATTCGGAATATTTTGATTCTTAGAATTGTTATTTTGAATTTGCTCTACATTTCCTCTGCATTATCTGAATTTAATAGTTGGATTCCGTTTCCGTTATTAATATATGTAATCCAAGTTAGCTGTTATGTAAGTGGGAACCGTGTTAGTGTTATTGTTTATTACATATTTACCGTTTATTTTGACTCGAAAGATGTGATCTCTGTTCTCTAGTCTCTCTCTCTCTCTCTCTCTCTTACTTCGCATGGTTGACTGAGGGCACAATCTGTGGTCTGAACTAAGTACAAATTATTGCTGCCCCAAGTAGCTGAGGTGATAGTTTGAGTTAAGGTAGTCCTCAATCACGTTGTTGAGTGTGGCAGCCTCTAAGTTAGCGGATAGAGTTCTCCAGTTCACATTTAGTGCATTTAGTCACCAACTCCTACAGTTTACCTTAATTTCATCATACGAAAGGACATCTTCTTCCTGGCTTTCTCTGTCGGGACGATATTCAGCACTGGATATAATGTTATTTTGTTTCATTGGTTTGTATTTGTACCAGAGGCATAACCAGCCAAACTGGGCCCGGCACTAGGCACACTCTCGGCCCGGCACTAGGCACACTCTCGGCCCTTCCACTCCTCCTCTACCGAAAATAAATACCCACAGTGTCTTTCCAACTTTCTTTTTAATGAAATAAAATAAAATGTAATAATTTTTCGAATTTATATTGCTGATCACAACACTTAAATAATAAAAAGTTGTAAACCCGGAGATTTGAAAAGTAAAATATTTAGCAAATAATTGTGACACTAACAAAAAAAATTGACTCATAAGAAGACTTGAAATTAGTAACATGTAAAAACCACAGTAATATAACAACAGGCTGTTAAACTGTTTAATATAAAGACAGCTGAGTTTAGCGACAGCTCAAAAAGTATTCTTCGTACTTCATGAATAATAAACAGATCAGTCATGTTATTAAAATTAAGTTGCTTGCCAAACAAGCTTCCACAGCAAGAACACTTTTATGTTTAGTTATCTCTTACACAGAGTTGACCTAAGCACAGAATACTTCAACAGTGTTATACCTCAGCAACAGTAACTGGAAGACTGATAAATATTCTCAGTATAAGGTGTACATTTGGAAATAAAATATCAATATTTGAATGATATCATCTGTTGAGTAATTGATACCTTGGTAAGTGTTTTTCCAGATTTGGTAAATGAATACGTTTTTAAAGGCTGTAAATCCTTTGCAAGATCCTCAGACACATCTGACTTGTGACACAGTCTGTGTAGAAATTTGTATGTGTTTTACCTAAGTGTTTTATTTAATTAGCCGCGTTAAAAGCGTTTCTTTGACAGAGCTGGTCCATGTGACAACAATCTATCATCAGCTTAGGATTTCATATAAGCAAGAAAAAAGCACATTCATCTTCTTGTGTCTAAAATTTGTTTTAAAGTGGTTCAGTGTCATGAAATTATCAGTTGCAATTATGTATCACAACATAGTGTGAGAGATGAGAGTGTGAGTGTGAGGGCGAGTTTGAAGATGAGTGTGATAATGCGAGTGCGAGAATAAGAATGTAATGGTAATAATGGAGAGTGTGAGAGTATGAACTTGATGGAGAGTGTGAGGGTCAAGAGTGTGCGAGAGTAAATGTGAGAGACTAAGAGTAACATGCTATCACACAACGACAGGTGACACATGAGCCACACATACCATGACACAGCGACAGTTGACACATGAGCCACACATACCATGACACAGCGACAGGTGACACATGAGTCACATATACTCACCATGATACAACGACAGGTGACACATGAGCCACACATACCATGACACAACGACAGGTGACACATGAGCCACACATACTCACCATGACACAACGACAGTTGACACATGAGCCACACATACCATGACACAACGACAGTTGACACATGAGCCACACATACCATGACACAGCGACAGGTGACACATGAGCCACACATACTCACCATGACACAACGACAGTTGACACATGAGCCACACATACTCACCATGACACAATGACAGGTGACAAATGAGCCACATATACCATGACACAACGACAGGTGACACATGAGCCACACATACCATGACACAACGACAGTTGACACATGAGCCACACATACTCACCATGACACAATGACAGGTGACAAATGAGCCACATATACCATGACACAACGACAGTTGACACATGAGCCACACATACTCACCATGACACAACGACAGTTGACACATGAGCCACACATACCATGACACAACGACAGTTGACACATGAGCCACACATACTTACCATGACACAACGACAGGTGACACATGAGCCACACACACTTACCATGACACAGCGACAGTTGACACATGAGCCACACATACCATGACACAGCGACAGGTGACACATGAGCCACACATACTTACCATGACACAGCGACAGGTGACACAGTAGTTGGAGTTAGCATTCTGGAGGCGTGGATGCCACACGTCACCCGCCTGGTACTCGTTGCCCGTCATCCGACATCCACATTCAACTGTGTACCATCACCGAAGAGGGTGGTGGGAAAAGAAACACATACACATCTTAGTAACAACATCCCCATTAAATGTGAGGAGCTAAACCCGTGTGGGTCATAGCAAAACATGCTGAAGGCTCAAGCCAGTGTCCAGCCTTCCTAAGTGACACTAATACAATAATATGCAGCTTTAAATACATTATTTTATAAAAAAAAATAACACGGGACGGGTGGGGTTTGAACATGGCGAGTGAGTCGTGAAACTCCAGACCATGGTTTCAAACCTCACCCGTTCCGTGATTTGGTTCCAATCGTATTATTACGATTTCGTGAGACATAATTGCATAATCATAATCAGGTATCATCGTTATGGAGATACTTCCCTACTGACTTGCAGTATTTTGTGAAGAATAATTTTCAAGTTTTTGTTTTCAGTGAAACACTGGAATAACGCCACACTCATCATGAGTTATGTGTCACGTAATGCTCTAGTTACTAATTAAGCAACATTGCTTGAGTAACTCTAGTTATGAGTTAGGTAACTCTCTAGTTATAAGTTAGGTTACACTAGTTATTAGTCAGCAAAACATTAACTAAGAACTATAGACCAATAGCTCTAACGTCCCACAACATTAAAATCTTTGAAAGAGTGCTGAGAAGCACTCTTGAATCCAAGTGCTAAGAAGCACTTGGATTCCCAAAATCTGCACAATCCAGGACAACATGGATTCAGAGCAGGTCGCTCCTGCCTCTCGCAACTAATGGATCACTATGATATGGTCTTGGATGCACTGGAATAAAAACAGAATGCAGACATAATATACACAGACTTTGCAAAAGCCTTTGACAAATGCGATCATGGCGTAATAGCGCACAAAATACGTGCTAAAGGAATAACTGGCAAAGTGGGGAGATGGATCTTCAACTTTTTAACTAATTGAACACAAAGAGTAGTGGTAAACAGAGTTAAATTGGAAACTGCCATAGTGAAAAGCACTGTTCCACAAGGCACAGTACTCGCCCCCATCCTGTTCCTCATCCTCATATCAGACATAGACAGAGATATAATCCACAGCAGTGTCATCCTTTGCAGACTATACTAGGATCAGCATGAGACTGCCTTCTATCGAGAACACGGTTAACCTCCAAGAAGATATAAACCAAGTTTTCCAATGGGCGACTACTCCATTGTGGAAAACTGGAGGAGATAATAATTTGAAATGAGTGTACTACAAACTCTTATCATACATTAGAGCGAGAAAATAATGTGAGGGACCTGGGAGTGGTAACGTCTGAGGATCTCACTTTCAAGGATCACAACAGTGCCAAGATCACAACTGCAAAGAAAATGTTAGGATGGATATTGAGAACGTTCAAAACAAGGGATGCCAAGCCACTGATGATCCTTTTCAAATCACTTGTTCTCTCTAGGCTGGAATACTGCTGTACATTAACATCTCCGTTCAAAGCAGGTGAAATTGCCGATCTAGAGAGTGTATAGAGAACCTTTACTGCACATATAAGTTCCATCAAACACCTTAGCTACTGGGAACGCTTGGAAGCACTTGACTTGTACTCGCTGGAACGCAGGCGAGAGATATATATCATAATGTACACTTGGAAAATCCTAGAAATAATGGTCCTGAATCTGCACGCGGAAAGCACTCCCTACGAGAGTAAAAGACTGGGCAGGCGGTGCAGAATACCCCCAGTGAAAAGTAAGGGCGTCATTGGTACACTGAGAGAAAACACCATAAGTGTCTGGGGTCCAAGGCTGTTCAACAGCCTCCCACTATGCATAAGGGGAATTACCAATAGGCCCCTGGCTGCCGTCAAGAGGGAGCTGGACAGATATTTCATGCTGGTGCCGGATCAACCGGGCTGTGGTCCGTACGTTGGACTACGTGCGGCCAACAGTAACAGCCTGATTGATCAGGCCCTGATCCACCGGGAGGCCTGATCGTGGACCGAGCCACGGGGGCGTTGATTCCCGGAATACCCTCCAGGTAGACTCCAGGTAGGTAGCACTCTAGTTATGAATCAGGTAATACTAGTAATTAGTTAAGTAACACTTTAGTCATTAGTTAAGTAACACTAGTTATTAGTTTGGTAACTCCACTAGTTATTAGTTAAGTAACACTAGTTATTAGGTAACACTCTAGTCATTAGTTACGTAACACTAGTTATTAGTTAGGTAACCCAAGTTATTAGTTAACTCCACTAGACATTAGTTAAGTAACACTAGTTATTAGGTAACACTCTAATCATTAGTTACGTAACACTAGTTGCTAGTTAGGTAATACTCAAGTTATTAGTTAGGTAACTCCACTAGTTATTAGTTCAGTAACACTCTAGTTATCAGAGATCAAGATTCATCACACCAGCATCTTTCCTTCTTGCACAAAAATGCTCCTTACGTTACATGCACAGTCGTCGTACTGACGCTAAGCAAAGTTAGGTTAGGTAAGATTGGTCAGGAAACATGATAAACGTCTCCTGACGCGGGTCTTAGTCATAGGATGACCCGTCACTGGAACTTTTGGTCATCTGGCCGAGGCATACCGTTGGCTTACCAGTCCATCCCTGTAAAAAATATTATTAGTCATATTAATGTGGGACAGCACTGAGTTGCAGAGCAAGACATCATTCTGACATCATTCTGACATCATTCTGACATCATTCGGTTCCAGGTGGAGCTTTGTCTTAACGTTTCGATTCCAGGTGGAGCTTTGTCTTAACGTTTTGGCTCCAGGTGGAGCTTTGTCTTAACGTTTTGACTGTACCCAGTACTCTGTATCAACGTTTCATTCATCATAGAGCTTTACATGCTGCAAGTGATGATGTGACTGCAGGTGCTGGTGTGACGCAGGTCACTGCAGGTGCTGGTGTGACGCAGGTCACTGCAGGTGCTGGTGTGACGCAGGTCACTGCAGGTGCTAGTGTGACGCAGGTCACTGCAGGTGCTAGTGTGACGCAGACCACTGTAGGTGCTGGTGTGACGCAGGTCACTGCAGGTGCTGGTGTGACGCAGGTCACTGCAGGTGCTAGTGTGACGCAGACCACTGTAGGTGCTGGTGTGACGCAGGTCACTGCAGGTGCTGGTGTGACGCAGGTCACTGCAGGTGCTGGTGTGACGCAGGTCACTGCAGGTGCTGGTGTGACGCAGGTCACTGCAGGTGCTGGTGTGACGCAGGTCACTGCAGGTGCTACTGGTGTGATCCCTGAGCTGCTGGTTAACCTAGATGCTATCAAGATTACTCGTTCTATAAATACAGCGAAGGAGCATTATGCTTGTGTGACTTCTTAACCCATGCAAGCAAGTTTAATTATCACACTTGTTGATGTTAGGAATAATTGTTGCAGTACCATGATTATAACAAGTTACTGTACCATGGTTGTAACAAGTTACAGTACCATGGCTGTAACAAGTTACAGTACCATGGCTGTAACAGTTATAATACCATGGTTGTAACAGTTACAATACCATGGATGTAACAGTTATAATACCATGGTTGCAACAGTTATAATACCATGGTTGTAACAGTTACAATACCATGGTTGTAACAGTTATAATACCATGGTTGTAACAGTTATAATACCATGGTTGTTACAGTTATAATACCATAGTTGTAACAGTTATAATACCATGGTTGTAACAGTTATAATACCATGGTTGTAACAGTTATAATACCATGGTTGTAACAGTTATAATACCATGGTTGTAACAGTTACAGTACCATGGTTGTAACAGTTACAGTACCATGGTTGTAACAGTTACAGTACCATGGTTGTAACAAGTTGTAACATCATTACACTTGCTTGATAACATCAGTACACTTGCTTTACCACTTGCTTGATAACATCAGTACACTTGCTTTACCACTTGCATGGTAACATCAGTACACTTGCTTTACCACTTGCTTGATAACATCAGTACACTTGCTTTACCACTTGCTTGGTAACAACAGTACACTTGCTTTACCACTTGCTTGATAACATCAGTACACTTACCTTTACCACTTGCTTGATAACATCAGTACACTTGCTTTACCACTTGCTTGATAACATCGGTACACTTGCTTGATAACATCAGTACACTTGCTTTACCACTTGCTTGATAACATCAGTACACTTGCTTTACCACTTGCTTGATAACATCAGTACACTTGCTTGATAACATCGGTACACTTGCTTGATAACATCAGTACACTTGCTTTACCACTTGCTTGATAACATCAGTACACTTGCTTTACCACTTGCTTGATAACATCAGTACACTTGCTTTACCACTTGCTTGATAACATCAGTACACTTGCTTTCCCACTTGCTTGATAACATCAGTACACTTGCTTGATAACATCAGTACACTTGCTTTACCACTTGCTTGATAACATCAGTACACTTGCTTTACCACTTGCTTGATAACATCAGTACACTTGCTTGATAACATCAGTACACTTGCCTTACCACTTGCTTGGTAACATCAGTACACTTTCTTTACCACTTGCTTGATAACATCAGTACACTTGCTTTACCACTTGCTTGATAACATCAGTACACTTGCTTTACCGCTTGTTTGATGACATCGGTACCCTTGCTTTACCAAGTGCTTGATAACATCAGTACACTTGCTTTACCACTTGCTTGATAACATCAGTACACTTGCTTTACCACTTGCTTGATAACATCAGTACACTTGCTTTACCACTTGCTTGATAACATCGGTACACTTGCTTGATAATGTCAGTACACTTGCTTTACCACTTGCTTGATAACATCAGTACACTTGCTTTACCGCTTGTTTGATGACATCGGTACCCTTGCTTTACCAAGTGCTTGATAACATCAGTACACTTGCTTTACCACTTGCTTGATAACATCAGTACACTTGCTTTACCACTTGCTTGATAACATCAGTACACTTGCTTTACCACTTGCTTGATAACATCGGTACACTTGCTTAATAATGTCAGTACACTTGCTTTACCACTTGCTTGATAACATCAGTACACTTGCTTTACCACTTGCTTGATAATATCAGTACACTTGCTTGATAACATCAGTACACTTGCTTTACCACTTGCTTGATAACATCAGTACACTTGCTTGATAATATCAGTACACTTGCTTTACCACTTGCTTGATAACATCAGTACACTTGCTTGATAACATCAGTACACTTGCTTTACCACTTGCTTGATAACATCAGTACACTTGCTTGATAACATCAGTACACTTGCTTTACCACTTGCTTGATAACATCAGTACACTTGCTTGATAACATCAGTACACTTGCTTTACCACTTGCTTGATAATATCAGTACTCTTTCTTGATAACATTAGTACACTTGCTTTACCACTTGCTTGATAACATCAGTACACTTGCTTTACCACTTGCTTGATAACATCAGTACACTTGCTTTACCACTTGCTTGATAATATCAGTACTCTTTCTTGATAACATTAGTACACTTGCTTTACCACTTGCTTGATAACATCATTACACTTGCTTTACCACTTGCTTGATAACATTAGTACACTTGCTTGATAACATCAGTACACTTGTTTTACCACTTGAATGAATTAGGCGACCTGTTTTGGTGTCATCAGCAAACTTGCATATGTCGCTATTTATTCCCTCATTAACGTAGTTTATATAAATTGTTAACAACAAAGGGCCCAACACTGACCCCTGTGGTACACCACTCGTGACGCGCCTCCACTCTCATTTCTTCCCATTGATGCAAACACTCTGCTGCCTATCTGTCAGCCACGCCTCTGCCCAGGAAAAAAATTCTCCTATTCCGTGTGGAACTCTTATCAAAAATTTTACTGAAGTCCATATACGCAATATCATATTCATTACCATGATCTCCCTCCTCAGATACCTTGGTGAAAAAAGTTAGTAAATTCGTAAGGAAGGAACACCCTTTTGTTAAACCGTGCTGAGATTCATTAATCAATTTATGTCTTTCAATATGGCTACGAATTGCCTCAGCAATTATTGATTCCATAAATTTTCCCACTATGGAGGTAAGGTTTATTGGTCTATAGTTCGAAACTAAGGACCATTTTGTTTTGATATGTTGAAAAGACTAGCCAAAGGTTAGCTAAGGTCCTCTTTACATTCCTTTAAAACCCTTGCAAACAGGTCATCAGGACCTTGGGATTTATTCGATTTTAATTTCTCTATTTGTCTGAAGACCATGGCATTAGTTACTCTAATTGTGCATAGTTTATTATCGTCTTGAAGAATTGAGACACTTATGCAACACATGGGAATCTTTATTGAAGAAACGTTTCGCCACACAGTGGCTTCATCAGTCCAATACAAAGTAGAAATGGGTAAGGAGAGTAGAAGTATGAGGTAATCAGTCCCTCAACCTGGATTCGATGTGTTCAGTCCATCACTCTTGTAGAAAGTGCAGCATAGGGCCAGAGAGGTGGCTTATATACTGCGGTGAGAAGAGTTGAAGCAGGAGGAGGCGGGATCTTAGTGGGACCTGCCACTAATGTAAGTAGGTCATCGTCCAAAGGTTTGGGCAAGCGTTGAAGTCTTTGTACCAAGATTCCATGATGTTGCAGTGTCTGACAGATGTGATGAATTGGATTTGTATTGGACTGATGAAGCCACTGTGTGGCGAAACGTTTCTTCAATAAAGATTCCCATGTGTTGCATAAGTGTCTCAATTCTTCAACTTGTCGGTTTTCAAAACCATTCATCACATCTGTCAGACACTGCAACATCATGGAATCTTGGTACAAAGACTTCAACGCTTGCCCAAACCTTTGGACGATGACCTACTTACATTAGTGGCAGGTCCCACTAAGATCCCGCCTCCTCCTGCTTCAACTCTTCTCACCGCAGTATATAAGCCACCTCTCTGGCCCTATGCTGCACTTTTTACAAGAGTGATGGACTGAACACATCGAATCCAGGTTGAGGGACTGATTACCTCATACTTCTACTCTCCTTACCCATTTCTACTTTGTATTGGACTGATGAAGCCACTGTGTTGCGAAACGTTTCTTCAATAAAGATTCCCATGTGTTGCATAAGTGTCTCAATTCTTCAACTTGTCGGTTTTCAAAACCATTCATCACATCTGTCAGACACTGCAACATCATGGAATCTTGGTACAAAGACTTCAACGCTTGCCCAAACCTTTGGACGATGACCTACTTACATTAGTGGCAGGTCCCACTAAGATCCCGCCTCCTCCTGCTTCAACTCTTCTCACCGCAGTATATAAGCCACCTCTCTGGCCCTATGCTGCACTTTTTACAAGAGTGATGGACTGAACACATCGAATCCAGGTTGAGGGACTGATTACCTCATACTTCTACTCTCCTTACCCATTTCTACTTTGTATTGGACTGATGAAGCCACTGTGTTGCGAAACGTTTCTTCAATAAAGATTCCCATGTGTTGCATAAGTGTCTCAATTCTTCAACTTGTCGGTTTTCAAAACCATTCATCACATCTGTCAGACACTGCAACATCATGGAATCTTGGTACAAAGACTTCAACGCTTGCCCAAACCTTTGGACGATGACCTACTTACATTAGTGGCAGGTCCCACTAAGATCCCGCCTCCTCCTGCTTCAACTCTTCTCACCGCAGTATATAAGCCACCTCTCTGGCCCTATGCTGCACTTTCTACAAGAGTGATGGACTGAACACATCGAATCCAGGTTGAGGGACTGATTACCTCATACTTCTACTCTCCTTACCCATTTCTACTTTGTATTGGACTGATGAAGCCACTGTGTGGCGAAACGTTTCTTCAATAAAGATTCCCATGTGTTGCATAAGTGTCTCAATTCTTCAACTTGTCGGTTTTCAAAACCATTCATCACATCTGTCAGACACTGCAACATCATGGAATCTTGGTACAAAGACTTCAACGCTTGCCCAAACCTTTGGACGATGACCTACTTACATTAGTGGCAGGTCCCACTAAGATCCCGCCTCCTCCTGCTTCAACTCTTCTCACCGCAGTATATAAGCCACCTCTCTGGCCCTATGCTGCACTTTTTACAAGAGTGATGGACTGAACACATCGAATCCAGGTTGAGGGACTGATTACCTCATACTTCTACTCTCCTTACCCATTTCTACTTTGTATTGGACTGATGAAGCCACTGTGTTGCGAAACGTTTCTTCAATAAAGATTCCCATGTGTTGCATAAGTGTCTCAATTCTTCAACTTGTCGGTTTTCAAAACCATTCATCACATCTGTCAGACACTGCAACATCATGGAATCTTGGTACAAAGACTTCAACGCTTGCCCAAACCTTTGGACGATGACCTACTTACATTAGTGGCAGGTCCCACTAAGATCCCGCCTCCTCCTGCTTCAACTCTTCTCACCGCAGTATATAAGCCACCTCTCTGGCCCTATGCTGCACTTTCTACAAGAGTGATGGACTGAACACATCGAATCCAGGTTGAGGGACTGATTACCTCATACTTCTACTCTCCTTACCCATTTCTACTTTGTATTGGACTGATGAAGCCACTGTGTGGCGAAACGTTTCTTCAATAAAGATTCCCATGTGTTGCATAAGTGTCTCAATTCTTCAACTTGTCGGTTTTCAAAACCATTCATCACATCTGTCAGACACTGCAACATCATGGAATCTTGGTACAAAGACTTCAACGCTTGCCCAAACCTTTGGACGATGACCTACTTACATTAGTGGCAGGTCCCACTAAGATCCCGCCTCCTCCTGCTTCAACTCTTCTCACCGCAGTATATAAGCCACCTCTCTGGCCCTATGCTGCACTTTCTACAAGAGTGATGGACTGAACACATCGAATCCAGGTTGAGGGACTGATTACCTCATACTTCTACTCTCCTTACCCATTTCTACTTTGTATTGGACTGATGAAGCCACTGTGTGGCGAAACGTTTCTTCAATAAAGATTCCCATGTGTTGCATAAGTGTCTCAATTCTTCAACTTGTCGGTTTTCAAAACCATTCATCACATTATTATCGTCTTATTCTGCATAATTTATAATTTCTGTAATTTTGCTAGTGTCTTCCTGCATATAAACTGAGAGGAAATAAGAGTTAAAAATTTCACATATTTCCTTATTGCTCTCAGTGATAAGGGTTAGTCTTCGAATCCCTTGCCACTTTAGCCTCATAATCTCTCTTTAATTGAATATTAATTTTTTAACTTCCCTCTCCTCTTTTGATACGCCTATATATGTTTCTCTTTCAACCAGTGGCTTGTTTTAATCTATTCTTTATTCATTAGGGATCATTTTTGGTTGATCTAATTTCCCTACTCGGAACATTAGTTATCTGGGCAGCTAGAACTATGCTCTGAAAAACTTCATATTGGCAGCCAAGACCACCTACATGACCCATAGTCAGGTCGTTCCCATTTAGCCACCCACGTAATTTCTCAGTCCCATGAAATCTGCCAAGCGGAAGTCTAGAACAGAGACTTGATTGAAGTTATTTGGGTAATTCCATGATATATTGAAACTAAGTGATTTGTGATCACTTTCTCCACGCTCATCATTAACTTCAAGATTATTAATTAGTGATTCCTTGTTGGCAAAAACCAAGTCTAGCAGATTGTTTCCTCTAGTTGGTTCTGTCATAAACTGTTTTAAAAAGCAATCTTGAATCATATCAAGAAAGTCACTAGACTCAAGATTTCCTGTTGTACTGTTCCAATCAATTTGTCTAAAGTTAAAATCTCCCATTAACACGATATTTTCATATCTAGACTCCTTATGAGTTTCATCCCATAGCAGCTTACTGTACTCCCTATCAAGATTTGGGGGCCTATAAATCACACCCAAAATTAATTTGTCATGACCCTCGAGAAACTGTAGCCAAACAGATTCTGTGTCCGATGTTTCTAAACTTATATCTTGTCTAAGACAACATTTTAAATTATTTCTGACATACATCACCACTCCACCACCCTTCCTGCTGACCCTATTAGTGTGGAATATTTTATAGCCGTGTATGTTGCATTCAGAAGGCATTTCTCTATCTTTCAGGTTGAACCAGGTCTCCGTTATAGCAATAATATCTATATTATCTGCATGTGCAGTTATTCTTAGCTCATCTGTCATGTTTCTTAGACTCCTACTATTAGTATAGTAAACCTTAAGGGACCTAGTCACTCTCTTCCCTCTACTGCAGCTTGACTGTTTCCCACACAATCCTAAACCTCAATAATCTATCACTTTTAAAGTCCTAGACAAGTCAGCAATGGCCCCCTCAATCAAGTTGGCTAATGTAACCACTCCGGCCCCTTAGCGATATACCACATCCCTTGCATACATGCCACGTCTGCCATAAAATTTGTCCCTGCTATCAGTGAATGCAATTGCAAATTCCTTGCAGTACCTGTCTAGCCAGTAATTTACACCAATTGCCCTAGACATCCATTCATTGCCCACTCCACTTCTAGGCAAGATGCTACATATGATTGGGACACCTCCCTTAGACCTAATTACATCTATGGCTGACTTGTACTTATCCAGCAGCTATTGTCTCCTGCCCTTCCCAATATCATTTCCACCAGCAGTAGGACTTGTTCCCATTAAATGACATAATATTATTCAACCTGTTGACTATATCATCAACACCAGCTCCTGGGAAGCACACTTTCTGTCTAACATTCCTATCTTTGTTACAGAAAGCACAGTCTATATATCTTACCTGTGAGTAACCTACAACCAGAATATTCTTACCTTGATTAGCAGGGGAGTTAGTGGTACCTTTAACCTCGCTAACCACTTTAGTACACTCATCCTGGAGAACAGAGAATCGATTTCCTACCTTCAGATCTTCTCTATTAACTTCCTTATCTTGATACTTCTACCTTTAGTAGAGACCACATTCCACTTGAAGCGGTCGCCACTCTTCAACTCACTGTCGGTAACCTTTTCCTCCACACCGACTCCACCCTTCGCACACTCACTCCCAAATCCATCTAGGCGATTTTTCAGCCTCCTATTTTCCTCTTGGAGAAGTAGAACCTCCTCCTTCAACAATTTAACCTGAGATTCCAAAACACTACAGCAAGCCATGGTGCTCTATAACGCTCCACATTAATCCCCCAGACAGCTAGGACAGGATGACATTTCGTAACCACTGACCTCAGCTTAACCACTTGTTTGGTAAGATCAGTACACCAGTTTAACCACTTGTTTGGTGGTAAGTTCAGTACACTTGCTTAACCACTTGTTTGGTAAGGTCAGTAAACTCGCAATACATCTTGCAATACCAGCAAGGTGATGAATAAGACACATGTTGCACATTTCATACAGTTTTGCAAATGTGCCTTAATCATTAGCAAAGTGGGTGTTTGAACGATCAGTAAAGTGGGTGTTTGAACCATCAGCAAAGTGGGTGTTTGAACCATCAGTAAAGTGGGTGTTTGAACCATCAGTAAAGTGGGTGTTTGAATCATCAGTAAAGTGGGTGTTTGAACCATCAGTAAAGTGGGTGTTTGAACCATCAGTAAAGTGGGTGTTTGAATCATCAGTAAAGTGGGTGTTTGAACGATCAGTAAAGTGGGTGTTTGAACGATCAGTAAAGTGGGTGTTTGAACCATCAGTAGAGTGGGTGTTTGAATCATCAGTAAAGTGGGTGTTTGAACCATCAGTAAAGTGGGTGTTTGAACCATCAGTAAAGTGGGTGTTTGAACGATCAGTAAAGTGGGTGTTTGAACCATCAGTAAAGTGGGTGTTTGAACCATCAGTAAAGTGGGTGTTTGAACCATCAGTAAAGTGGGTGTTTGAACGATCAGTAAAGTGGGTGTTTGAACCATCAGTAAAGTGGGTGTTTGAACGATCAGTAAAGTGGGTGTTTGAACGATCAGTAAAGTGGGTGTTTGAACCATCAGTAAAGTGGGTGTTTGAACCATCAGTAAAGTGGGTGTTTGAACCATCAGTAAAGTGGGTGTTTGAACCATCAGTAAAGTGGGTGTTTGAACCATCAGTAAAGTGGGTGTTTGAATCGTACACTTCCATCATCACCTTCATTATTATGGAAAAACTAACATGAGCTAAATTCACATCAAATATGCATGCTTGAAAGAGCTCTGCATGACATTACCGAGGGAAGGCTATGGGGAGGGGGGAGATAAATGCTCATAGAAATGCTAATAGTCTCGCCCACTTGTGTTTTGCTGCAGTAAGACAGAGGCTTCAATAAGCACTGATAACACTCCTCTTATAAAACTCATCTATATTCAGTCAGCTCTTTTATAAACGTGTTCTGTATAGTCACGTCTTATGAACTTCCTCAAAACAACAACAACAACAAAAAAGTGGATTTCGGTGTTTTAGTGATGGGAAGAAAGTATGATCCCAGTATTGCATAACCAGAGTCACTTGTACCTAACAACAGCACACCATCACTGGTGTAAATACTGAAATTAACATCGTCACTATACCATCATAGGTGTTAGTGATCCAGTACCACTTACACCACCACTGACCCAGTACGAGCTACACCACCACTGACACAGTACCATCCACACCACCACTAACACAGCACCAGCCACACCACCACTGAAACAATACCAGCCACACCACCCTTGTCATAGTACCAGCCACACCACCACTGATACAGTACCACCCACACACCACCACTGACACAGTACCACCCACACACCACCACTGACCCAGCACCACCCACACACCACCACCCACACACCACCACTGACACAGTACCACCCACACATCACCACTGACCCAGCACCACCCACACACTACCACTGACCCAGCACCACCCACACACCACCACTGACCAAGCACCACCCACACACCACCACTGACCCAGCACCACCCACACACCACCACTGACCCAGCACCACCCACACACCACCACTGACCCAGCACCACCCACACACCACCACTGACCAAGCACCACCCACACACCACCACTGACCCAGCACCACCCACACACCACCACTGACCCAGCACCACCCACACACCACCACTGACCCAGCACCACCCACACACCACCACTGACCAAGCACCACCCACACACCACCACTGACCCAGCACCACCCACACACCACCACTGACCCAGCACCACCCACACACCACCACTGACCCAGCACCACCCACACACCACCACTGACCAAGCACCACCCACACACCACCACTGACCCAGCACCACCCACACACCACCACTGACCCAGCACCACCCACACACCACCACTGACCCAGCACCACCCACACACCACCACTGACCCAGCACCACCCACACACCACCACTGACCCAGCACCACCCACACACCACCACTGACCCAGCACCACCCACACACCACCACTGACCCAGCACCACCCACACACCACCACTGACCCAGCACCACCCACACACCACCACTGACCCAGCACCACCCACACACCACCACTGACCAAGCACCACCCACACACCACCACTGACCCAGCACCACCCACACACCACCACTGACCCAGCACCACCCACACACCACCACTGACCCAGCACCACCCACACACCACCACTGACCCAGCACCACCCACACACCACCACTGACAGTACTACGCCCATTCCTTCATCCTCTTCCCTACTCCCTCTTCCTATTCCTCGTGTCCTCATCCTCATCACTTCTTCATCCTCTTCCTCACCCTCTCCTTGTCTTTACTACTCTTCGACTCATACATACTCACGTTGTTGCATCATTTCCTCATCTTTTGTGAGGGTTGTGTGTACATTTGGTGGTGGGGCCAGCCAATGATTTATCTACATTAACTTGTGGCCACGAGCAACACAAGACAAGCATGAGATTTATGAGCTCACTCTCTTGTTGTCCTCTTATGCCAGAGATGTTATTGTGCTCTCCTTGGCTCTCTCTCTCTCTCTCTCTCTCTCTCTCTCTCTCTCTCTCTCTCTCTCTCAGTGAGGGATGTTATTATGCTCTCCCAGTTCCTCTCTCTTCCTCAACCTTCTTTCCCGTCTACACTGTCCTCTCTCTTCCACACACTCCTCGTTCTTTCATAATCTTCCCTCCCTTTCAGACTCTTCTTTTTCACACTCTCCTCTTCCACTTGTTCTTATGTATAGGAGCCATTAATGTGAAATTTAACTGCTCAGAATATCTTTACACCGCTGAGCATAAGCACGCGTACACACATATAAAATACACAGACACACACTGAGAGAGAGAGAGAGAGAGAAAGAGAGAGAGAGAGAGAGAGAGAGAGAGAGAGAGAGAGAGAGAGAGAGAGAGCCACTGCAGTTGCATGTTAATAAGTATAAACGCTATACTGAGCGAGCCATTGAAACATCTTGAAGAAAATCCTTAATGGTTGATAGGGTAGCAGATGAGAGTAAGATAGCAACTGTGACAGCAATACTGAGGCGACAAGCAGAGGCAGGAACAGCAGAACTACCGACTAGTGTTCGTGACGAATGGAAAGTCGTGTGCTGAAAATCTTGTGAATATGTTTGATAGATGAAGAGAAGCCAGACAGGAGAGAGACGGATGAGTGGAGTGCAAAATTCTAAACTTTAAGAAGGTTTTCGATTCAGTGCCATTTAGCGATTCATGCTGGAGTAACACGATGTGTTAGTATAGATAAAGGATTACGCGAAGAATGGAAAACAGATTAACTATTAAACCTGAAGGTCCCAGCATACAAACCTTATGGAGTTCCACAGGGATCTGTGTTGATCTCTGTAGAGTTCCACAGGGATCTGTATTGATCTCTGGAGTTCCACAGGGATCTGTGTTGATCTCTGTAGAGTTCCACAGGGATCTGTGTTGATCTCTGTAGAGTTCCATAGGGATTTGTGTTGATCTCTGTGGCGTTCCATAGGGATTTGTGTTGATCTCTGTGGAGTTTCACAAGGATTTGTGTTGATCTCCCTGGAGTTCTACAGGGATCTGTGTTGGGAGCTATATTTTTCGTGGTGTTTATTAATGACCCAGTTACAAGAATTAACGATAATGGATCTTTGTTTGAAAATTATAAGAAGAAAACAAATTAAATATAATGAGAGAGAGAAGTACAGGAACACTGGGACGGATTTCAAGAACTTTCGAATGTATAGTTACTGAATTTTTAACTTTAGTAAAAGACAAGTTAATAGTTTCTTCAATAAAGTTTCCCATATGTTTCATAAGTGTCTCAATCTCCAACTTGTCGGTTTTAAATCATTTATCACATCTGTTAGACACTGCAGCATCATGGGAACTTGATACAAAAAAATCATCAACCTTGTCCAACCTTTGGACGAAAACCTACTTCAACTAGTGGACAGTTCCACTATGACCCCGCCTCCTCCTGCTTCGCCTCACCTGACTACAGTATATAAGCCACTTCTACGGCTCTATGCTGTACTTTCTACACGATTGATGGACTGAACACATCGACTCCAGGCTGAGGGACTGATTACCTCAAACCCCTCCCCTTACTCCCTTCTGACTTGTATTAGACTGATGAAGCCACTGTGTGGCGAAACGTTTCCTCAGTAAAGATTCCCATATGTTGCATAAGTGTCTCAATCTTCACAAGTTAATAGAGTGAAGGATGGAGGAGAACTAAGAGCGGAGACAAAATACCATCATGAAGGGAAGGGCAAAGAAACTTACAGAACAAGTTAAAAAAAAAAAGGATCTTGTAATAACCATTATCCAGAGACTTTCAACCCAAGCAGTCATAAATAACATTCCAGCATCACAAATGGAACTCGCAACTAAAACAGTAACATTTAGGAACCTAGATGAAGGTTTGTCCACTTAACTCTTTACCTCGTGTAAATTATCCATTCTTCCCTATGTGGTGCCAGTAGAGAACCTCACCAACCTAAACAAAGCGTGGCACTTAAGTACATAGGAGTACATCAAGTCTGAGGCGTTCCCAGTAGTTCAGATGTTTTGTTGGCTCTCTGCAGGCTGTGAATGGAGCAAAGTCTTAAGTAGATAGAAAAAGTAATCTGATAGTCATTATTGGCATTGTTTCTCTTATTTTGAAAGTTCTCATTATCCACCCTCTCATTTTTCTGACCTTCGTGGCATAACCAAGTGGATATAAAAGTTAGCAGGTGAAGTACCAGATGAGATGCCTACTGCAGGTCCTTTGTCTAAGCACAGAATTTGCGGATGAGGTAAAGCAATCTAGTATGATAGATATTTGATAGCAGTGGAATAAGCACACTTTTTTGTGGTTCACTACGACCGAGTAAGTGGCTGACAGATTCTCCTCTAGTGACAAATGCTCTAAGAATAGGTACCTGTAGTTACCAGTTTTGCCACCAGTCTACAGCGCCATACCCGGTCGATGGAAGAGCGATCCTTATTGCTATACATCTCATCTTGTGGTCATCCAGTGACTGGTGCCACATTGTGAAGAGTTTCAACACGTTACCTGTAGAGCAATCTTTTTTTTGTAGCCATATTGACAGACACATGGCAAATTGCGTTAAAAATTATGCTAATAGTTTTAAGACTATTGTCTAAAGATTTTTAGTGATTGACTGCAGTGATACTAATCTGTAATTGTTGGTTATCATGTTTTGGATTGATATTAAATCTGCCTTTATCTACAAAGACAGGTCACCGACTCAGTGCTACGCAGAGCTAAGGCAGAAGCGGTGCTAACTGGTCACCACATCAACAAAACAACTTGAGCTCACTTTTGCTGCACCCACAGATTTTCTTTTATGCCCAGATATTTAATGAGGAAGTACACCTCTTCCTGTCTCACTGCCACCTCCAATAACTCCGACACAGTTCTTGCAGCTTTCCAGGAAGGTTCACTATGTGCGTATACAACTTGCATTTTATCTGCAAAATATTCTGCAAACCTGTTGGAAAAGAGTCCTGTTCGACTGATTTAGAGCTCAAATTATGTCATCGGATTGTGAGGGAAAAGTTCAATAGATAGGAGTAGCAAGGGAGTGTATAGCAACAATAGTTTCATTGCCGGCTACTTGTTAAGGTAGGGTAAGTCCAGCTCCCGCTATTCCCCCCCCCCGGAAGTGATAGTTTGATTGCCGCCTGCTTGTTAAGGTAGGGTCAGTCTAGCTCCCACTATCCCTTCCCCTCCCTCTTCCCCCCCTCCCCGAAAGGTGACGTGTGGGGCGCCGGTCAAACAGTAAATCACTCGACTCACAGCTCCCAACACTACTCTTGGAATGACAGAGAGGGTCACCAGCCAACCAACGAGAAGAATAGAAGGAGATGGACTAACGTCCTGAGACGTCCCATGTTTAACCTATTTACCTGTTATGTAAGCCAACACAGGACCTAACCCCTCATCATAGCAGTGGTAACGAACCTGTGTTCCTGTCATCTGAAGTAATTATTCACGGCTACACTCTGTGAAGAACGAGCCGATGGTGGTCACCAACACCTGCTACCCCCCCCCACCATCAGCAACGGCTACGATTTCAACAACACAGTGTCACCAACACCTGACACCCTATTACCACGATATACCTATATTAGCGTTGAGTTCAAATGTAATTTTTTTTCATTTCATTTTTCATTTTTCTTTCAATTAGGACACCCATTCATGTTTTATTGTTTTACATTTTCCGTTTCTAAATAATAAAGTGTTTATCATTGTCTGTTATTATTTCTTTTTCTATTCATTAATTTTCCTGAGGAGGAGCCAGCCTAGGTAATACTGACAGGGCTGAGTAAGCCTTCACAGGGATGAACATCCCTGTCGGCCTTCGATGAGCGATAAGGTTTAGGAGTTCATTCTTCCTGAGATCAGTTTTGTTTTTGTCTTTCTTCCATTTAGAGTGACCCAACACAAGGATTCTAGATGCTTGTCTGGTGATTCTTGAGTCTTGGTGGCAACCAGCACCGAGCGAAGGGCTCCCCAGTTTTCAGCCTCGGGGGCAGTAGTTGTGTGCGTTGAGTCGTGATGCGCCGTTGGGATGGTGAGAACAGTGAAGCCAGTCTTGTGGTCAGACGAGTCCACGTTTCCAAAGGGTAGGCAGCTGCTGCGTCGTGCTATGTGGATCTACTCACTACTGGGTCCACACACCAACTATAGATATGCCCGAGGCAGTTTACCAAGTTTTTCAGATAAGCTGCTACAAGTTCAATAAAATCTCTCTCTCTCTCTCTCTCTCTCTCTCTCTCTCTCTCTCTCTCTCTCTCTCTCTCTCTCTCTCTCTCTCTCTCTCTCTAATTCTCTTTCACACACGATCTTATGTCTTCTACTTGGATTAATTTACAAAATATTAATTATCTTCAGCCATGATGGCGCCAGCTCCACGCGTCTTACATCACACTTACTCATACAAAGGATACAACGCCGTATTGATGAGCTATGAGATTATTTGATGTATTTCCCTTATAGTGAGGCCCTTCAAAATTAGTGCCTTAATGCTATATTGAAGAGATTTTGATCCAAGGAACTGGAGCTACTCCTCACCTCTGGATCAAACCTGACAATCTTTTATTCCCCGGGCACGTATTACACTTACAAGTCTAGTGCTTCCTATTAGAATGTTGTAGCAATGATAATTATTTTACTGTGAACTATGAAATCCTGGGACCTGTGCATTATGTCACATTATTAAAGTAGTTGAGATAACATCTACAAAATTATACCACATCTACAATATCACATCATATCTACTGGATAACATGACATTTGCAAGATAATATCTACAAGATCAATAACAGCTAAAGGATAACACCGCAGCCGCAACATGATATCACAGATTCAAGATCAAGTACATATTTAATGTTAGAATAGGGGCAGAAGGCGTAAGGAGGCTAGAATTTAGATACATAGTTACTGCTACGTGACCAGGAACAGAAGGTATGTAGATATCTAACTGAATGTCCTTGTAGAAAGTCGACTTAATTCTGCCTCTCTAAAAGCAGAAAGGGAACCGGGGTCTGTCTTCCAGGGTCAATGATCATAAGAAAATCAGCGTGAGTCTTTCTTCCAGTGTCAGTGATAAGAAAAGGAACGTGAGTCTGTCTTCCAGGGTCAGTGATAAGAAAAAGGAACGTGAGTCTGTCTTCCAGGGTCAGTGATAAGAAAAAGGAACGTGAGTCTGTCTTCCAGGGTCAGTGATAAGAAAAAGGAACGTGAGTCTGTCTTCCAGGGTCAGTAATAAGAAAAAGGAACGTGAGTCTGTCTTCCAGGGTCAGTGATAAGAAAAAGGAACGTGAGTCTGTCTTCCAGGGTCAGTGATCATAAGAAAAGGAACGTGAGTCTGTCTTCCAGGGTCAGTGATCATAAGAAAAAGGAACGTGAGTCTGTCTTCCAGGGTCAGTGATCATAAGAAAAGGAACGTGAGTCTGTCTTCCAGGGTCAGTGATCATAAGAAAAGGAACGTGAGTCTGTCTTCCAGGGCCAGTGATCATAAGAAAAGGAACGTGAGTCTGTCTTCCAGGGTCAGTGATCATAAGAAAAGGAACGTGAGTCTGTCTTCCAGGGCCAGTGATCATAAGAAAAGGAACGTGAGTCTGTCTTCCAGGGTCAGTGATCATAAGAAAAGGAACGTGAGTCTGTCTTCCAGGGCCAGTGATCATAAGAAAAGGAACGTGAGTCTGTCTTCCAGGGCCAGTGATCATAAGAAAAGGAACGTGAGTCTGTCTTCCAGGGTCAGTGATCATAAGAAAAGGAACGTGAGTCTGTCTTCCAGGGTCAGTGATCATAAGAAAAGGAACGTGAGTCTGTCTTCCAGGGTCAGTGATCATAAGAAAAGGAACGTGAGTCTGTCTTCCAGGGTCAGTGATCATAAGAAAAGGAACGTGAGTCTATCTTCCAGGGTCAGTGATCATAAGAAAAGGAACGTGAGTCTGTCTTCCAGGGTCAGTGATCATAAGAAAAGGAACGTGAGTCTGTCTTCCAGGGTCAGTGATCATAAGAAAAGGAACGTGAGTCTGTCTTCCAGGGTCAGTGATCATAAGAAAAGGAACGTGAGTCTGTCTTCCAGGGTCAGTGATCATAAGAAAAGGAACGTGAGTCTGTCTTCCAGGGTCAGTGATCATAAGAAAAGGAACGTGAGTCTGTCTTCCAGGGTCAGTGATCATAAGAAAAGGAACGTGAGTCTGTCTTCCAGGGTCAGTGATCATAAGAAAAGGAACGTGAGTCTGTCTTCCAGGGTCAGTGATCATAAGAAAAGGAACGTGAGTCTGTCTTCCAGGGTCAGTGATCATAAGAAAAGGAACGTGAGTCTGTCTTCCAGGGTCAGTGATCATAAGAAAAGGAACGTGAGTCTGTCTTCCAGGGTCAGTGATCATAAGAAAAGGAACGTGAGTCTGTCTTCCAGGGCCAGTGATCATAAGAAAAGGAACGTGTGTCTGTCTTCCAGGGTCAGTGATCATAAGAAAAGGAACGTGAGTCTGTCTTCCAGGGTCAGTGATCATAAGAAAAGGAACGTGAGTCTGTCTTCCAGGGTCAGTGATCATAAGAAAAGGAACGTGAGTCTGTCTTCCAGGGTCAGTGATCATAAGAAAAGGAACGTGAGTCTGTCTTCTAGGGCCAGTGATCATAAGAAAAGGAACGTGAGTCTGTCTTCCAGGGTCAGTGATCATAAGAAAAGGAACGTGAGTCTGTCTTCCAGGGTCAGTGATCATAAGAAAAGGAACGTGAGTCTGTCTTCCAGGGCCAGTGATCATAAGAAAAGGAACGTGAGTCTGTCTTCCAGGGCCAGTGATCATAAGAAAAGGAACGTGAGTCTGTCTTCCAGGGTCAGTGATCAGTCCATCTCTGAAACATCCTGTCTCTGTCCACCTTGCTGATTCCTCTCAGTATTTTATGTCATCATCATGTACCCTTTATTCCTCTTGTCCTCCTGTGTCGTCAGGTCGATTTCCATGCGTGTACTAACCTAATTGTACTCACCTAATTGTAGTTGCAAAGGTCGAGACTCAGCTCCTGGCCTCGCCTCTTCACTGAACGCTACTAGTGTGTGTGTGTGTGTGTGTGTGTGTGTGTGTGTGTGTGTGTGTGTGTGTGTGCGTGTGTGTGTGTGTGTGTGTGCGTGTGTGTGTGCGCGCGCGCGTATGTACTGCTTTGCACAGCAGCAGCTTCAGCATTAATGACAGTGTGTCACAAAAGTCTTAGGGAAACACAACCCACATTTCATTTAAATTACGACCTCGTCGCCCTCTCTATCCTTGTCTGTTGGTCGTAACAGCCAGCCCAGCTGGTCCAGCACTCGTCTGTTGGTCGTAACAGCCAGCCCAGCTGGTCCAGCACTCGTCTGTTGGTCGTAACAGCCAGCCCAGCTTGTCCAGCACTCGTCTGTTGGTTGTAACAGCCAGCCCAGCTGATCCAATACTTGTCTGCTGGCTGTACCAATCAGCCCAGCTGATCCAACACCTACATCTTCCTTCAGGAAAGGTGCTTTCGTCACGGTGAAGAGCTTTTGTTCCAAGGAAGAGCATGAAAGTGGGTGAGGATATTTTGACCAGTTGTTTAATGTTTATGATGAAGGAGAGGCAGTGATTTCATACACGAGACAGAGAGGTTGGTTACCTTAGGAAAGATTCGTTAAGAAACTAGACAAATGTTTCCTGACGCGAGTCTTAGTAATATGATGACCCGCCAGTATAGCTTGTGGTCATCTGACCGAGACCTTCTACTGGTTTACCGGTCTACCTCTTTAAAAATCTTAGAGAAAGGAAATAATTTTTTGAGTTTTAGGGTCTAGAGCATTCAGTAATCTTGTGAGTGTCAGGTTGGACTGAAGGAAGACAAGTAGTTTTTAATGGACGTGTTGATGGAGTGGGTATCAGGAAAACCAGTTTGTCGGACTTGAGTCCTGAAGAAGGGGTAGGGGTAGGGATATTGCAGTCGGAATGAAATATGACTGTGATGTTAGCGCACTTCTGGCAAGACAGCGATTGAATGAATAATGATGAATGTATTTTCTCTTTTTGAGTCACCCTGCCTTGACAGAAGACAGTCAATTCAGGTTAAAAATAATAATAATCGTTGCATATATATTATTATTGTAACTATAATAATATTTAAGGTTTGTGTCAGAGGCAATTTTTGTGGATATTGTCTTAATTCTTCTACTAAACTGTATAAATGTGAGCATTTAATTTGCTCTGTTATAATATAATAATAAGGTAACTTGTTCTCCACCTCTGGAAGCGGTGTCTGTGGAGAACTAAGGACAGCATACTTGTCGACTGGTTTGTCAAGCAGGTTGTTAGTGTTAACAGCCACAAGGCCCCACACAGTGCAGACAGGTGATCAGGCACTTGTACGAGACACTTGTCCAGTTTTGTCTTCAGAATGTAAATAATATTAAATTTTCTCTTTCAACAGGTAAGCCCCGCCAAGGTGATCACTGAGCAGATTTATGATCCAAGAGCTGCAGCTCAGCCTTCCCGCAAGACACATCTAGGTGAGTATATGTGGACATGCAGTAGACTCAGTGTATGTATACACCTAGTTTATTTACATACAATCAGTGTGTATACAGTCGATACATGAATATATTCATATGCGTGTAAAAACACATTTTTTAAGAGAATATCGCCGCAGTACTGATCAATGGCATATATATGTGTTTGGGATAATAGTTAAATATACTGTGTACAACACAGTGTTTATGGTGTTCACATTCCCACCATCAGTATGTGTTGCAAAGTCGTCGGAGATACCGTCATACTGATAAAGGGCTCTTGTTTTAAGGGATTGGAGTTACATTAGCTTTGCTTGCATCACTTATGATTTCCGTTCGTTCTCCAGGCACTGTATGACACCTGTGAGCTCATTGTTTCCTAATAAAAATAATAATGATAGGAAGTTTCATTAAGGGGTACGTAAGTACCCCTGTCTTCTAATAGCATGCGATAGTAATTATGGACAAGGTAGATTATAATGGAAAAGTGAACATGTTATTAGAAGACGGGGGAACTTACGTCGTTCCCCTTAACTTCACATGAGTAATCACTGAACACGTGTGCCAGCAGAGTTACAGTTTCAGTCGTCCGTTTGCTATAGTTCGAGACACAGGTTTGCTATAGCTCTAGACACAGGTTTGCTATAGTTCGACACACAGGCTTGCTATAGTTCGAGACACAGGTTTGCTATAGTTCGAGACACAAGTTTACTGTCAAGTATTACGTCTACGCTCTTCTACCACCTGCAGCTTCTGCTCTTTCCATTGTGTTGCGCTTCTCAGTTCATTCTACGTATTTTGCCCTTCCATAACCATTGTTCTTGTGAATTTTAATGCTAACCTCTGACTGTTACCGTGCTGTAATATCTCTTTGCGACCAACTTGGAGTTTCTTGATGCATGGCGTCATACTTTTAGAAAAAGGTTCTAGTGTATTTAAATAAAATAGCGAAGCTACATTTTGACAGTACAGGTAGTGAAGGACGTCCTCCACTACCTGTACTCTCTTGCAACACAGCAAGAGAGTACAGGTAGTGAAGGACGTAAACTACCAACACAGCAAGAGAGTACAGGTAGTGGAGGACGTAAACCAAGAACACAGCAACAGAGTACAGGTAGTGGAGGACGCAAACCAGCAACACAGCAACAGAGTACAGGTAGTGGAGGATGCAAACCAACAACACAGCAGCAGAGAGCAGGTAGTGGAGGACGCAAACCAGCAACACAGCAACAGGCAGGTAGTGGAGGACGCAACACAGTAACACAGTACAGGTAGTGGAGGACGTAACACAGTAACAAAGTACAGGTAGTGGAGGACGTAAATCAGCAACACAAAAACAGAGAACAGGTAGTGGAGGACGCAAACCAGCAACACAGTACAGGTAGTGGAGGACATAAACCAGCAACAGAGTACAGGTAGTAGAGGACATAAACCAGCAACACAGTACAGGTAGTGGAGGACGTAAACCAGCAACACAACAACAGAGAACAGGTAGCGGAGGACGCAAACCAGCAACAGAGTTCAGGTAGTGGAGGACATTAACCAGCAACACAGTACAGGTAGTGGAGGACGTAAACCAGCAACACAACAACAGAGAACAGGTAGTGGAGGACATAAACCAGCAACAGAGTACAGGTAGTGGAGGACGTAAACCAGCAACACAACAACAGAGAACAGGTAGTGGAGGACATAAACCAGCAACAGAGTACAGGTAGTGGAGGACGTAAACCAGCAACACAACAACAGAGAACAGGTAGTGGAGAACATAAACCAGCAACATAGCAACAGAGGACAGGTAGTGGAGGACGTAAACCAGCAACACAACAACAGATAACAGGTAGTGGAGGACGCAAACCAGCAACAGAGTACAGGTAGTGGAGGACATAAACCAGCAACAGAGTACAGGTAGTGGAGAACATAAACCAGCAACAGAGTACAGGTAGTGGAGGACGTAAACCAGCAACACAACAACAGATAACAGGTAGTGGAGGACGCAAACCAGCAACAGAGTACAGGTAGTGGAGGACATAAACCAGCAACAGAGCACAGGTAGTGGAGGACATAAACCAGCAACACAGCAACAGAGTACAGGTAGTGGAGGACGTAAACCAGCAACACAACAACAGAGAACAGGTAGTGGAGAACATAAACCAGCAACACAACAACAGATAACAGGTAGTGGAGGACGCAAACCAGCAACAGAGTACAGGTAGTGGAGGACATAAACCAGCAACAGAGTACAGGTAGTGGAGAACATAAACCAGCAACACAACAACAGATAACAGGTAGTGGAGGACGCAAACCAGCAACAGAGTACAGGTAGTGGAGGACATAAACCAGCAACAGAGCACAGGTAGTGGAGGACATAAACCAGCAACACAGCAACAGAGTACAGGTAGTGGAGGACGTAAACCAGCAACATAGCAACAGAGTACAGGTAGTGGAGGACATAAACCAGCAACACAGCAACAGAGTACAGGTAGTGGAGGACGTAAACCAGCAACACAACAACAGAGAACAGGTAGTGGAGAACATAAACCAGCAACAGAGTACAGGTAGTGGAGGACGTAAACCAGCAACACAACAACAGATAACAGGTAGTGGAGGACGCAAACCAGCAACAGAGTACAGGTAATGGAGGACATAAACCAGCAACAGAGTACAGGTAGTGGAGAACATAAGCCAGCAACACAGCAACAGAGTACAGGTAGTGGAGGACGTAAACCAGCAACATAGCAACAGAGTACAGGTAGTGGAGGACATAAACCAGCAACAGAGTACAGGTAGTGGAGAACATAAACCAGCAACACAGCAACAGAGTACATGTAGTGGAGGACATAAACCAGCAACATAGCAACAGAGTACAGGTAGTGGAGGACATAAGCCAGCAACACAGCAACAGAGTACAGGTAGTGGAGGACATAAACCAGCAACAGAGTACAGGTAGTGGAGGACATAAACCAGCAACAGAGTACAGGTAGTGGAGGACATAAACCAGCAACATAGCAACAGAGTACAGGTAGTGGAGGACATAAACCAGCAACAGAGTACAGGTAGTGGAGGACATAAACCAGCAACAGAGTACAGGTAGTGGAGGACATAAACCAGCAACATAGCAACAGAGTACAGGTAGTGGAGGACATAAACCAGCAACAGAGTACAGGTAGTGGAGGACGTAAACCAGCAACATAGCAACAGAGTACAGGTAGTGGAGGACATAAACCAGCAACATAGCAACAGAGTACTGGTAGTGGAGGACATAAACCAGCAACAGAGTACAGGTAGTGGAGGACGTAAACCAGCAACATAGCAACAGAGTACAGGTAGTGGAGGACATAAACCAGCAACATAGCAACAGAGTACAGGTAGTGGAGGACATAAACCAGCAACAGAGTACAGGTAGTGGAGGACGTAAACCAGCAACATAGCAACAGAGTACAGGTAGTGGAGGACATAAACCAGCAACAGAGTACAGGTAGTGGAGGACATAAACCAGCAACATAGCAACAGAGTACAGGTAGTGGAGGACATAAACCAGCAACATAGCAGCAGAGTACAGGTAGTGGAGGACATAAACCAGCAACAGAGTACAGGTAGTGGAGGACATAAACCAGCAACAGAGTACAGGTAGTAGAGACGTAAACCAGCAACAGAGTACAGGTAGTGGAGGACGTAAACCAGCAACATAGCAACAGAGTACAGGTAGTGGAGGACATAAACCAGCAACAGAGTACAGGTAGTGGAGGACATAAACCAGCAACAGAGTACAGGTAGTGGAGGACGTAAACCAGCAACATAGCAACAGAGTACAGGTAATGGAGGACATAAACCAGCAACATAGCAACAGAGTACAGGCAGTGGAGGACATAAACCAGCAACAGAGTACAGGTAGTAGAGGACGTAAACCAGCAAAACAGCAACAGAGTACATGTAGTGGAGGACATAAACCAGCAACATAGCAACAGAGTACAGGTAGTGGAGGACATAAACCAGCAACAGAGTACAGGTAGTGGAGGACATAAACCAGCAACAGAGTACAGGTAGTGGAGGACATAAACCAGCAACAGAGTACAGGTAGTGGAGGACATAAACCAGCAACAGAGTACAGGTAGTGGAGGACATAAACCAGCAACAGATTACAGGTAGTGGAGGACATAAACCAGCAACATAGCAACAGAGTACAGGTAGTGGAGGACATTAACCAGCAACAGAGTACAGGTAGTGGAGGACGTAAACCAGCAACATAGCAACAGAGTACAGGTAGTGGAGGACGTAAACCAGCAACAGAGTACAGGTAGTGGAGGACATAAACCAGCAACATAGCAACAGAGTACAGGTAGTGGAGGACGTAAACCAGCAACATAGCAACAGAGTACAGGTAGTGGAGGACATAAACCAGCAACATAGCAACAGAGTCCAGGTAGTGGAGGACATAAACCAGCAACATAGCAGCAGAGTACAGGTAGTGGAGGACATAAACCAGCAACAGAGTACAGGTAGTGGAGGACATAAACCAGCAACTGAGTACAGGTAGTGGAGGACATAAACCAGCAACAGAGTACAGGTAGTGGAGGACATAAACCAGCAACACAGCAACAGAGTACAGGTAGTGGAGGACGTAGCAACAGAGTACAGGTAGTGGCGGACGTAAACCAGCAACAGAGTAGAGGTAGTGGAGGACGTAAACCAGCAACATAGCAACAGAGTGCAGGTAGTGGAGGACGTAAACCAGCAACAGAGTACAGGTAGTGGAGGACGTAAACCAGCAACAGAGTACAGGTAGTGGAGGACGTAAACCAGCAACATAGCAACAGAGTACAGGTAGTGGAGGACATAAAGCAGCAACACAGCAACAGAGTACAGGCAGTGGAGGACGTAAACCAGCAACACAGCAACAGAGTACAGGCAGTGGAGGACGTAAACCAGCAACAGAGTACAGGCAGTGGAGGACGTAAACCAGCAACATAGCAACAGAGTACAGGCAGTGGAGGACATAAACCAGCAACAGAGTACAGGCAGTGGAGGACGTAAACCAGCAACAGAGTACAGGCAGTGGAGGACGTAAACCAGCAACAGAGTACAGGCAGTGGAGGACGTAAACCAGCAACACAGCAACAGAGTACAGGCAGTGGAGGACGTAAACCAGCAACATAGCAACAGAGTACAGGTAGTGGAGGACATAAAGCAGCAACAGAGTACAGGCAGTGGAGGACGTAAACCAGCAACACGTGAAAGATAGGCAATAAGCTACTCAGGTATTAAATCAGTCTTTATTAAAAATGTTATTAAAACATATACCTATGTGCGAGTTTTTATCAAGTTGCTTAATAAAAACGTTCTGTGAGCGAGACATCGGGATATCAAAGATATGCTTCTTAGCGTATCCCTAATTTATTAGAAGAGATCCATCTCCAGGTTTTGCTCACTCTATGTCTGTCTTCTCAATACAATCCCAGTATTGTTTTTCAAGATATAGCGTTATTTTGCTTACTAAGCGAGTTTGATGTATTGACTCCTGTAAACACAACAAGGCAAGACGATCATTCCTTCCATCACTAATAACAACAAATACTATAATAGTTCATTTAATATACATTTATTGTTATTGCCGATGACCTTCACCGACAGTTTTTGTCTTCTAATTTTATAAAACATATACAGATAAAGAATCCCTTCCTTCCTTCCACACATATATATATATATATATATATATATATATATATATATATATATATATATATATATATATATATATATATATATATATATATATATATATATATATATAAACTCAGATGAGTGTGTATAAATAAACATGTACATGTATGTTTAGTGCGACCTAAGTGTAAGTAGAAGTAGCAAGACGTATCAAATATGCAAGATTACAGGTACGTCTTGCTACTTCTACTTAGGTCACACTACACATACATGTACATATTTATTTATACACACTCATCTGAGTTTTCTTTGATTTTATCTTAATAGTTCTTGGTCTTATTACTTTTCCTTTTATATCCATGGGGAAGTGGAATAAGAACCTTTCCTCCGTAAGCCATGCGTGTTGTAAAAGTCAACAATGGGCTAGTAACCCCTTTTCCTGTAATAATTACTAAAAAGAATAAGAAGAAGAAGCCTTAAAAGTAGCCCGATTGCTAGCGTACTCAGTCCACACATTGAGGACCGTGGTTCAATCCCCGGTAAGGCTGGAAACATTAAGACGAGTTTCCTTAAGACACCTGCTGTCCCGGATCACCTATCAGAAAAATAGGTACCTTGGAGTTAGTCGACTGATGTGGGTCGCATCCTGGGGGCGAAATTGACCTAATTTTTTATTATGCAGAAAATTCGGAGTGTGGAAATTAGGAGAAGGTGTGGAGTTAATAAAAGTATTAGTCAGAGGGCTGAAGAGGGGTTGTTGAGGTGGTTTGGTCATTTAGAGAGAATGGATCAAAGTAGAATGACATGGAGAGCGTATAAATCTGTAGGGGAAGGAAGGCGGGGTAGGGGTCGTCCTCGAAAAGGTTGGAAGGAAGGGGTAAGGGAGTTGTTGTGGGCGAGGGGCTTGGACTTCCAGCAGGAGTGCGTGAGCGTGTTAGATAGGAGTGAATGGAGACGAATGGTATTTGGGACCTGACGATCTGTTGGAGTGTGAGCAGGATAATATTTAGTGAAGGGATTCAGGAAAACCGGTTATTTTATATAGCCGGACTTGAGTCCTGGAAATGGGAAGTACAGTGCCTGCACTCTAAAGGAGGAGTTCGGGATATTGGCAGTTTGGGGGGATATGTTGTGTATCTTGATACGTATATGCTTCTAAACTGTTGTGTTCTGAGCACCTCTGCACAAACAGTGATTATGTGTGAGTGAAGTGAAAGTGTTGAATGATGATGAAAGTATTTTCTTTTTGGGGATTTTCTTTCTTTTTCGGTCACCCGGCCTTGGTGGGAGACGGCCGACCTGTTAAATATATATACATTATATATATATATATATATATATATATATATATATATATATATATATATATATATATATATATATATATATATAGAGAGAGAGAGAGAGAGAGAGAGAGAGAGAGAGAGAGATAGATAGATAGATAGATAGATAGGCCAATTTATATTTATTTAATATTACTTAAAAGAAATGTTAAATTTTTCTCGTTATCCTCAGATTGAATTTGGCAGAGTTATGGCTGCAGCAATTTTCACTCTGGCTATTTGACAGAAAACGGCTTTGCCTGGCTTATATGGCACTAGAGAGATAGAGGGAGAGGGGGAGAGAGAGAGATACATTTATATTATTAATTTATATAT